>NC_140966.1:40710334-40845334 GCF_056783735.1 Eptatretus burgeri | reverse complement strand
AGTAAGCCACCCGGGGGAACTACATTAAAGTAAGCCGCCTGGGGACACAATATTAAAGTAAGCGGCCCGAGGGCACTATATTAAAGTGAGCCATCCAGAGGAACTATTTTAAAGTAGCTGGCCCAGGGGCATTATTTTAAAGTGAGCCACCCGAAGAAACGATATGAAAGTAAGCTGCCCAGAAGAACTATATTAAAGTAAGCCACACGGGGGCACAATATAAATGCAAGCCACCCGAGGGCACTACATGAAAGTAAGTCACCTGGGGGGCACTATATTTAAGTAAGCCGCCCGGGGGCACTATTTTAAAGTAAGGCGCCCGGGGCATTATATTAAAGTAAGCCGCCCGGGGGAACTATATCAAAGTAAGCCGCCTGGAGGAACTAAATTCAAGTTAGCCCCCCGTGGGCACTATATTAAAGTAAGCCTCCTGGGGGCACGACATAAAAGAAAGCCGCCCGGGGGCACTACATAAAAGTAAGCTGCCCGGGGGTACTATATTAAAGTAAGCCTCCCAGGGGGTGCTAAATAAAAGTAAGCATCCCGTGGGCACTACATTAAAGTATGCCGCCTGGGGCACTCCATAAAAGTAAGCCTCCCAGGGGCACTATATTACGGTTAGCCTCCTCGGGGTGCTATATAAAACTAAACCTCCCAGGGGCGCTATATTAATGTATGCCTCCCAGGGGCGCTATATTAATGTAAACCTCCCAGGGATGCAATATTAAAGTAAGCCTCCCAGGGGCGCTATTTTAATGTAAACCTCCCAGGGGCACTATATTAATGTAAACCTCCCAGGCATGCTATATTAAAGTAAGCCTCCCAGGGGTGCTATATTAATGTAAACCTCCCAGGGGCACTATATTAATGTATGCCTCCCAGGGGCACTGTATTAATGTATCCCTCCCAGGGGCGCAAAATTAATGTATGCCTCCCAGGGGCGCAAAATTAATGTATGCCTCCCAGGGGCGCAAAATTAATGTAAGCCTCCCAGGGGCGCGATATTAATGTAAACCTCCCAGGGGCGCTATATTAAAGTAAACCTCCCAGGGATGCAATATTAATGTGAGCCTCCGAGTGGTGTGATATTAATGTATTCCTCCCAGGGGCGCTATATTAAAGGAAACCTCCTAGTGGTGCAATATTAAAGTAAACCTCCCAGGCGTGCTATATTAAAGTAAACTTCCCAGGGGTGCTATATTAAAGTAAACCTCCCAGGGGTGCTATATTAAAGTAAGCCTCCCAGGGGTGCTATATTAATGTATGCCTCCCAGGGGTGCTATATTAAAGTAAACTCCGAGGGGTGCTATATTAAAGTAAACCTCCCAGGGGTGCTATATTAAAGTAAACCTCCCAGGGGTGCTATATTAAAGTAAACCTCCCAGGGGTGCTATATTAAAGTAAGCCTGCGGGGGGTGTGATATTAATGTATGCCTCCCAGGGGCGCTATATTAAAGGAAACCTCCCAGTGGTGCTATATTAAAGTAAGCCTCCCAGGGGTGCTATATTAAAGTAAGCCTCCCAGGGGTGCTATATTAAAGTAAGCCTCCCAGGGGTGCTATATTAAAGTAAGCCTCCCAGGGGTGCTATATTAATGTAAGCCTCCCAGGGGCGCTATATTAATGTAAACCTCCCAGGGTCGCTTTATTAATGTAAACCTCCCAGGGCGCTATATTAAAGTAAACCTCCTCGGGGCGCTATATTAATGTATGCCTCCCAGGGGCGCTATATTAAAGTAAACTTCCTAGGGGCGCTATATTAATGTATGCCTCCCAGGGGCGCTATATTAAAGTAAACTTCCTAGGGGCGCTATATTAAAGTAAGCCTCCCAGGGGCGCAAAATTAATGTAAACCTCCCAGGGACGCAAAATTAATGTAAACCTCCCAGGGGTGCTATATTAATGTATGCCTCCCAGAGGCGCAATATTAAAGTAAACCTCCTTTGGGCGCTATATTAAAGTAAATCTCCCAGGGGCGCTATATTAAAGTAAACCTCCTTTGGGCGCTATATTAAAGTAAATCTCCCAGGGTTGCTATATTAAAGTAAAACACCTAGGGGCGCTATATTAAAGTAAATCTCCCTGGGGTGCTATATTAAAGTAAGCCTCCCAGGGGCTCTATATTAAAGTAAGCCTCCCAGGGGTGCTATATTAATGTAAACCTCCCAGGGGCACTATATTAATGTATGCCTCCCAGGGGCGCTGTATTAATGTATCCCTCCCAGGGGCGCAATATTAATGTATGCCTCCCAGGGGCGCAAAATTAATGTATGCCTCCCAGGGGCGCAAAATTAATGTAAGCCTCCCAGGGGCGCGATATTAATGTAAACCTCCCAGGGGCGCTATATTAAAGTAAACCTCCCAGGGGTGCAATATTAATGTAAGCCTCCGAGTGGTGTGATATTAATGTATTCCTCCCAGGGGCGCTATATTAAAGGAAACCTCCTAGTGGTGCAATATTAAAGTAAACCTCCCAGGGGTGCTATATTAAAGTAAACCTCCCAGGGGTGCTATATTAAAGTAAACTCCCAGGGGTGCTATATTAAAGTAAACCTCCCAGGGGTGCTATATTAAAGTAAACCTCCCAGGGGTGCTATATTAAAGTAAACCTCCCAGGGGTGCTATATTAAAGTAAACCTCCCAGGGGTGCTATATTAAAGTAAACCTCCCAGGGGTGCTATATTAAAGTAAACCTCCCAGGGGTGCTATATTAAAGTAAACCTCCCAGGGGTGCTATATTAAAGTAAACCTCCCAGGGGTGCTATATTAAAGTAAACCTCCCAGGGGTGCTATATTAAAGTAAACCTCCCAGGGGTGCTATATTAAAGTAAACCTCCCAGGGGTGCTATATTAAAGTAAACCTCCCAGGGGTGCTATATTAAAGTAAACCTCCCAGGGGTGCTATATTAATGTAAGCCTCCGGGGGGTGTGATATTAATGTATGCCTCCCAGGGGCGCTATATTAAAGGAAACCTCCCAGTGGTGCTATCTTAAAGTAAACCTCCTAGGCGTGCTATATTAAAGTAAACTTCCCAGGGGTGCTATATTAAAGTAAACCTCCCAGGGGTGCTATATTAAAGTAAGCCTCCCAGGGGCGCTATATTAATGTAAACCTCCCAGGGTCGCTTTATTAATGTAAACCTCCCAGGGCGCTATATTAAAGTAAACCTCCTAGGGGCGCTATATTAATGTATGCCTCCCAGGGGCGCTATATTAAAGTAAACTTCCTAGGGGCGCTATATTAATGTAAGCCTCCCAGGGGCGCAAAATTAATGTAAACCTCCCAGGGACGCAAAATTAATGTAAACCTCCCAGGGGTGCTATATTAATGTATGCCTCCCAGAGGCGCAATATTAAAGTAAACCTCCTTTGGGCGCTATATTAAAGTAAATCTCCCAGGGGCGCTATATTAAAGTAAACCTCCTTTGGGCGCTATATTAAAGTAAATCTCCCAGGGTTGCTATATTAAAGTAAAACACCTAGGGGCGCTATATTAAAGTAAATCTCCCTGGGGTGCTATATTAAAGTAAGCCTCCCAGGGGCTCTATATTAAAGTAATCCTCCCAGGGGTGCTATATTAATGTAAACCTCCCAGGGGCACTATATTAATGTATGCCTCCCAGGGGCGCTGTATTAATGTATCCCTCCCAGGGGCGCAATATTAATGTATGCCTCCCAGGGGCGCAAAATTAATGTATGCCTCCCAGGGGCGCAAAATTAATGTAAGCCTCCCAGGGGCGCGATATTAATGTAAACCTCCCAGGGGCGCTATATTAAAGTAAACCTCCCAGGGGCGCTATATTAAAGTAAACCTCCCAGGGGTGCAATATTAATGTAAGCCTCCGAGTGGTGTGATATTAATGTATTCCTCCCAGGGGTGCTATATTAATGTAAGCCTCCCAGGGGTGCTATATTAAAGTAAACCTCCCAGGGGTGCTATATTAAAGTAAACCTCCCAGGGGTGCTATATTAAAGTAAACTCCCAGGGGTGCTATATTAAAGTAAACCTCCCAGGGGTGCTATATTAAAGTAAACCTCCCAGGGGTGCTATATTAAAGTAAACCTCCCAGGGGTGCTATATTAAAGTAAACCTCCCAGGGGTGCTATATTAAAGTAAACCTCCCAGGGGTGCTATATTAAAGTAAACCTCCCAGGGGTGCTATATTAAAGTAAACCTCCCAGGGGTGCAATATTAATGTCAGCCTCCGGGGGGTGTGATATTAATGTATGCCTCCCAGGGGCGCTATATTAAAGGAAACCTCCCAGTGGTGCTATCTTAAAGTAAACCTCCCAGGCGTGCTATATTAAAGTAAACTTCCCAGGGGTGCTATATTAAAGTAAACCTCCCAGGGGTGCTATATTAAAGTAAGCCTCCCAGGGGTGCTATATTAATGTAAGCCTCCCAGGGGCGCTAAATTAATGTAAACCTCCCAGGGTCGCTTTATTAATGTAAACCTCCCAGGGCGCTATATTAAAGTAAACCTCATCGGGGCGCTATATTAATGTATGCCTCCCAGGGGCGCTATATTAAAGTAAACTTCCTAGGGGCGCTATATTAATGTAAGCCTCCCAGGGGCGCAAAATTAATGTAAACCTCCCAGGGACGCAAAATTAATGTAAACCTCCCAGGGGTGCTATATTAATGTATGCCTCCCAGAGGCGCAATATTAAAGTAAACCTCCTTTGGGCGCTATATTAAAGTAAATCTCCCAGGGGCGCTATATTAAAGTAAACCTCCTTTGGGCGCTATATTA
Source organism: Eptatretus burgeri (assembly GCF_056783735.1). NCBI lineage: Eukaryota > Metazoa > Chordata > Myxini > Myxiniformes > Myxinidae > Eptatretus > Eptatretus burgeri. The sequence continues at coordinate 40,840,581 of NC_140966.1, read as the reverse complement.
AAGTAAATCTCCCAGGGTTGCTATATTAAAGTAAAACACCTAGGGGCGCTATATTAAAGTAAATCTCCCAGGGGCTCTATATTAAAGTAAGCCTCTCAGGGGCTCTATATTAAAGTAAGCCTCCCAGGGGCTCGACATTAAAGTAAGCCTCCCAGGGGCGCTATATTAAAGTAAATCTCCCAGGGGCTCTATATTAAAGTAAGCCTCCCAGGGGCACGATATTAAAGTAAACCTCCCAAGGGCACGATATTAAAGTAAACCTCCCAGAGGTGCTATATTAAAGTACACTTCCCAGGGCTCTATATTAAAGTAAACCTTCCAGGGCGCTATATTAAAGTAAAGCTCCTAGGGCGCTATATCAAAGTAAACCTCCCAGGGCGCTATATTAAAGTAAGCCTCCCAGGGGTGCTATATTAATGTAAGCCTCCTTGGGGTGCTATATGAATGTAAGCCTCCTAGGGGTGCTATATTAAAGTAAGCCTCCCAGGGGTGCTGTATTAAATTAACCTCCCTGGGGTGCTTTCTTAAAGTAAGCCTCCCAGGGGTGCTATATTAATGTAAGCCTTCCAGTGGTGCTATATTAATGTAAGCCTCCCAGGGGTGCTATATTAATGTAAGCCTTCCAGTGGTGCTATATTAATGTAAGCCTCCCAGGGGTGCTATATTAATGTAAGCCTCCCAGGGGTGCTATATTAAAGTATGCCTCCCAGGGGTGCTATATTAATGTAAGCCTCCCAGGGGTGCTATATTAAAGTAAGCCTCCCAGGGGTGCTCTATTAATGTAAGCCTTCCAGTGGTGCTATATTAATGTAAGCCTCCCAGGGGTGCTATATTAATGTAAGCCTTCCAGTGGTGCTATATTAATGTAAGCCTCCTAGGGGTGCTATATTAATGTAAGCCTCCCAGGGGTGCGATATTAAAGTAAGCCTCCCAGGGGTGCTATATTAAATTAACCTCCCTGGGGTGCTATATTAATGTAAGCCTTCCAGTGGTGCGAAATTAATGTAAGCCTCCCAGGGGTGCTATATTAATGTAAGCCTCCCAGGGGTGCTATATTAAAGTAAGCCTCCCAGGGGTGCTATATTAAAGTAAGCCTCCCAGGGGTGCTATATTAAAGTTGATGAGTGTGAAATCAGAGTGCACACACATTCACAGCTTCCTAATAAATGTCCTCACAAATCCATAACTTTATTGATCATTATCGGCCATTCTTAAACCATTATATTCATATTTAAAGGATGCTGTAAATGATACCAATTCTGCAACAACCTTTACTTTACTCTACCTTAACGAGAAAACTTAAAATAGTTGTTTCCCAAAAGTAACAATTTTATTAACCTCTAAGTGAGTTATCTTTAGCCAAGAAACTCTGAACAGTGGGTCCACAACTGTGGATCAACAGATTCACAACCTGAGCTGTGTTCAGACGGTCATTCAACTTAACAAGGGAATCTCACTTTTCAAATTTTATACCTATGTTGTTCAAGGGTTTAACCGTACATTGTCTTTATTATCATATTGTTGTGGGGATGACTCTGAGTGGGGTAAAACTGATGAGTGTAGTACAGTTATCTCCTTGATGTTTGTTTAGAATAAGCATAATGTAATTAATTGTGAGGTTCAGTATGCGTCGCTATGACGTGCAGATAGATGTTTGTTTTCCCTACTCTCCTGTTCTTCTTCTCCCACATTACCTTTTTATGTTCTCGTCCTCTGTTTAAATGTTCTCTTTCAAAAGCGCACACAAGAGCTTTGAAGCTCATCACGGCACAGCAGAATGTGCAGCCCCTGTTGACGTTGAATTAACACTAGGTGGGTTGACAGCCTGTAGTCCATTTTCCTCTGAGAGGTCACTGAGCCTGTGGGCATGCTCACCACTCCCCGATGCACAACCCTGCAACAATATTCTTCCTCCTGACTGTTATACATTCTCCAAGAAACTTGCTATACAGGATAATGTATTCCTCCACCTGTACCATGGCTTGCATGCCACTAAATATGTCGCAAGCGTCTATCAGCGCTTCCTCTGGTCAATTCCGTGGTCCCAACGAGTATTGTAATGTGGAAAACATGTCAGAGAACTTGCTCTGGGCTGTGGACTTAGCTCGCCGTAGCGATCATTTTTACATGATGCGCGGGACTCGAACTGGGTAACCCGAATGGACCCGCGACTGTAACAATATATTCATCATACTCATTGCACATTCTATTATATAACAACAAATTTAATTATGCATGCTCAACATTATAGATTACACACACATTACCCAGCACATCCATATTGTTTACCACTGTATTGAGGTGTTATTTAAACTAGTGCAGGTCCGTACGTGCAAAAACAAACAAACAAAAAAAACAAGAAGAATTGTGACTTCAATCGTGATGTCATAGCACGGTGTCCTGTCATTGGTTTGGTAAATAAATGGCCATAACTTGGGCGCTATATTAAAGAATCTCCCTTCCTCTCTCCCTCCTATCCCTTCCCTCGAGATGTGAGTTTAGTATAAAATAGATTTATACCAAAAATATATACCTCTCGGTGTTCATGTTCTTTACATACTATTTTTTATCCATTTTCTATTTTTTTGTATATGTTTTCTATAGATTAATATCAAACCTTGAAAAGGCACATCTGCGTGTCCCCCGCAATATTCCTTGCAAGTCTCAATAAGATCAGTCCAGGGGTTGTCGAAAAACGGCGGTCGCAGACACACACACACACACACACACACACACACACACACACACACACACACACACACACACACACACACACACACACACACACACACACACACACACACACACACACACACACACACACACACACACACACTGCAGGAATTATAGATAGATATATTTTTCCAAAGAACAGTTTTCCAGTGACTTGCCGGTGCAGGAGGTCAAATAAGGAGTGTTTTATTGTGCCGAACGTTCAGCAAAAAATGCCAATCGCGTTTTCAAACACTCAGTAAATCAGACAATGATAGGAATATATAAAATGACGTCGTAAATTATATTAAAACCAACAAACATTATTCTGTTCTAATTTGATGCTGCAACCCCGAGCTTACAACACAATGATCGCAAGCGTTAAACTTAAGATTAGTGGCTAAGATAATGGTTTGCATAATAATTTGTATTTCAGGGTTTTGATTTTGTTTGTTTTTTGCATTGAAGTCTCAGCTCAAGTGGGAAGTTGTACGACAGAGGTCAGTGCAGTTTTCAGACCAAAATATGGGAACACAAGCAGCCAAAAACGGGCAGCCACGTCGCAAATGAGGAATTGAATGGCTTGAGTGAAGGAGGGATAGTAAAAGAGTGAGCGAGTAGTCTGAGGTCAACAAGAGTAGAAGGGATCAGGGGTATTGGTATGTAGGAAAGCATGAGGTGAAGATGGGCAGTAGATTTGAAAGACTGGACCAAAGAGCTCAAAGCAACAGACACAGAGACCCAGTTCCACAGATTAGAGATTCACTCACAATGTTGTACAACTGGCTTTCTTCCACGAGGAGAAACCCGTGGTTGAGTACGTATATATCTGGGGTTCTTAGACAGGGAAATGATTTATTTCGCAAGTCATTGATCACTTACTTTGTGGAAAATTTAATGAGGTTTCGTTCTGGTGTTAAAAACTTCTGGATCATTGATAACTTCAAGCCTGTAATTGACAGCATTCTCAACATTAACAGGAATAAACCTAAATATCTATCAACATGATTTTTCCACACATGTACAAAAACATTTCACATGACAAATTCATGGCAGCCTTGGACAGAGCGACAGGTAAACCATTTTACTGCTGGTAGCAAAGTGTACTTTAGAGTCTACCACAAAAGAGCACATTGGTCTGAAAAGGAAAGTCCATCTTCATGACGTTTTCAAAAAGTAAACTTAAAGTATTCGATGTTTCTTTAAAAAATGGTTACTTTGCTTTTAACAACAGGATACTCCAGCAGAGAGTGGGGATACCATGGGTGTGGATCCAGCACCTTTCTTTGCAATTTTTTTTTCCTGCACATGTACGATTCTGATTGGGTCCTTAGCATGAACCGGAATAAACAAACATCTGTGGACAGGTGTGGAAACGTATTCGGATCAGAGGAGTCTATTGTGTGGGTATGACCATGGTCTCCCCAGTTAGACCACTCTCACGGCTCTTCATGTGCCCTGCCTCCAGAATCAATCTGTCATTTGTTGGATGTCATGTCGAGGCCAAAGTGCCAGGGGTCCCATGAATATCAAATGTGTGGCCAGATTGCAGGCAATGATGTGCGATGGGTGACTGTATCACCTTCTCGAGTCCAATTACTTTATTATGTTCATGTCGCCTTGTTGCCTCTGTTCCAAATTCCTTCCATTTTCACTGGTTCTACAGACAACATATACAGTATTTACACAAACTAGTATATATATATATATGTATGTATATATATATATATATATATATATATATATATATATATATATATATATATATATATATATATATATATATATATATATATATATATATATATATATATATATATATATATATATATTGTTACAGCTGTGGAAATTCGCAATACACCATCAAGGGTCCTTAGATCAGTTATGACGCTAAGTTTATGTGCAGATAGTTCCCCACCATTGTTTAAAGGGTTTTATTCGTGTTCATCGGGTTGCGACTCTTTGAGATAGCCGTTTTTCTTTATCGATCGTTATTTTGAATCAACCACACAACAACCACCTTAACCACAACGCCAACCACGCCACCATTACAACAAACGCCAACCATGCCACCATTACAACAACCGCCAACCACGCCGCCTCAACCACCACCACGTTTCCACATCAGCAGGGTTGCTCGAAGCCTGACATTCGTCGGGAGAGAACGGACGACGGCCTCACCCCTCCCTCCCCCCCCCCAATGAAAATCATGTGCGGAAGAGACGCGGGGAGGCAGTTCTTAAAACAAAAGAGCCGGGCCGATCTCTCCTGGAATTTTCCTCCCCCACGCACTGCGAAGGGAGGGGCGATGCGCCGTCGAGATAAAAGGGCACACGGAACGAGAGGTCGAGTGAGTGGGGCTGTGGGTCTGGAGGTCTAGAGGTAGTGGTCACTCTCTGTCTGGGTTGTCGACGTCGTTCTCTCTCTGGTCCATGAGCTCTCTGTCTGGGTCGTCGACACCACTTTCTCTCTGGTCCTGAAGCCCCTTCTGCCCTCCAGTCCTTCCTTTCTCGGCTGTGGGTCGTGGAAGCACCAGCAGCAACGCCGCAGAGAGCTCGCTGACCACGCCAGGCCCCGAGGACAGGCGCGGCTACGCAAGGCCATGGGGAGTCGATGTCGCGACCTGTCCACCATCGCGCCACGAGGGCGCGGGTAAGACCCTTCTGTCTCGCGGGCTTTTTCGGTCATCCACGGCCCACGACCATAACGGTTTACGAACCCCGTCTACCCCCTTGCCTTCGAGAGGGTTTTTCTTTGCTTTTGTATGACTGCTGTGGTGCTGTGTCCCTATAAGTAAACCTGTGTAAGTGATTGTACATTGCTCGTATTCGGTGGTAATGCTTTCTATTTGTTTCTTGTACATTGCATGACTGCCTTGCTTTTGAACACGTGTGTGTTATAATAAATGTCCTTGTGTGAAATGTTTCCCGTTCGTCGTCTTTTTCCCTTTTGAAAGTGCCATCTTGAATCGTGGAATAAATTAGTAGAGGGTTTTGAACGCCCGGTAAACAGAATCACATCCGTCGAGGTCGGCGATAATACCGCTCGGTTATCACTGTAGCACGGAACAGACCGCTTAAGCGGTTCGTGTCCTAGGCCGACCTGCGGCGAGTTACGATCGCCCGGTCGACTACTCGCGCAGGTACTTAGGTTGGTCGAATTTGGCGAGCAATCCTATCCTGCGCGGGTGGGCAATTGGCACGATCGTGGTGAGGTTAAACCCCCACCCGTGACTGGCTCCCGGCGGTAGTTCCAGGAGGGTCACGACTGAATTGTCCGTCCGGTGGGCGACGCGGTTGCAATTGGAGTTATGCAATCGCTCGCACGCCAGGCGGGCCAGAATTCGTAACACTGGTGTCCGGGAGTGGGATTCAAATCCATCCCGCCTCCAACTAAATTCACGGAACCGGATCAGGGGTGAGTGGAGCAACCCCCCTGTTCTCCCCAAATTACGAGCGATTCAAATTAAATTCTTCCACGAAATAAGATGGCTTTTAAAGGCGAACGGGTTCCAGGTGGATTAGATATGTGTTTTGATGTTGGATCCATGGCCCGGGACGGTTCTTGTAATTATAATCCATGGGGGAGCTCAACCCCATATTCTGAGCACAAACTTTGCTCGTGGAGGAAGGAAGGACAGGAGAGGAAACAAGGAAGAGTCGTGAAGGAGCAGCGAATGAAACACAAAAGGGAGATTAACCAAATGAAGAAAACCACGAGATTGGAGAAGGAAGGACTGGAGAGGAAGCAAGGAAGAGTAGTGAAAGAACATCGAATGAAACACAAGAAGGAAATGAGCCAATTGAAAGAAACGATGAAATTGGAGAATAAAGAACATGAGAGACTGTGGGGTAGAAAACAAAAACTATACGAGTTTGAAATTAACCAGCTCAAGGGGAGAGCAAAAATTGAGTCCACGGAGATTGAAAAACTCCGGAAAGAGAACGAACAACTCAAAAAGATCCGAGAGGATGAACGACTCAAAAGGAGCCAGGAAATGGAGCAGTGCAATAGTGTGGGATGTGTGACATCACCACAGGGAGGAACGTTAGTGGTGCAGGACGACACCACTCGTCGATTGAAAGAACAACTCGGACCAACCTTAATAAAGGAGACACAAATAAAACTAGAGAAGGGAGAAGTATTGCCAGAGACACGGGAGATGGACCGAATTGAGAATAAATTAAATAAAACGGAGGAAACAGAGACAAAGATCCAGGAAGAAACTAATAAACACGAAGAGATAAAAGAAATAAAATGTATAGAGACTCGGGAGATAGAAAAAATAGAGGAGAGATTACACGATAAAGACGGGGTGAAAGACGAGCACACACACATGGAGTTAGCGAGGCTTAATGGGGGCGAGCTGGCGGACTGTCGTGACCCGGTGCAAGCAGCCGGATAGTCTCCTTCAGGAACGGAGGGAGACGCTATTCTCCCTTGAAGCTGATCATGACCAGGTGGGTTCGGTCGTGTCAAGCGAGGTAGAGGGGGCGACTGCTGCGAACAGGTGCACGTGCGGCTTGGGGGGGTATGGAGATCCCGGGACCCCTAGTGGTGGCACGAATCCCCAGTGTGGTTGTGCAGGTGTGCGTGTTTGCGAGTCTGCGGAGATGCATGCTTTCCGGACACATTGTGCGAGTGAGACCCCCTGTGTGAGTGAAAGTCGATGTGTGATAGAAACCGTGTGTGTGAGAGAGCGGTATGCAAGGGAGATGGCGGCTGGCATGTGGGAACATGCAACCGCATGTCCCGGTGTGAATGTCATGGTGAGGTGTGTGAGTCTCGTGACACACGGGAGTTTGAGCGCGTGGATTGAATGCAGACGACGACGGCGACAGAGGGACAAAGGCCGGGTAGCGGCGGTAGCTGTAATGGGGACCGCGCCGGGTTTACCCAGCAGCGAGCGCGAGGTTCGGGCCGTGCTTCGCACGAGACCGCCGCGTGCGCGCCTGCAGCAGTGAAACCCGGTCCGGAAACGCCCGCGGTGGATGTTGCCGATCCCGCGACGGACAGAAGTTAGGCTGGATAAACGGATTTGGACCGGACGGGTTCTCCACACGAGCGTGTGTGTGAAACTCTGACGGGCAGAGCACAAGTGTTCGTGTGGGGAACCCCTCGAAACGCGAGGCTTGTTTTTTATGCGCAGGGTGACGTCATGGCTGCACGAATGGTTGGAATCCGGCAGGAGGGGAGATCCCTGCCGGATGGTACCGTCCGAGAAGGGACGAGGTGCGCGAAGCGCGAGCAGCTGCCATGCTGTCACGGGGAAAGTGCGCAGGTTGCGAGTTGCCGCGCTGGTGCTGCGCGAATAGAAAAACAAACAAACAAGCAAGCCTTGCTTCGGGTGAACAGGATTCCCGGGCAAGGGGTGGAAGACCCCCTGTCCTGGGAACAGGATGGAACTAGTTTGGGTGAAGGGTTAGCTTCGCTGGACCGGCTTCATGGGGCAGGGGTAAGTCCTCATGGAACCCGTGGAATGGATTAGTTAGGGGGATTGCAGTTGAGATTTAGGTTGGGAAAATGATTTTTGGATGTTGAGGACAGTGACAGACTGTGAATGGGTAAAGGGGACGTAGCTTAGCTACGTAGTGTTAAAAGGAATGTGCTGTATTGTAAGGGACGACGTGGGAGCACGAGGTAGATGAGGGGATTTGGTGAGCAGAATGGCAGAATTCAGTTGTGTGTGTTGAAGAGTTGTGAGGTGGAGACATGATGAGTGAGTGAGGCTCGCGGGTCTGTGTGGCTGGAGTGAAGGTGGAATGCATGGTGCGATGAGTGATTGGGGGGAGGAGTGATTCCTGCCCAAGGGACCCCGGGGTCAGTATAATCTGAGTTCGGGGATTAGTCAAATTGACAAAATGGAGGTCGTTTTGCTGTTGATTGGAGTGTAGGCTCGATACCCATTTGGAGGGGTGCAGGAGCCCTGTTGACGGGCTGTGAGCGTGGCTGCGAACGGTGAGTATCGCTGAGTGGGTACCCCGGGCACCGGGCTAGTCAGCCGCGGTAGGCCAAGGGCCCATGGGGGGGGGGGGGGTGATAGTGTAGTGGGCACGGGTGACCCGCTGATGTGGGACCCGGGGCGCCATAGGTCGCGTGGGCACGGGTGACCCTCGGAAAGAGGCCCGCGGAGTCAGCCTGCCACGTGAGCATTGAGGGGGAGTTTCCAGCGAGGGCACTCCCCAGTTTAGGGAGCTGGTAGGCTCGGAGGCAGTGTAGTTCCCGGGGGTGCCATCGTCGGAGAATCGGCAGAGGGTAGTTCCTGCCAAGGGAGCTGCGCGTCCCAGCCATGAGACCGTGTGAGGGCACGGGAAGAAAATTGGGGGGCATGGCCTGAAATTTGAGAGGACACCAACACAGGCGACGGGAATCTTGGTTGTTAGAACAGATAGTTTAAGCGAGAGGTGCTTGTTGAAAGCCCCGGGGTAGTTTAAAAGTTAAATGGATAGGGTAGATTAGGAAGTGTACCCCTCCGCACCATCCATCCCTTCGCTCTCGTTGTGGGCCGCTGGACCCACTTTGGGTTGAGATCGCTGAAGTCTGAGGAGGCCATTCTGAAGCTTCATAGGGCCTCGACACAGGACACTAGCTCTCCCTTATTCCCCTCCAGGAAGGGAACGTAGGGGTTGGGAGTAGGCTCGGAGATGATAGGTTAGCCGAACAAGGACGATAAAGGGGGTTAGGAGACGAATTCATAGTGGGGGAAATAAAAGTGAAAAAAAAAGTTGGGGCTAAATTCGTTTTTGACAAATTAAGGGGGTGGGTATGGACAGAGACAGGCAAAGGCGATAGGTTGGGAGGGAGACAGTTGGAAGGTCCGTGCCCGCCTTCCGAGTGGCCAGCACCACCGCACTCCCTCCACCAACCTCCATTTCAAGGCAAAGGCTGGCCAACTTCATCTGCTGGCTGTTACTGCAAGGCCTGTGCCGGTCACTTCATCTGCCGGCTGTGTTTGTTACAGCGGCCTTGTTTTGCCATGCCATGCCTTGCCTGCCCACCTTTGCCATCCATGCCTGCTGCCCTCGATTGTGCGTTTTTCCCCGTTCTGTTTTGCATCCGTCCCCCCCCCCCCCTGTTCATTACCATGTGCGCCAGGATCCTCACACAAGTTTGCAGGGACTGCTTTGATGGCAGCTGCAACGCGGGACTGCACCAGCAGCCCATGCACCATGTTTGTTTCCATCCATCCATCCATCCATCCACCGTTCATTGCGTGTGTGGGCTTGAGTCCGCACTATTCATAGTGCCGCAGGGACTGCCCAGTAGGCAGCCGCACACGGAGACTGCGGTTGTGCAGCCCGTGCACCGTTGTGTTCACTGCGCCCATTTCAAAAGGGGGAGGCCTTGGACTGCGTATGAGCAGCCGGCCACATTCCCTGTCACCTGCGTGGTTTCATGAGCGTGAGAATGCGTGTGAGCTGCTAACTACTCTTTTCTCCACAGAATCCATAGATCCTGGGCCATGGTTTAGTGTAAAATTTGTAAGGATAAGATGTAATTGTAAATGTGTTTTGCACCCCCGGCATGATGTCTTGGCGCCGGCAATTTATTTAAGTCGTCTGTATGAGTGGGTTTTTTAGTTAGTTACTCAGCCCATCGGTTATTTATTTTGGGGACACGAATACACTGAATGTCGCACTCAGGGATCCGAAGGAAAAACGTACTAGGGGAGAACTACACATGATGGCACACGAAAATTCGACGACTCGGGACGAGTCTGTGAAAAAGGGAGGGGGTAGTGTTACGGCTGTGGAAATTCGCAATACACCATAAAAGGTCCTGAGATCAGTTATGACGCTAACTTTATGTGCAGTTTGTTCCCCACCGTTGTTTAAAGGGTTTTATTCGTGTTCATCGGGCTGCGACTCTTTGAGATAGCCGTTTTTCTTTATCTATCGTTATTTTGGATCAACCACACAACAACCACCTTAACCACAACGCCAACCACACCACCATTACAACAAACGCCAACCACGCCACCATTACAACAACCACCAACCACGCCGCCTCAGCCACCACCACGTTGCCATCTCAGCAGGGTTGCGAGAAGCCTGACATTCGTCGGGAGAGAACAGACGACGGCCTCACCCCTCCACCCCCCCCCAACGAAAAGCACGTGCGGAAAAGACGGGGTGAGGCAGTTCTTAAAACAAAAGAGCCGGGCCGATCTCTCCTGGAATTTTCCTCCATCGCGCGCCGCGAAGGGAGGGCGATGCGCCGTTGAGATAAAAGGGCACGCAGAACGAGAGGTCGAGTGAGTGGGGCTGTGGGTCTGGAGATCTGGAGGTAGTGGTCGCTCTCTGTCTGGGTCGTCGACGTCGTTCTCTCTCTGGTCCATGAGCTCTCTGTCTAGGTCGTCGACACCACTCTCTCTCTCTCTCTCTGGTCCTGAAGCCCCTTCTGCCCTCCAGTCCTTTCTTGCTCGGCTGGGGGTCGTGGCAGCACCAGCAGCAATGCCAGAGCTCGCTCGCTGACCACGCCAGGGGCCCGAGGACAGGCGCAGCTACGCAAGGCCGTGGGGAGTCGACGTCGCGACCTGCCCACCATCGCGCCACGAGGGCGCGGGCAAGACCCTTCGGTCTCACGGGCCTTTTCGATCATAAAGGTTTACAAAACCCGTCTACCACCTTACCTATGAGAGGGTTTTTCTTTGCTTTTGTATGACTGCTGTGGTGCCGTGTCCCGAAAGTAGACCTGTGTAAGTGACTGTACATTGCTCGTATTTGGTGGTAACACTTTCTATTTGTTTCTTGTACATTGCATGACTGCCTTGCTTTTGAATACGTGTGTGTTATAATAAATGTCCTCGTGTGAAATGTATCCTGTTCGTCGTCTTTTTCCCTTTTGAAAGTGCCATCTTGAATCGCGGAATAAATTAGTAGAGAGTTTTGAACGCCCGGTAAACAGAATCACATCCGTCGAGGTCGGCGATAACACCGCTCGGTTATCACTGTAGCACAGAACGGACCGCTTAAGCGGTTCGTGTCCTAGGCCGACCTGCAGCGAGGTACGATCGCCCGGTCGACCACTCGCGCAGGTACTTGGGTAGGTCGAATTTGGCGAGCAACCCTATCCTGTGCGGGTGGGCAATTGGCACGATCGTGGTGAGGTTAAACCCCCACCCGTGACTGGCTCCTGGCGGTACTTCCAGGAGGGTCACGACTGAATTGTCCGTCTGGTGGGCGACGCGGTTGCGATTGGAGTTACGCAATCGCTCGCACGCCAGCCGGGCCAGAATTCGTAACAATGTGTATATATATATATATATATATATATATATATATATATATATATATATATATATATATATATATATATATATATTGTTGTGGATTCCAGCCCGTTGGCGTCCGAGCGACCGCGCTTAACCAATAGCAGCCGCTTCGCCCACAAGACGGACAATCCAGTCGCGGCTTTACGGATCAACGCCGAAAACCAGCCACGGGTGCGTTTTCAACCACACCACAACCTTGTCCGTACTCTACCCGCTACAGGGTCCGATCGCCAAATCTTCGATTTACCTCATTAATCGCACGAGTAGATTACCAAGAGATTGTACCTCAACGGGGCTGCTTGGAAATGAGCCGCTTAAGCAGCTCGCTTCATTTTGGGATAACCAAGCGGGGTATTATCGCGCAGCCCCGTTGGCCCCGATCACTTTATCGGCTATTTAACAACCAACTATATTCCGAGTGCAATATGGCAGTTCAATTAGGGAAAAGGACGCAACGAACGGGTGACATTTAAACAACCACATTTATTTCACAACCAAACATGCACGTATACGGTCAAAGATGCGGTTATGCAGTCATGCATGCAAACAATGCACATATCCAATCATGCAATGAATGGGGGTAGGGACAAGACGCGAGCAAGACAAAGAGCTACCACCGTCTATTTATTATGTGCACACTTATACAGTTCTACTTACAGACATGGCACCACAGCATTCACGCAAAGAAACAAAGGGGAAAAAAACCCCCCAGGACAGACGAGGGGTAGACTGGACCCTTTGGGGTCTTTATAAACACGGAGCCGTGAAGACCGCAAAGGCTCCGAGAGACCGGGCTGGCTACCTTCACCCTCGTGGTGACTTGCTGGGGCGACCCTCGACATCCCCTCTCCAACGACTCATGGCAAGGCACGGTGTGGCAGGTTGTGCGCCTTGGCTTCGCTGCGCTCCACTCTCTCCAGTCCCCCACCGCGGCTCCTCACACTGCCCACAACTCCGACACGACCTTTTTCCCCTTTTCTGCACAAACACACAACCTCCAGCGCCGACTCCTTCTTCAACTTGTGTTCAGTGTGCCCTTTTATTTCCACGGCGCCTCGCCCCTCCCTTTCGCCCCCCCCCTCTTCCAGCACGCGCGTGAAGCTTCCAGAAGCAGGGCGTTTTCCTCGCCGAATCGGGGTTTTTCGTTTACCTTCTCCTTTTACCAATCGTTGCTTCTTTTCCGCATGTGTTTGTCGTTCGGGGGAGGGGTGAGGCCGTCGTCCGTTCTCCCCTGATGAATGCCTGGCTTCTCGGAACCGTGTGCCGAGGTGGCAATGCGATGGTGGTGGTGTGGATGGCGTTATGGTGGCGTGTCTGGCGTTTTGTGGTGGTCGTGAGGGTGGCGTGGTTGGGCGGTGGTGGTTAAGGTGGGTGTTCTGAAGCGGTTGTTGAGAGCGATGTTGGTGGTGGAGGTGGTTGTTGTGAAGCGGTTGGTCCAAAATAACGATAGTAAAAGAAAAACAGTGAACTGAAGATTCACAGCCCTGATCACACGAATAAAACCCTCAGACATCGGTGGGGAAATCTATCTGAACACAGACTTATCGACATAACTGATCTCAGGACCTATATGGTGCTCTGCGAATTTCCACAGCCGTAACAATGTATGTATATATATGTATATATTGTTGCGGTATTCGCGCCCGCCGGCGTGCGACGGCCACGTAACTCGAATCGCGGCACGTCGCCCACCGGACGGACAATCCAGTCGTGACCCTCTCGGACTAACGCCGGGAACCAGTCACGGGTGGACCTTTCGGTCTCACCGCGATCGAGCCAATCAGCCCCCGCGTGGGATAGGGTTGCTCGCCAAATTCGAACTACCTAAGTACCCACGCGGAGGGTAGACCGGGCGATCGCACCTCGCCGCAGGTCGACTTCGGACACGGGCCACTTAAGCGACCCGTTCCGTACTATCAGAATAACCGAGCGGTGTTATCGTCGACCTCGACGGTTCGATTAATTATCGGGCGTATTCAGCCCACTACCAACCCTTTACGTGAAGCAAGATGGGGATTCAATGGAGGAAAAGACGAAGCGAAGCGGGAGAACAGTTCAACAATAAAGCACATTTATTCGCGACGAACGGAAAGCACACAAATACAATTCCACCAAATGCACACAAAAAAAGAAAACACAATTCCATTTACACAAAAAGCAAACATAAAAGTGAAAACACAGTGCAGAGCTAATACCGACTACCGAGCACACGGCAACACTTACACAATTCTACTTCACAGACGGCGCCGACAACACATACCCAAAACCAAGGAAAAGAAATACCCTCAAGAATGGGGCAGGCCTGAGGCCGAGACCGGGTCGGGCCTACCCGTCTGGTGATGAGACGCGGAGCGGCGATGGCCCCGCAACCCGCGGGCCTCGTGGACAGTGCCTGGCAGGGGGTGGGAACGGGGCCCCCTTGGTCGCACTATCTCAGCGCGGGGGGAAACAGGAGGGGGTTGCTGATGCTCGGGGTATAGAGGATCTTTATTATCCCTGGTGTGCGTCTCCACCTCGGCCAGGTCGCGCTGCCGGCCTCCCTCGGCCGTGCAGCTCCTGGCACCGACGCGAGCACCCCCTCGTCCGACTCTCTTCAGCTTCTCCAGCCACTGCAGGCTTCGGGCTCCAGTCTTCCACACTCGTCCCCTCCGTTCCGACTCCTTCTCGTTCTCGACTCTTTCTCGTTCTCGACTCCTTCTCGTTCTCCTTTGCGACTCTTTCTCGTTCTCGACTCCTTCTCGTTCTCCTTTGCGACTCTCCTCTGACTGACGAACACCGTCCTTTTATCCCCCCCGTAACTTCGCCTTTGACCCCCTCCCTTTGACCTTTCACCTCGCTCCCCATTGGCCCGAGAAAAAGTGGGCGTGAAGGCTTTTTGATCCACAAATTTGCATATATCGATCGCCCTGGGGGCGGGGCCAATTCGCCCCTCGCTCACCGATTGGACGGCAAAAAGTGGGCGTGTGTCGTTTTTGATCCGTTTTTGAAGCACAAAATCCGTGATTTTGTACACGCTGTTCGACGCGCGTTCTGCATGAGTCCAACACCGGTACCCACAGCGGGGCAAGAACGGTGGCGATGCTACGGTTGTGAGGTGTGCGTGAAGGTCGTGGCGGTTGTGGTGAAGCGGTGGTTGTGGTCGGTGGTTGATGTTGTGGTTGTGATCATGGCGGTTGGTCCAAAATAAAGATAGTAAAAGAAAAACGGCTATCCTGAAGAGTCGCAGCTCGCATAAATGACATGTATTCCCACTAGACAACGGGTTCGGGCCTAACTACACATGTACTTACCGAGATACCTCACCTAAGGGACCTGAAGGGTGGTTTGCGAATTTGGTGACCACAACAATATATATATATATATATATATATATATATATATATATGCGCCGGTTAGAATAGGTGTACCATATCCCTGTGTGTCGAAAGAGGCGACCAGGGTTGCGTCAGGAAGGGATTCCGGCGTAAAAACCTATGCCAAATCATTATGCGTACAACAAAACAAATTTCCATACTGGATCGGTCGAGGCCCGGGTTACCAATGACCGCCACCGGTACCGGTGGTCAGCAGGGTACCAGTGGAAATTGTGCTACTGCTGGGCGAAGGAGGAGAAGGAGACGGGGAAGGCGAGTCCGGAGGCAGTGGGAGAGGGGGGAAGAGTCGAAGTGTGGAGGTGAGAGTTGGAACTCTGAATGTTCGGATGATGACTGGCAAAGGGCGAGAGTTAGCTGATATGATGGAGAGAAGAAAGGTGGACATACTCTGTGTACAAGAGACCAAGTGGATGGGGAGCAAGGCTCGGAGCATTGGAGGTGGTTTCAAACTGTTCTACCATGGTGTGGATGGGAGGAGAAATGGTGTCGGGGTAATCCTGAAGGAAGATAATGTCAAGAGGGTATTGGAGGTGAGGAGAGTGTCTGACCGAGTGATGAGTGTGAAGTTGGAAATTGAAGGGGTGATGATGAATGTCATCAGTGCATATGCCCCACATATGGGGTGTGAGATGGAGTATAAAGATTTCTGGAGTGAGTTACATGAAGTGGTGGAGAGTGTATCCAAGGATGAAAGAGTGGTGATTGGAGCAGATTTCAATGGGCATGTTGGGGAAGGGAATAAAGAGGATGAGGAGGTGATGGGTAGGTACGGTCTCAACAAGAGAAATGTGGAAGGGCAAATGGTGGTAGAGTTTGCAAAAGGAATGGAAATGGCAGTGGTAAATACGTATTTCAAGAAGATGGAACACAGGGTGACATACAAGAGTGGAGGAAAGTGCACACGGGTGGATTACATCTTAAGCAGGAGATGCAACCTGAAAGAGATTAGAGACTGTAAGGTGGTGGCAGGGTAGAGTGTCGCTCGACAGCATTGATTGGTGGTCTGTAGGATGATTTTGGAGGTGAGGTTGAGGAAGAGAGTGAGGGCTGAACCAAGGACCAGATGGTGGAAGCTGAAGGAGGAAGACTGTTGCGTGAAATTTAGGGAGGAGGCGAGACAGGCGTTGGATGGTGGTAAAGATAGGTGGAATGATTGGGCAACGACAGCAGAAGTGGTGAGGGAGATAGCTAGGAAGGTACTTGGTGTGACATCTGGACAGAGGAAGGAAGATAAGGAGACTTGGTGGTGGAATGAGGAAGTACAGGAAAGTATAAGGAAGAAGGGGTTGGCGAAAAAGAAGTGGGATAGTCAGAGAGATGAAGAAAGTAGGCAGGAGTACAAGGAGTGGTGGCGAAAGGCAAAAAGAGAGGTGGCTAAGGCCAAGGAAAAGGCATAATACGAGCTGTATGAGAAGTCGGATACAAAGGAAGGGGAAAAGGATTTATATGAATTGGCAAGACAGAGGGACCGAGCTGGGAAGGATGTGCTGCAGGTTCGGGTGATAAAGGACGCAAATGGGAATGTGCTGACGAGCGAGGAGAGTGTTGAGAAGGTGGATGGAGTACTTTGAGGCGCTGATGAATGAAGAAAATGAGAGAGAGAAGGTTGGAAGAGGTGGAGATAGTGAATCTGGAAGTGGAGTGGATCAGAAAGGATGAAGTGAGGACTGCTATGAAGAAGATGAAAAGTGGAAAGGTGGTTGGCCCAGCTGACATACCAGTGGAGGCATGGAAGTGTTTTGGAGAGATGGCAGTGGCGTTGTTAACCAGATTGTTGAATAAAGTCTTGGAAAGTGAGAGGATGCCGGAGGAGTGGAGATTAAGTGTACTGGTTCCGATTTTCAAGAACAAGGGTGATGTGCAGAGCTGTGGAAATTACAGAGGGATAAAGTTGTTAAGCCACACCAGGAAGTCGTGGGAAAGAGTAGTGCAAGCTTGGTTGAGAGGAGAGGTGACGATTTGTGAGCAGCAATATGGGTTTATGCCAGGAAAGAGCACCACTGATGCGATGTTTGCTTTGAGAATGTTGATGGAGAAGTATAGGGAAGGCCAGAAGGAGTTGCATTGTGTGTTTGTGGATTTAGAGAAAGCTTATGATAAGGTGCCAAGAGAGGAGTTGTGGCATTGTATGAGGAAGTCGGGAGTGGTGGAGAAGTATGTGAGGATCGTGCAGGATATGTATGAGGACAGTGTGACAGCGGTGAGGTGTGCGGTAGGAATGACGGACCGGTTTAAGGTAAAAGTGGGATTGCACCAAGGATCGACTCTGAGCCCTTACCTGTTTGCAATGGTGATGGACAGGTTGACGGACGAGATCAGACTGCAGTCTCCATGGACTATGACGTTTGCGGATGACATCATGATCTGTAGGTAGAGTAGGGAGCAGGCTGAGGCGAGCCTCGAGAGGTGGAGGTACGCACTGGAGAGAAGGGGAATGATAGTCAGTCGGAGTAAGACGGAGTACATGTGCATAAATGAGAGGGAGGGTGGTGGTATGGTGCGGTTGCAAGGAGTTGAGGTGGCGAAGGTGGATGGGTTTAAATACTTGGGATCAACTGTCCAAAGTAACGGAGAGTGTGGTAGAGAAGTGAAAAAGAGAGTGCAGGCAGGATGGAGTGGGTGGAGAAGAGTTGCAGGAGTGATTTGTGACAGAAGGGTAGCTGCAAGAGTGAAGGGGAAAGTATATAAGACGGTACTGAGACCAGCGGTGTTGTATGGTTTGGAGGCGGTGGCGCTAACAAAAAGACAGGAAGCGGAGCTGGAGGTGGCAGAGTTAAAGATGCTGCGATTCTCGTTGGGAGTGATGAGGATGGACAGGATAAGAAATGAGTATATTAGAGGGACAGCACAGGTAGGACGGTTTGGAGACAAAGTGAGAGAGGCGATATCGAGATGGTTTGGACATGTGCACAGGAGGGAAGTGGAGTATATCGGGAGAAGAATGGTGAAGATGGAGTCGCCAGGCAGGAGGAGAAGAGGAAGGCCAAAGAAGAGGTTCATGGATGCGGTGAGTGCAGACATGCGGGTGGTTGGAGTGTCAATGGAAGATGTGGAGGATAGAGCGAAATGGAGACGGTTGATCCACTGTGTGACCCCTAACGGGAGCAGCCGAAAGAAGAAGATATTATATATATATATATATATATATATATATATATATATATATGTATATATATATATATGTATATATATATATATGTATATATATATATATGTATATATATATATATGTATATATGTATATATATATATATATATATATATATATATATATATATATATATATATATATATATATATATATATATATATATTGTTGTGGTTGAGGAAATTCCCAAACCACCATTCAGGTCCCGTAGGTGAGATATCTCTGTAAGTACATGTGTAGTTAGCCCCAAACCCGTTGTTTAGAGGGAATAAATATGATTCATTCGGGCTGCGACCCTTTAAGATAGCCGTTTTTCTGTTCTATCTTTATTTTGAACCAACCACGTCTCAACCGCCATAACACAACCACCAACCGCAACTCCGCGTCACAACGCCAACAGCCACGACCTTTACCTTCACAGCACACCATCCCACAACCATCGCATCACCGCCATTCCAAGCGTCACCGTGGCCAGGGACCGCCACTTTAGACCCTCCACCACCTTCGCCTCTCCTTCTGCGGACATTCCCGCACCGCTTGTGGGCACCGAGCATCAGGCTGTCCTGGACTCGTTCAGGGCGCGCGCCGAGCAGAAGTCGGATCAGGAATGATACACGCCCACTTCTGATCCGTCCTATCAGCAAGCGCGGGGCGATTTGGCCCCGCCTCCAGGCGCGTCGGAGTAGAATCAATATATGCAAATTCGAGGATCAGGGGAGGTTCACGCCCACTTTTCCACCGTCCAATGGGCGAGCGTGGCTCCGCCCCTGAGCTCATCCTGATCCGGAAATTTGCATATGGGTTCTCCTGCCGTACTATAAAGCGCCGAGCGCGGGGCGAATTCAGTCAGTTTTTGGGCTCGAGCGAGTTGGAGAAGTGTGGCAGCGGCAGGGTTTTTGGGCTCGGGCGAGTTGGAGAGGTGTGGTGGCGGCGGAGTGTGGCAGCAGCAGTCAAGACGGGTCTGGAGGAGAGTCAGTCTATCGGGGTTCGGAGTCTGTCGGGGAGCTGCAGAGAGGGGAAGCCGGGAGCGCGGTCGAGGTCGCAGTGGAGTCGCTCGTCGCGGGACCCAAGCAAGCCAGCTATCCTCTTTCCCCAGAGCATCAACAATACCCCCCTGTTTCCCCCCCCCCCACGCTGAGATAGTGTGGAAAGGGGCCCCGTTCCCACCCCATTCCAAGCAGTGCCAACGAAACCCGCGGAGGAGCGTGGAGTCGGGGCACCGCCGCCACATTTGCGGCTCATCACAAGATGGGTAGGCCCCACCCGGTCTCGCGCCCACAGGCCCGTCTGCCCCCTTGTCTTTGAGGGTGGCCCTTTTCTTTTGCTTTTGAGTATATGTGTTGTCGGCGCCGTCTGTAAAGTAAAACTGTGTAAGTGTTGCCGTGTGCTCGCATAGTCGGTAGTATCTCTGCATTGTTGTGCTTCTTTTGTTGCAATTGCTTTTGGTGCATAATTGTTGTAATTGTATATGTGTGCTATCCGTGTGCCGCGGAATAAATGTGCCTCATGTTGAACTGTTTTTCCCGTTTCGCTTCGTCTTTTCTTTAATTGAATCTCCATCTTACTTCACGTAAAGGGTTGGTAGTGGGCTAAATACGCCCGATAATTAATCGGAACCGTCGAGGTTGACGATAACACCGCTCGGTTATCCCGATAGTATGGAACGGGTCACTTAAATTGGCCCGAGTCCGGAGTCGACCTGTGGCGAGGTGCGATCGCCCGGTCTACCCTCCGTGTGGGTACTTAGGTAGGTCGAATTTGGCGAACAACCCTATCCCACGCGGGGGGCCGATAGGCATGATCGTGGTGAGGCCGAAAGGCCCACCCGTGACTAGTTCCCGGCGTTAGTCCGAGAGGGTCACGATAGAATTGTCCGTCCGGTGGGTGACGTGCCGCGATTCGGGCTACGTGGCCGATCACACGCCGGCGGGCGCGAATTCGCGACAATATATATATATACATATATACATATATATATATATATATATATATATATATATATATATATATATATATATACATATATACATATATACACAATCTAAAGGTCTGCAGCGTGTAAATGTTTAAAGGGCCGAACCGAAGTGAGTGCTTCGGTCTGTATATTGAAGTAGACAATGATTTATTGGCAATTAATAAAGACTTTTTATATCTTATAAGTTTTATGATGACATCAACCAAAAAGAGCTGGAATTAAAAAAAGGAAGACGAAATTCACACTTCAGTCTTTGTATTTTAAATTACCGGTACAAATCAATATCAATAATAACAAGAAGGTCACTCGGTAGAGCGCATACCTTTGCCACATAATGCCTGATCCACGAGAACATATCGGGCCCAATACATTTTTTAAATATCATGTTATACAGTACTATATCGTTTTTGGCCCTATCTCTCAATGGTGAAGAATCACTTTATAAATTAAATAATTCTCGTATCCAGATCCGGATTTGGATCTTCACCAAAATCGAAAAAATTCGTCCTTGCAACACACCCAACCTCCACCAAGTTTCGTCCAAATCTGTCCACAACTTTTTGAGATAGTGGACTATATATTAGTTTAGCCCTACCTCTCAATGGTGAAGAATCACTTAAAAAAATTCAACTCGTCAGATCCAGATCGGATCTTCACCAAAACTGAATCAATTCGTTGTGGTCACACACCCAACCTGTCCATCAAGTTTCATCCGGATCCGACCACAACCTTTTGAGATATCCTGCACACAGTCAAACAGACAGACCGAAAAGGGTGAAAACATAACCTCCTTCGCCTTCGGTGGCGGAGATAATACATTTCACAACAAATTATGTGAGAAACGAGATGATTTTCCATTCCACATTGTACGAATGCCTTTGTTGAACAGCAAAATGCCTAAAAATATAAAAAGCTCTTCTATGGTACAGTTACAGGTGAAATCATTAGAGTGGTGAGAGCCACCTTACACTCACAGAAGGTACTCCCATGGAGTGGGTTTTCAAAAGAGGCCAAAAAATGGTCAAACAATAATCATAATAATTATTACAATTAATAATGAAAATTATTAATTTGTCTTCTCCATTGTCTCTTCATAAAGCTTTTAGTCCAGCAGCCATTTCTCATACGAGGCCAAATAAGGAAATTCGTTCAAAACCCCCTACAGAAAAGGTTTGACTTGACAGGGTGGTAGAATCGACCCTATAGAACACCTCCAGGTGGTAAGTGGTTTCAAATCGTGGTATCATTAAAATTCTACATACCATTATACATACCAAGGGTATTTACCAAGAGGGTCACTGTGGGCTAGCAAAATTTAAGGGAGGGGTAACGTAAACATGAATATCTTTGTCTCAACTCAACTAATTTTCAATACTGAGTTATCATTGGCTTCCTATTATAATTCTCTATCAGAGTATGCACAGTTATTTGAAAATGGCCTTTGCCATGGCATCACCAAAGCTAAAATATCACACTAATTCAAACTTTGACATTTTTAATTGTGTTCTCATATGGTGAACGGTGTTTCTCAATTACGACTGGTATGTATACATTTTGGAAATGAAATGCTTAAGAAAGTATTGTTCTGCAAAAATTCATATACATACAGAGGCATGCATAAAGAAAACTGCAACTGTTATTTTTAGTGTTCGTCTTTTCCTAGTGTAGAGTAACACGGAAGTACATTAGTGAAAGCCGAGTATAATAGTTGTCTCTGGCAGCACGGAAGCTACTCATTCATCATAGTGGATGATAATAGTTATCATGGTCAGCACTGGGAGCTGTGCATGACAACACAGAAGCACATTAGTGAGAGCGAATCATAATAGTTGTGCATGGTTGCACGGAAGCACATTCGTCAGAGCGGTTTGTAATATTTGTGTCTGGCAACAAGGAATCACATTCACCATGGAAGCATGAAGATGTCATCTGTTGTAACTTTTAGTCAGCATCTTCTTCACCACTGGATTTTCACAAGTTTCTTCGGCCATACATGCACATGCTTCTGTGCATGGCATGTGGTTGGTTCTGCATGTGCAGTCGGCTCGGCGACATAGAGACTTCTTGCAGTGACACACAGTCAGCTCTGGAAGACCCCGTGGTGCTGGATCTTTGGTCATGAGCACAGGCTGCAGGGCACCATCCTGAATTTTCCAGCCATTTCCAGCTGCTGGTGGAAGGCTCTGTGTAGGCTCCAATGCTCTCTTCCATGCATAGGCCTGGTAATTTCCTCGCTTCATATGTTGCTGTAAGCCGTCGAATGTTGGGGGGGGGGGGGAGATTTTCATTTCTTTGTCCCTTTTGACAGAACTGCCAGTATCTCACATTGTTCACTTTCCTCCCAGCCCCCTCCCAGCAGGCACACAACGTTGTTGCAACGTCATTTTCTGGTTCTATCCTGACGTCAGAATTGGGTCAGTGGGAAGTTGTTTTTGCAACACCCATGACAACATTGAAATCTGACGTCGTTGCAGCGTCGTGTTCTGGTTGTACCTGACGTCAGAATTGGGTCGGTGGGAAGTTGTATTTGCAACATCCATGACGTCAGATTTCAACGTTGTCACAACATTGAAGCATGACATTATTTTTCAACTTTATCACAACGTTCATAAAATGGAGTTTTTGTTTTTACCCTTTTCTTTGCATGCCAAAGAAACGTACATTGCAGTGCATGACACCCTTCAGCTTCCAGCTTGATGGAGCCCTCGACCCATAGGTCTGGGGCCAGCGGAGCACCGCTGTTCCACCGGTGCCATTATCCAAACATTGAAGTTGTATTGCAACATCATTATACGTTGCACAGTAACACATAATGACCACAACTTTAAAACAACTGTAATTCATAATCATTTATTATCACGTATCACGCAGAGCATGATTGCGGCAAAAATATACAAGCAGTATTAACAATAATATCATCTTTATTCGTACCAAAAAAGCACACTCAAATACAAACGTACAATAAATAAAAGTAGATACCATTGTAATTGAGAAACATCTACTAAAAATTGGGAATAAAAAGAAATACCACATGGGTAAAAGTCGTAAATACCTTTTTGACAAATTCACTTTGTGCAAAGCACAGTTAACAATTCAAATTCAGAAAGTTCTGCTCCAGAGAGGAACTGTGGAGCTTCTTCTCTCTCAAATATAATTGACTGCACAAAGGCACCTTTAAGTACAACATCATCATCATGCAGTGTTAGTAAAACTGCTGATAATTCTATGCTTGCATACATTATGGGCATTAGGAGCATAAAAGGGATTGACTGATAACTTGCATTTATATAAAATGTAATTAGTAGTTTTAGCTACTGATGACATACTACCCATTGTTACAAGATTCATAATTAAGCAACCTCAGGTAAGAATTATGAGAAGACCAAGAACCACATATAAATTTTGCAATACGACATAATAGTTGACATTCAATAGGTAGAAAATCAGCAATGACTGGTAAAAGAGTACAATATGGGTCCTACTTGGGAAGTCAAGCACCTTTCTGATAGAATTTCTCCATGATATATACAATTTAGAAATATTTTTACTTGTAATGTCCCACAGTGGGCATCAATAGAATGAGGTGCAAAAAGACTTAAACAGATGATACTTGACATGATATGAACAGTGCATAACATTATATAAAACTGAATTACAATTGGGCAAATCAATGAGACCAAATATATATCCATGTGTGTGTGTATTCATTCAAAGAAAAAATATAAATCTAACATCATTAAGTATGAAAACACAATTTTGAATGCATCTCACATAAATAATTCCAAAGCACAAAAAAATTAATTTGTTGGGTGTTTTCAATCTGAATTTCACAAGAAAATAAAATAACTTCATTATGCATAAGAGTACATGTAAATATTTTCACAATGTAAACATAGGCTGGGTTTCCAACATACAACATTGCAATTAACTATGCTGCAAATTCTTAATAATCAAGGAAATGGACGGCTGGCACAGCGTGTTGCTGTTACTCGTTATTATTAAACTAGTATGTGTCCGTACGTGCAAAAAATAAAAAATAAAAACTTTCAAACAACCACACAGGCTGTTCCTTTGCTCTCGGAAACGACGACTGGATTGGGGCATTGTGTTGATCTCTAAATGCGCATAAGAAATCGCGAAATTATGAGAATACAGTGTCATCACTATCCGGAAGTCCGTACGTTGTAACCCGTAATGGGGAACGCGGCTGAGGATCTCTTCCCCATCGGCCACGCCTATGCAGTTGGTTTGGTAAATAAATGGCCATAACTTGGGAAGCACTTGTCTGATTAATATCAAACCTTGAAAAGGCACATACTCACGTCCCCAGCAATATAGCTGGTAAGTTTCCATTAGATCGGACCAGTGGTTGTCGAGAAACAGCGGTCACAGACACAGACACACACACATTGCTGGAATTATAGATAGACTAGTACGTGCCCGTAAAAAAATAAAATAAAATAAAATAAAATAATAATAATAAATAAATATTCAAACCGCGAGCAAGAAACAACAACCACACAGGCCGTTTCTTCGCTCTCGCGTGCCCGTACGTGCGTGGCCCGGAAGTTCGCATATCGCAGTTACGATTATTCGCAATTTAGTTTTAATGGCCAATTATTCAATTAGCGCCAACGTATTTTGCCTTTTCGCAATGTCGTCGCAAGAAAAAAAACAAAAAGAGAAGAGCAGAGAGAGAGAGAGAGAGAAAAAAATTACTTCCTGGTTCAGAGCATACCAGCTCACTCTGATGTTACCGAAATTTATGCACTGTCTAATATGAAAACGATCATAACTTGGGGCATTGTGTTTATCTATAAATGCGCATAAGAAATCGAGAAATTATTAGAATACACGAAGTCATCACTCTCCGGAAGCCCATACGTTGTAACCCGTAATGGGGAACGCAGCTGAGGTTCCCTTCACCCATCGGCCACACCCACACAACAACATGTCGTGTCATTGGTTTGGTAAATAAATGGCCATAACTTGGGAACCACTTGTCCGATTAATATCAAACCTTGAAAAAAGGCACATCCACAGGTCCCCGGCAATATACCTGGCAAGTTTCAATCAGATCGGACCAGTGGTTGTCGAGAAACAGCGGACACACACACACACACACACACACACACACACACACACACACACACACACACACACACACACACACACACACACACACACACACACACACTGCTGGAATTATAGATAGATGAGGGCTTGTTCCTGCCTGTACCTCCACGCCGATCAGGGGCATATTTCAAATGATGTGATGTGGCAGTGTCCACAGCCGCCTCCGTTGCTGTTGGCTGACTGGCCATGGTACTGTCTGAAAAATAATAAGAATTTCCACTTCGTATATATTGGGCTTTATGATCATCAAACAAGACTTGCAATGTCAATTACGCTCAAGTCATGCACATTATAAACTGTCATTTGGCAGAATTCATTCCCTCCGACAACTTTTATAAAAATTCAGGTTCCGGAAAGGTCTCTTCCCATTCTTTCCACACAAATTGTATGTGGACATCACAGCATTGGACGTCACCCTTATTTTAGAAAATAAAAACATTTAAGTACACCAGTGTTCGAAGCAGCTTGTAACAAATTTTAAGTTCCACTGCCCTTAAAAAGCCTCAATTAATATTATTATTTATAATATAAAGTTATTTTCATGTCTTTTGATTTAACCATTTTACCAAAGGAAAACAATTGTGCACCGAAAACCTTGAACAACTCCCCAAGAGACAAACTACCGCAATGAAGGCTTCATTGTTACAAGCGGCAGTTTGTCGGCGGCCAAAGGGTTAATATTTTTTATGACAAAACTTCACATTTTTCGGCGAACAATAACTGACAATTGTTTTCCTTTTGCCTTTGGTCATCCTTCCGAGGTCGGCGAAATGAGTACCAGTATACTGGGCCGGTGTATACCCCGGTTAACATAGGTGTACCTTTTCCCTGTGTCGTAAGAGGCGACCAGGGTTGCGTCAGGAAGGGCATCCGGCGTAAAACATGTGCCAAATCACTATGCGGATCATACGGATGATCCGCTGTGGCGACCCCTCACGGGAGCAGCCGAAAGAAGAAGAAGAAGAAGAAGTTTTCCTTTTGCCTTTGGTTAGGCCTCACTCGTTAAAAGCAGACATAAAAAATATATTATTTGAGGCTTTTTTAAGGGCAGTGGAACTTTAAATTTGTTACATTGCGGAACAATGCGGTAATTCGTCGGACCTGAACAACCGAAGAATTATCCACACCAGAAAAGATATTTTAAAAGGTTCTGAACCAATTAAATTTCTCCAAAGTAATTTTTGCAGAGTTCCCCTTTTTTGCCACAGACCGTTTTTTTTTTTCACCAGGCCCACGGAAAAATGAATCGATTACTTACCATCGATTTCTCCACACGATCAGGGCCATGTCAGCGACAGCTGAACGTGATAAACGAACGATGAAATCGGATGTTGGAGGATTCGATCGTCAAATGCCGTTCCCGAGTCCAACGCTCGAACCACTCGAGTGGCCCGAAGGGCCCGAGCCCGGGCCCGGGAGAGATTACATTGAATGTAACTATTATAGATTCCATCACACCAGGAACAGGAACACATCATGGATTCTGTGATCTTTAAAACGTCCAAAAACAAAAGCTAAGACATAAAATCGATTTATAATATTATACTTACCAAAAATGATCACGGCGGAAGATAATTTTAACTATAAAAGCTAAAGTGTTCTGCAATTAAAACGGATTGTCTCTGTCACTCTCAGAAACAGGGGAAAGTTCACGAGTTTAACCAATCTTTGTAAATGGCGGCTCGTGACGCGGAAATAGCAATTAGCCAACCAGATCTCTCCTCCGGTGAAAGGCAGACACAACCACACACGTCACGAGGTGGAAAAAAAGCGGTCACCATGGCAACACACGAGGCAGAAAAAACAGTTTTCGATAATCGGGCTGCGCGCGCTGCGGCTGTACCGCGTCGGGATGTGGTCGTACAACCGAGCGGCCGATTCCCGACGTCGGGAATCTTTCATACTGACGTCGTGTGTCTGCTGGGCTTGGTTGTTGAGTACATTGCACACATGAAGGCTTCGCATGCTTCTGAAGTGCTGTTGCTGAGCTCGGGTTCTTCTCCAAGCTGTCCCCGACTGGTCTGATGCTCTTTACAGTCAAGTAAGACATTGAAATCCTTTTTCTTGCCGAGTCCCGAGAGTGCACTGTTTGAATCGCACCCAGTGAGTGCGTGGAAGCCGAGTAAAGCATTACACAGCTCAGGTCCTAGTTTGTGTGCCAAGCTGTGGATAGGAATATACCTAGCTTTATCCTTGATTCCAGTCCGAAACCACAGCTCCCATCACTGGAGTTTTCTGTAGTGTGTGGTGCAGAGGACAGCCACATCTGTGTCAGGTGGTTGAATCACAATCCTGTTGTGATAATGAGAGGCATGTTTTGCATGTAGCAATATTCGTGTGTCTGCCTCTTCATGATCTGACTTGAGGGTAACCAGGTCTTCGCAGTGCCCTCTGATGACTAGCACAGACTTCTGCGGGTTCTTGAAACCACCACCGATGACTAAGTGTTGACCATCAAGCAGAGTGTCTACCCCCATGTGGCACCATGTGTCTGCCAAGAAGGCACACAAGTTGACTTTGTTTTCTACATTTCCAATGTATTTGATCCACTGCTTTGGAATAGGAGCAGCTGACCCTTGGATTGTCACCTCTAAGGCTGCAGATGTTCCTCGTTTCTCTCGCTCCCCAGCTTTGATTGAGAGGCTGGAGTACCGGTCGAAGACAACATCAACCCGCTGACAACCATTCCGACGTAGAGGGGCAGTAACCAGGCTGTAATACTTTAATGCCATTTCACCGAAGTTTGCAGCACCAGCGGACTTTGTCATTTGTACCAGCGCCATTGCATCGACGATGTGGGCCGTATACATCTGGCTGGTTGTGGCTTGTGGCAGTTTTGGATGGACATCTATCTTCTTCTCTAACTCAGCAATGAGTACGCTCTTGTTGGTCTTCCTCAAGCTGCCATCGTAACGGGCCAGGGATAATGGCACTGTTGATAACTCAAAGCTGAGGAGTTCTCTCAGATTGATGTCCCTTGACTTTCCTGTGATCAGAAGGCGGCCAAAGAGTTCACGGTCAGCACTAAGAGTGATAACTTTCTCATCAGTTAGCTTCACTGTTTTCTTCTTGCTTAGTGTGGCAAATGTTTTGATCTTCAGGTTTGGCAGGGAATCCCAAAATGTCACTTCATTGGTATTCAGTCTCTGTTCAACAAATGTTGTCATTTGAGCTGTGCCGATCTGGTAGGAGTTAACCATGCGTGTAGCAGCATCTGGGGGCATCCTGATACCTGTGGCAATGTTAATCAGTGACGAAATTCCATCATCAACGTTGTCTCGGGAGAAGGGATCGGTCATAAGCTCTGACGTGATGACGGTCAGCAGCTTCTGCACATCACTTTCATCTCTCTCCACCCTCTTTGGTGCTGCTTCTCTGTGGGTACCAACACGATCTGAGTCCTGTGTGGCACACATCTCCCTCATTGCGGTTGTGATGGCTGCTCGTTCATGACATGTCAGGAACCATCGTTCTAGAGCTCCTGCTCTCTGACTGATCCCTATGATGCCACCGTTTGTCTTGCTGTCACGGTTGATGGACTGCTCTTGGGCCATGTCAGTCCACACTTGAGCAAATGGTTGAGGCGATCGACTGATGGCATGATTGCCAGACATGAACTCTTCATTGACGACAGGATGGGTCTCGGGCAGATGGTTCATGTCAGCCAGATAAACAAGAAGCCACCTGGCGTAGTTGGGTCGATCCATTGCGAAGAAGTGAGTTGTCATTGCAGCAGTAGCAGAGAGATGCAGAATCCAGTTTCCAGTCCTTTCTGCCTTGATGAACTGGAGGAGCAGCTGTACCATGGATACATAATTACTCCAGCAGGCAAACAGCTGCAACTTGCCCCGTGCCTCAGTTTGGAACCTTGTGAACTCTGTTTCTGTATTTTCAAATCACTGTACATACTCTGATGGAGAATTATAATTGGAAGCCAATGATAACTCATTATTGAAAATTGGTTGAGTCCAGACAAAGATATTCACGTTTACGTTACCCCTCCCCTAAATTTTGCTCGCCCACAGTGACCCTCTTGGTAAGTACCCTTGGTATGTATAATGGTCTGTAGAATTTGAAACCACATACTACCTGGAGGTGTTCTATAGGGTCTATTCTACCACCCTGTCAAGTCAAACCTTTTCTGTAGGGGGTGTTGAACGATTTCATTTTTTTCAGGTCCTTGCTCCTGGACTATTTGTTGAAAATTTGATGAGAAAAGCTCAAATGGTAAAAAAAAAGTTACAGCCTGGACAGACAGATAGAAGATTGCAAACCCCATCTTCAGCTGTGTAAGGGACTGGCTAATGATACTACTAATAATAATAATGACAATAATAATAAGACAATAAATTCGATTTCAAAACTTACTTGAAAAGCTGGATGAGCAGAAGTGTGCCTGATGCTCCATGACCCTCCTTCATTCCGTATTTGTAATCCGTCACAGCAATCCTTGTGAGACAGTCCCAATGTAAATGTGTCAATCTGCTCCTCTGTTTTATTTTCACAATGTTCATTGTTTAAATGGTTGCTTCACATGTGTATGTACTGACAAAATAGGACAGCACTTTTTTGCACACAGTAGCGTTTGACATTTGGGAATTCTGTGTCAGGGACAATGTTCCAGAAATGATGAACACCTGACTGAAGTTCAAGCCGCAGGATATCATTTGTCTGAAACTGAACAATTTTACTCTCCAGTTTTGCAAAGTCAGAACCGAGGTCTGTGATGACGGGTGACAGAGATGACACTGGCACGTTGAACGGGTTCTCAATAAAGTTGAAAAAGCCCTTGTACTCCATCTCGTCTTTGAATCTAGATTCAAACTTTTCCCACATTTCCTGCAATATCTGCGCAAATGAATCCGAGTTGAAATGTTTCAACAGCTCAGGATCTTCTGTTGTGATTGCTTTGAGTTTGGGAAAGCGCACAAACCGTCTGTTAGGTACGAACAGTGTCGTGAACTTGTATTGAAATGCCGTTATGATGTGCAGCGTGTTTCCGGGACGTTTGTTACCTCCTCAACCTAAGGTGGACGAAGGTTATGTTTTCACCCTTGTCTGTTTGTCTGTGAGCATGATATCTCAAAAAGTTGTGGACACATTCAGACGAAACTCGGTGAAACTTGGTTGGAATTGTGACAAGGACGGATCAATTTGATTGTGTTGAAGATCCAAATCCGGATATGAGAGTTTAAAAAAAAATTTCAATTGATTTTTTCACCATTGAGAGATGAGACCAAAAACTATATATCTGTACACTATCTCAAAAAGTTGTGAACGAGTTATGACAAAACAAGATGGATGCATTGGTTAGGTGACAGGAACAAAATGATTAGATGTTCAAGGTCTGGATCCAGATCTGGCCTATCGGTGGGATAAAAAACGTAAACTGTTCAGTCTGGTGGAGGTATGCACTCGACCGAGTGCCGTTCTAGTGAAGTACTGTTTGAATGTGAGTTGGGCCATGAGTATGTCTACTAATGACATACTATTCTATTGGAAAGTACTTCTTGGACCTGTAGACCCTTTTTATACATCATAGACCCTTTAGATCCTTTTTCGCCCCCATAGACCCCTCACATTCTTGAAGACTCCAAGACCCTTTAGACAGAGCTTAAATGCACAAATTACACCCACTCTTGGGGTGGGGATGTGTGTATGGGGGACGAAGTCTCGTTCGACCAATATGAGTATCGTCTATTGATTACGTACTGCTTGAATGTGACGAGACTCTTAAGAGACCCTTCAGACTCCTTATGCATTTACACCCATGAAATCCCTTTATAGACCTCCTTTGACCCTTTAAACACTTTTAGACATCTTGACCTTCGAAGACCCTTTTTACACTTTGGACTCTTTTGCTCTTTCAGCATTAGACCCATTTAGACTCTTTAAACACTTTAGATCCCTTAAGACCTTTTAGACTCTTTAGAACACTTTGACCTTTCGACCATTTTTTTTTACCATTTTAGATCTTTGAAGACCCTTTAAGCAGTTTTTAGACCTTTTAAGAGCCTTAAGACACTCAAGACCTCTTTTGACCCCTAAGAAAAATCGAAAGAATCTCCCAGAAAATCGTTTTTGATGACCTTTTTCGTGCACCATTTGTGTCGCATCACAAGTTCCAATGACAAATCGAAACTGATGTTGGAAAGTGAAACTGAAACTACTGATCCATGGATCTTCGAATGGGAAACTAGAATGAAATGCTGTGAGAAATATTGAATGGAAATTGCTGAAAGCAAAGCTCTGGGGAGTATAGAGAGAGGGGGCGGGTTGGAGCTGAAGAAGCGATGTGGAGAGGGATAGCTGCCTGAAGGTCGTCGGTTGATATGGAAAGAACATCGGTGATCTTCAATCTGGCAGTAGGCTCAAAAAGTGCCTACATCCGTCGCCCCAGCCAAGCATCCATAATTTCACCCTCACTCCCAAGCAGTACTTCAGAGGTACAAGAAAAATGGTTTGGAAAACTTAGCTGATGGAATGAAATGAGATTTCCAAGGTTACCGGCTACACCCAATGTGATATCTTCTCACTGAATATTTACGCTGATTTCCCGTTTCTCCAAAGTGAGACTTCCATTAACCAATCAGAGATGGGGACCTTGCTGGTATGTGCAGTGCCTTCAGAAAGTATTCCCACCGCTCGACTTTTGTCACATTTTGTTGTGTTACAGCCTTTGTCATGTCAAAACATGTTTTTAGAAATTTTTACAAATCAATTAAAAATGAAAATCTGAAATGTCTTTTGTCAATAAGTATTAGTCAATGAGTCAATACTTTGTAAAAGCACCATTTGCAGCGACTGCAGCTTCGAGTCGTCTTGAGTATGTCTGTATCGGCTTTGCAGATCTGGATTCGGAGGGTTTTCTCCCAATTCTTGATTGAAGATTTGCTCAAGCTCCGTCAAGTTGGATGAGGAGTGTCAGTGAACAGCAATCTTCAAGCCTTTCCACGGATTCTCAATGGGATTTAAATCTGGGCTTTGGCTGGACCACTCGAGGTCTTTCACGTTCTTGTTCTGAAGCCATTGCAGTGTTGCTTTGGCTGCATGCTTGGGGTCATTCTCCTGGTGGAACGTAAATCTTCGCCGCTGTCTCAGGTATTCTTTAAGCAGGTTCTCCTCAAGGATTTGCCTGTATTTACCTCCATTCATTGTTCCCTCTATCTTTACAAGTCTCCCAGTCCCTGCCACTGAAAAGCATCTCCATAGCACGATGCTGCCACCACCATGCTTCATCATAAGGGTGGTTTTACGTGGGTGATTAGTTGTGCTCAGTTTCTGCCAGACGTAGCGCTTTGTATTCAGGTCAAAGAGTTCAGTTTTCGTCTCATCAGACCACAGAATCTTTTGCCTCATGTTTATTCACATGCTTTTTTGCAAACTCCAGGTGTGCTGTCATGTGCCTTTTTTTCTTCTTTTTCTCAGGAGTAGCTTCTGTCTGGCCACTCTTTCATAGAGCCCACAAATATTTGAAGTGCTGTCGAGATTGTTGTAGAGATTGTTCCACCAAATTTTGCATTCGAGATGGAGATATCCAGGGTCCCCCCCCAAACCTCCCCCCCCATTCTTTAATAAGGCGTGTGTTTGTGTGTGTATGTACATTTGAAAATTATTTTTTTTAAATCTGAAAATCAGAAAAAAACTAATGGGCCAAATCCAACCAAATTTAGAATACATGCTGGGGGTACCCAGATTCAGATCATTGGCACAACCCCCCCCCTTTCCACCTCCCCACCACCACCACCCTTGCAAGTCAATTCTCTGCATGTATGTGTTTATACATCTGAAAATGAAGAAACTGACCTCAAACAAGGAAATGAGGCCATTTAGCCCATCATTGCCGTGGTGCACTCTTGGGTTAATTTTTGCTCGAGCTCTAAATATCAATCTTCTTGACGGCTTACTAAAGTCTAAATAACCCGACCTTAATCGGGTGACCCAGCATATATATATATATATATATATATATATATATATATATATATATATATATATATATATATATATATATATATATATATATATATATATATATATATATATATATATATATATATATATATATATATATATATATACGTGTGTGTGTGTGTGTGTGTGTGCGCGCGCGCGCGAGCAGGATTTGAGAACATGGGCACTTGGGCCATTTAGGCCCGTCACCGAAGCAGCATCAAGACCAGGCAGAACTTTCTCTACCTTCTTGGGTGAGAACACAAAGTGCACCTCATTTTCATAAATCAAAATGTCATGACCATTCATATAAAGTGATCTGCTATGGTCGTTGTCAGTTACAAAATTATCATGAAACAGCATTTCAGTTTTATTTATTTATTTTTGTTAAACTCAAACTGGGGTTTTTTGTTTTGTTTTGTTTTTAAATCTCCAGGACGTGCTTCAATCCAAATGAACAATCATCGTGTATTGTATTTTCAAACATTTATTACAATGCTTTTTTATTTTTATTTTTATTGTTACAGTATACAGGTAATGCATTGCAACATCATGTCCAGAGAGAGTACAGAGTGTTATAAAATCATAAGTATAAAAATAATTCATAGCATAAAAAAAAATTCTGAAGATTTTATACATCCAAACTCAAAAACTGGAAAGGGCTTTTGACACAAAACATCCTATGACATATTCAACGTAACCATCACCGTTTTTTTTGTACATGCACATTGTAAGGGCCTGAAGAATTATTCATGAAATAGCTGAAGCAAATGTAGGCAAAAAGGAGTGGAAGTGGACATGAGGTAGGCTTGCAAAAATATGAACTAAATTACAAGCAGACATACTTTTGTTATTACAGTAATTTATACATTAGGTCAGAGATGATTAATTTTATTCTGTGAATACAGGAAGTCCTATGAGCTTCTGACATATTTATTTGTTGGATTTTTTTTTGTTTTTTGCAGCCCTTTGTTATGATTAATGTAAAGAGATCTACAGCAAAAGTAAACCTTATATAACACCAAAACCACACTGGTACAATTTATGCTGGTATATATGATCCAAATAACTTGTAAATGTTTTGCAGGAAAATTATGAGGCCACCTAACAAAGGGCTCAAGACCAGGAATGCCTTTTCAAGGTAAGCTAAGGCAAGGTGTTCAACCTACTCTTGAGAAGTTTCGTGTTCCACTTGCTTTACGTTGATGGAACAAGACTGCAGGTGCAGTGTGTGAAATGTGGCAAGTTACCATGTAAATACCAAGGAACTCCAAAAATACTTCACATGTTCCATCTGAACAAAAAATACACTAGGATGGTTTCTCCGCACCTTTGCCATTCTGTTGTGCATCCTCTAATTTTCCAGAATTATTTTGTTGAATTCTGCTGCCTGCATGCCGGCAGATGCAAATAATTTTTTTAAATGCTTTCCACATGTTTTTATCCCTGTATGAATATATTATGGGATTCAATGCAGAATTTATTTCAGCCAATATTAAGAAGAACTTCTCTGGAGCATTCAAGTCGCAGCTAGTTGTGCAAAAAACATCCAGGAAAAGAAGCACAAGTCCAGGTGTCCAACAGATGACGAATACACCTGCAGCAGTGGGACATAAATGAAGAGTTGTTTGAAAGGAAACTCTGAGTTATATTTTCAATCATGTATTTACATTACCATCATCAAAATAGGCATTGTCTGATATCCGTTCTTATAAAAAAAATCATTGATAAAAAAAACAACAACACGTGCCTTTCTCCACACCATCGAACACTGACATCAATCATCGTTTGCAAATGATAAAGAACCATTTACATCAATCATTTTACAGACATATCAGCTGACTTACAACCATCAGCAAGGTCATGGAATCCCTCATCACAGTTGACATCAAATCCTATTCTATTCATAATTTTGTGTTGTGGGTCCTATTCTATTCATAGCCTGGTGTTGGCTTAGTGGTTAGGGTGGTGGCTTGTGATCCTCGGGTCCTGATTTCAGGCCCTGTTGGGCCGCTGAATTAATACACCAGGAGGTTGACTCAGCCTGTCATCCTTCCGAGGTCGGCAAAATGAGTACCAGTGTACTGGTAAGGGGGACGCTGCATCAGCGGAATAGCCGCGTCCCAACCAATGATGCAACCAGCAGCCACAGGCTGCACTCGATAGAGAGAGATTCTATTCATAATTTTCATCAACGATCTCTCTGACTCTCTGGAAAACCCTCTTTATCTTGTTGCTGATGACTCCATCCTCTGCGAAAACATCCCACATTCTTCAGAAAGGCAGATATTAGCCTCTTCCCTCTCTGCAGACCTTGATAATATCCTGAACTGATCAAACACTTGGAATATGTCTTTCAATCCGGACAAATCTCACACTCTCATTCTGTCTCTCTGAAAGGACCGTCTGGCAAACTGTCCCATCTACTTTCTTAACAATCCTCTTCAAGAAATTCAGTCACAAAAACCTTTTGGTCTCACTATCAGTTCTGAAGTTCTGATCTTTCTTGGGCAAACCACATTTCTCAGCTGGTTTCCAAAGCCCGTCACCAACTGGGCATCCTTCGCTGTAGAAAGTACTTCCTTGGCACACCTGAACTTTTATCCACCTGCAAGGCCTTCTTCCACAGCTTGATGGAGTACTGCTCTCTCCTCTGGGCTTGTGCTGCTGCCCCAGTGGACCTTGTTCAGCTTGACGTCATGGAAAGCATGGTCTTAAACATCATTGGAATCTCCCGCAATGAAGCCGAGTCTCTGGGCCTATCACTTTCACATCACAGGCATATTGGTGGTCTTTCTGTCCTATACCGCCTCCTTTCTGGTCCTATACAGCCACCCCTCCCCCGTTCAAGTTTCCCCAGGGTTCATGTGGTCTGCCTACAGCCGCCTTCTCGTGAAACTCACAAAATCCAGAATCACTGCTCACCTCCACTTATTTGTTCCTTTTTCCTGCGAGTGGAAACAAATTTTGCAATCCATTTAATCTTATTCTTCCCTCTTGGGATTCAAATCAGCTGTTTAACACCATCTCAGATCATCATGCTCCATCCAAAACCATGATCTTTTCCAATCCTGTTAACCCTCCCCAAGTTTCTAGTATTTCCTTCCTGACATTTTGTGGCCATATCCATCTTGTTCACCCCCTGTGTCCTCCCCTTGCCCTCATTCTTACCCACATCCCTTATTTCTCCAGTCTCTCTATTTTGTCCTTCATCCCAACTGTACTGCTTGTGTGTTTCCCCCTCTCTTTCTGCTGTTTGTTTTGTTCCATTACGTCCTCACCTTGAAATGCTCCTCAATGTCGTGAATGCCCCCAAAGTTCTATCAAGAGTATGGGCCTCCATTATTATTGTTATTATTATTATTATTATCATCATTATTTTGATGATGATTATTAAGATGTTTACATGAGTTAATTTTGGGAAATTACTTTTCAGGTGATATTCCTCAAATCCAACCCAGAGCTTCCATTTTAATCATCAATGGGAAGTTAAGGCCCGGTCACACCTTGACGTTTTAGCCAACGTATGCCGATTTTTGAATTTTTTTCCTAAAACGCTGGCACACGTTGAATACGTTATGGGTAAGTTTTGATAACATTGAGAGCACGCTGAAAAACACTGCCATACGTCGTTGTACGTTGGCTTTAAATGTTGTACTTTTTGGTTGTCCTCAAATTTTTTTCATGCTTGAAATTTCACGACGTATGCCGGCGTATGACTCACACGTTCCGCTACGCTGGCCACAAGTTGTATGCACGCTCTGCGATCGTTGACAGACGTCAACACATGCTACTTGTAAGTTAATCATAAGTTGAGACACGCCAAGGTAATGTTTAGCGTACTCGAAACTTATTTCTAACCTATGATTAACGTGTTGTTGGCACGTTACGCGATCGTTGCCACACATCGACAGACGTTACTTTTAAGTTACTCATAGGCTGAAAGACGTCGGTATAATGGATCGTCCTTGCGTCAGCGTCCATGGCCACGGCCAGGACACTTATTTGCAGCATTCTTCAAACTTTTCTTCGGCATGACGAGGATGTTCACACTTCGATGTCTAGCTTGGCTATGATTCCAATTGTCCATCGGCAGCGTCTATTTAAAATAGTCGAGTTTGAGCGTTTTAACACGTTCAGAAGAAACGCTTCAAATTTCAAAACCCCAGCGTCAAAAAACAAAGGCGAGTGACAGAAATTTAAATCGTTCATTGTAAACAATGAAAATAGTTGAGTGGTACCGTTTAAAAGTCGTTGAGTGCAAAAAAAATCCAATTGTTGAGCGCAAGCGTCTACTTTCAATAGTGGAGATGCAGCCATTAAAATCGTTGAGTGGCAGCCTATGAATAGCAAACCCCACGTCACCGGCAAAGATAAACTGCCGCATGATATGGATAAGTTAGGCTATCGTTGGGCATAGTTTGTGAACGCCGGCTTCACGATAATTATTCGTTGGTATATCGTATCTATAAGTTATCGAAGCGCTCTATGCACATTATTAGTTCATTGTGCATTTGTCCAACCCGTTATGAATAGACCTAAATCGTAAAAACAAGCTATAGCTCATTGTTGAAAAAGCCCCATAAAAAATTAGCTGCGAAGAACTTCGAACAATGGTGAAAAGATGTCTCCTACCCGTGGACACGCGGACGCAAGGACGATCCATCATAACCCACACCCTCCCCCTCACACTCACCCACTACAGCCAACATGAACAAACTACTACTAATACTGATACTGATACTGTTACTGCTGACATGGACATTGACTCAAAAAGGACTCGAAAACACTGTTGGGTTCCCCTTTTATGAGCAGCATTTTTATATACCAATTCCCAAAACCGCTGGGAACACGTCTTTATATGGCAGTTGTAAGCTAGAAACACGTTCATTTATTTTTTTTTGTCGACCGGAAGACGTCATTGGAATACGTCTACATACGTCGATGTGTGTTGGGACTACGTAAAGAATTGGTTCAAAGCACGTCAAACATAAGTTAGAAATAAGTTTTGCGTAAAAAAGACATTACCGCGACATGTTTCGACTTATGAGTAGCTGATAAGTAACCTTTGTGGACGTGTGTAAGCGTCCACATATCGTGTGTAAAACTTATCCCCATCGCATGCGGCACGTGTGTCATACGCCGAGTACGTCGTAACATTTTGAACATGTTTAAAATTTCTTGACGTACTCTACTTACTACGACGTATGATAGCGTACTTTAGCGTTCTACTCACGTATACCAAACTTACCCATACCGTATTCGACGTGCCCCAACGTTTTAGACACACTTTTTGTTACGTCGGCATACGCTGGCAAGATCGCCAAGGTGTGACCGCGATGTTGACACTTCCATTTCTACGGCAGTTATGATTCGAATCATTGTGCGTCAGCCTTTTAATAGGCTACGTCACGACATCGTCGGCGATGCATGCAACGTGCTATGCCTAAGTTAGACTATCGTTGGGCATCGGTTGTGTAGGCCGACAACAGGTTTAGCATTCGTTGGTATAAGTTATCTATAACACAACGAAACGTTCTGTGTCCGTTACCAATGCGTTATACATAAGACCAAGTCGCTATGAATATGTCCGAATCTTTAAAAAAAACATCAAAAGTTCAACGTAAGCCAGCGTTTTAGATACATTTTAATACGTTGCCATCGCTGGCTAAAACGTCAAGGTGTGACCGGGCCTTTACATGAAGAACACGTTCTGAAATTAAGTGCTATATCTTTTGGCATGCACAACATTAAAATACCGTCAAGGATGCTATATAATCACTGGATATTCTTTTTGTGGAATATGATGAATTTTTGGTTTTAATACAATTATTTTTTTCACGTTTTTAGCTTGAATATTAATTCTTGCAACATGCTACTTTTTTGTTTTGTCTTTTTACGGCATTTTCAACTTAAAAAATATAACTTACCCAAAACAATACACACAGTCTTCAAGAGCTTCATCGTCATTTTTTTTCGTTTCGCAGGAAGGGATGTGTGCTTTGACAT
Organism: Eptatretus burgeri; assembly: GCF_056783735.1. Taxonomy (NCBI): domain Eukaryota; kingdom Metazoa; phylum Chordata; class Myxini; order Myxiniformes; family Myxinidae; genus Eptatretus; species Eptatretus burgeri. Next base: position 40,801,000 of record NC_140966.1, on the reverse strand, counting down.
CCGTTTAGTTTTTTGCTTGACGTAGTACAGGATTCTGGAGTAGAGTACAACCATAATGAAGAAGATGAGCAGGTTTAAAGCTGTCCAGAAGATGACGTAGCTGTTACTATATAGTGGTGCCATGTTAGAGCAACTTGCGATATTACACATGCAGTGCCAGCCCATGGAAGGAACGGCTCCCATTAAAATAGCGATAAACCAGATGAATGCTATTGCCAGGAATACTCTCCGTGTACTCATGCTGGAATGCACCTCCATTTTCATGACGGTTAGGTGTCTCTCCACTGCAATGGCTAGAAGATTTCCAACAGAGGCTGTGAGGCTGGTGTCCAACATGGCTTGACGAAGCATCCAACCAGAGAGTGAGAGTTTACTTGTGTTTGGGCCAGTGTGAAACAGAAGATACAGGTATGAAATTCCCGCAAAAAAATCAGAAGCAGCCAGGTTAGCTATGAGATAATAAAGTGGGTAGTGGAACTTCTTTTCAATGTAGACAGCAACGATGACCAAGAGGTTAGCCAAAATGGCTACGATGCTGACGATCATTCCAAGGATCATTACGATAATATAATAAGGTTCCCAATCTTTGGCCATAATTTTTTTGCTCTGGTTGTAGAAAAAGGCAATGCTTTCATTGTAGTAGCAGTTCGTTTCCATCCTGATGAAATATGTAGACCTGCAAAACAACAGCAAATACTCAAAGATCATGACGAAACCTTTAATTTTTAATGAACATAAATATGTTTTTACCATTTGCAACTGGAATTTATACCAGTAATATTTAATTTAAGCACCACAGTTTTATCTTTGAAGAAAAACTCATTCAAGCTGCATTTCCCATCCTCACAAAAACGGACAAGTAGTCACTGCATTACATTTGCTCCTATACCTCTCTGGGGACACCAAGGCAAACATGATGATGACCTTCATCGAAGGATAGGGTATTGCATTTGGTTCCATTTGTCTGTCTGTCTGTCTGTTACATGGAAAATCGAAGATTTTTCAAGTACCGTACATTGGTTAGTCGATTTTGTTATTCTGTCTGTTTGTTGCCTACAGGTCGCAATTTTAAACCGATCTTCACGAAACTTCACCACATCGTAGAGTTTGTCATAAGCAAGAAGCCTGTTGTTTTTGAGGTCATAAGGTCAACATTGGCCAAAGGTTAACAACTTAAGTAAGATTTCTAAAACCCTCAATTTTCATCCGATTGACATGAAATTTGAAGAGGATTTTCATATCAGGTCACTGAATTCAACCACCAATTATTTTCGAGATCAACATGGACCAAAAGGACAACATACGCCGAATTTCTAAAATTATCAATTTTCATCCAATTCACTTGAAATTTGAAGAGGGTTGCATATTTGGTCATTGAATTTCTCCACCAATTATTTTTGAGGACAAATTCGTTTTTTGGATTTTGCAAGTGTCGTGCTCTGCACGACGTTTTCTTCTTGTTTGTTTGTCCGTACAGTACTTTTGTGTTTTTTTCTCTGCAATCGCTTGTTGGATTGAGGCAAAATTTTTGCCAAAGGTGCGACTACTCATTTAGATTGTTGTAATCATAATTGTGACATCACAGGTCACGTGGTGTGGCAGCCATGTTGGAAAATGGAAAAATTTTGGACCTCTGTTTCTCTGAAACTGCACCAAGGAAAAATTTAAACTTGGCACACGGCAAGTACTCCTCATGAGGAATAAGTGGGATATTTAGATGATGTCATAGATGCCGTCATTATGATGTCATAATTGCATACGTAGAACACAACATATGATCAGAATGAAAAATTTTGAGGGTCATTTAGGGATAAAATAGTCCACATAAAAAAAAAAAACTTGATGATGTCATTGGTCACGTGATTCAGCATCCGTATTGTTTAAAAAAAAAAAGAAAACCTTAAAAAATCTCTGAAATGGCTGAACAGATCGAGGTGAAACTTTACACATATCACCGCCTATTGATGAGGAACAAAAGGTTCACAAATATGATTTCATCGGTCACATGGTTTGGCAGCCATATTGGATTTACCAGAAAACCTATAAAAAATCTTCTCCACAACGGCCCAATAAATCGAGGGTAAATTTCACACAAATGTTCCCCAAGCCATGGTTGTACAATTTTGTGAAGGAATATATGATAGGTTACATGGTTTGGCAGCCATATTGTATTGAAGAAAAATATTAAATAATGTTTTCTCTGGAACTGCTCAATCAATCGACATGAAACTTCACATTTATGATGTATTGGTGATGGGGAATTCATGTTTTAAATTTCAACCTGTTAGGATGCATGGGCTGACAGGCAGAATTATTTAATTTTTGATATGGGTTATTTTTGTTATTTATTTATTTGTTTTGAATAAGGCTCACTTGGCTGTACATGGATGGGTTTGAGGGTAGAGGACTAGCAGTTGAAACGCAAATCCTATCCAGGTTCCTCCTGATGACTTCAGCTTTGCTTTTTGCTTGTTCGGGTTCCTTCTGATTACTCCAATGCAAGTCTGTACCTATTTGGTCTTCCAAATATTGAATTGATTTGAATTGAATTTATTTTAATCCCAGTCTAAATTAAATTGAATAATGAATAATCGTTTAAATAAAGGTCACGGGTCAGGGTCAGCTGTCCGATCAAAGCAGGGTTGCATCAAAGCAGGACGTCTTGGTACCCGGTCATCACTGCCAGCAGTTATAAAGTGGCAGTTCTAATTATGTCTATTATTAATTACGTAACACACCAATACACAAAATACAACACACAAAAGCAGTCCTGGCAAGGGTCTACAATCTCTGATTGCTCTTTTTCTTGTTTATGAAACATTTACATAGTTGAGAATTTGCCTTGGACAGGGTACTACTCCATCACTGCAATCCTTAAACAAGGAAGGAATTCGTCATTTTGCCAGGGCATTAGCACACCATAGCCTAGTATTGCAAAAGGTGCCATGGGATATTTAATATCCACAAGCAAATGCTTAATTTGCTGAAGCAAATGCTAAGGACAGGCTTAATCTCCACTCTGTAGGATGGTGTACTCGATGCTTCAAAGTGCGAGGATGATTGTCTCTCATCAGTCGAGGAATTGAACCAATATTTTACAGCTCAAAGGTAAATGCACTACCTTTGAGCTCTCCTGTCGGGTCCATTTTATGAACAGGTAAATTTCTTTAAAAGTAAGGTTACAAAAGTCAACAACAATCACAGTTCTTCGTTTGTGAAGTGCTGCTCTCAAGGAAAACAAGTCCTATTGGAGCTAAAAGTAGTTATTCTCACAAAGAAAATCTTATTGATAAACAAAAAGTGGATAGGGTTGACCTCTTTCACAGTGTTCTTATCTGAATGCAGACCTCATGAAGTTGGTGAACCCATAATCAAATCACATATACTACAGTTATATGTATTTGTTCAATGTCTATTAATACCTTTGTAAATAATGTTAAAGTACTCTGATTTATACTGTCCTTGTCGAGCAAGTGATTGATTTGTGCACGAGGTCCTCTACGATCCTGAGATCAATGTTCAAAGAGACCAGGACTGGAGTAAATGCGCAAGAGTGGAGATAAGATTGACATTTCAGAATGTGTTTGATCAGGGTATTGTTTGATGACATCTTCTCTCATGATCTCCAGCTTGTTGTAATTTGTTTCTACTCTAGTATTATATTCTGTGGTCTAAAGCTGTATGATGGAAAATTTATTCAATTGAGTAACCTGCACATTCGGTACAAGCAAGAGGGCAAATCGGTTGCCATCTTTCAAGTGCAAAAAAGTGAAACATTTGCTTCCAGCATTAGTGAGTGAAAGCAGGTTGATTTGGCATTTTATGATTTTTAGGGATTTTAAGCAGATTGGTTGAGTTGTGTAACCCCTCATTGATTTTATGCTTATAACTGTGAGGTTCAATGAGCTTAACAGCATTCTACCTGATCAACATAAATTAGAGAGGCTATTATTTTGCAACACCAGATGTCTTCTCTGTTTTCAACTGACAGGTGCAAAATCTCAGACTCTCAATAATTGAGTGGATAGCTACATAAAAGATGATTTTGAAGACAAAATGAAAAACCAGAAAGTATTTGAAAATGCAAAGCCCATCCACGTCCACTTTATACTGAAACTAAATTTGACGAAAACAACAGCTAAAAAAGAAAAATGTAACATTTATTCATTTGTATTCTCGATTTTCTTATAATAATGGTTGGTTGAAAGTTTGATGACAAAAGCTCAAATGGTAAAATTGTTATGTCCTGGACAGATACACTGGCTCCAAGTGGTAAATAAATAAACACAGAAGAATTTTTTTTTTAAATGGCCGTCTCATGCAGTCCAGAACAGCCAGGTAATAGGAAATATTTATAGAACTACTATGACTTTTCACTTTGACATTTTGGCACAATTATTAATTCCTAGCAAATACCACCCATCACTTTGCTGACGGTAATATTATGGGGAGGAGGGAGAATAAGAAGGGGGTGGGAGAGAGAGTGGGGAGAGTGAAGAGGTGGGGGGGAGGGGAAGGAGAGAGGAAGGTGGGGGAGTGAGGAGGGGTGGGGGAGGGGAAGACAATGTGAGGTGAGAGGAAGGGAAGGCAGACGTGCTGTGGAGCGTTAATTACGATTCATCCCATTTCATCAAAATTATTCTGCATGGAATAACAGTGAAGATGGAAACAAAATAATGTTTGAAATCCGTTCTGTACCAGTCATACTATAGACACAGCCCGGAGACAATGTTCTATCCGGAGACAAACTCCCGTCGAGACATAAATGCTGCCAGCACGTATCCGGAGACAAGCTATACGTAGACAAACACTGCCTGGACGCATCCGGAGACAAACTCCCATCGAGACATAAATACTGCCAGCACGTATCCGGAGACCAGCTATACGTAGACAAACACTGCCTGGACGCATCCGGAGACAAACTCCCATCCAGACATAATCACTGTCAAAAGTGAGGAAAGGGGGAAGGGAGTGGGTGGGGAGAGCTACGCCTCACCAAACGTTGCTATACTGCTGGAGGGAAGGGTGCGAGGAGTGAGAGAGACAGACAGAGACAGACAGAAACAGAAACAGACAGGGTAGGGGAAAAGGGCCTTGTATTAGGCTCCAGAAGCATTTTTTATTAAAAGTTGGGAACATGACTTTTTAACATAATTAAGGTATGCTGAATTCGACGAGCCCTGTTCCCAAGCTGAATTTTTTTGTTTTTGACCATCTAATTAGCATAAACAAAATGGCTGCCAAATTGACAATTCTGGGCACTTTCTTGGGACAGGCACTACTATACCAGCACAATGCTAATCTATTTTACTTGTGAACAACTGTTAAGTTGTTCAGGGCTTGTGCAGGCCTATACTACTGATTCATTCTTGTTTGCAGGCTACAATGGATCCCGTGATTAGCTTAAAGAGGCCGTCACTTGTAGACTACAGCCTGGGCATTTTCTGCAAAACACATAAAGCCAGAAAAAAACCTGAGTGAAGCCACTGAACATGGACTCACAACACTCAGGAATGCAGCCTGTAGCAGAAAGAAGCTAAGGGACTCCAAAAATATAGACTTCATTGATCATCTTGAGAATGCATTGGATTCTGCCACAGCCGTATCTCTTGTGTGGCGCAGAATGTGCTATGCCCACTTCACGGACCAGCGTAAAATAGAACGTCTTCAGAGGACTCAGACAGAGTATTCAACAGAGGGAGCAAGTTGCAGTTCAGGTGTTCCAGGTGGTAACAGGCGTTCATTGCAAAAAGGTGTGCAGCCAGTCAACTGGAGCCTTTGCATTTTCTGTCAAACTGCAAATAAGAAGGCACGACTGATCTCAGTCATGACTAAGCAAATGAGTGATGAAATAATTCAAGCCTCACATCTTGACGACAAAGTTGGCCTTCGACTGGCAGGAGTGATTGACCAAATTGCAGCTGAAGCCAAATATCATCTGCCTTGTCTTAGCGCATTTAACAGGTCTACCTCCAAAACAAAGCAGGAGTCAGCAAATACAGACCTTGCTATGATATGGCTTTGCCAAGATCTCCATCAATCAGCTGACAAAGGACATGAGATTCTTCTGGATGATGTATGGGAAAGGTATAATGAGCTAGCTGAGGAATCTTCAACCATGATTCAGCCGTCCTATCAAAGCAAAAGAGGAACATTCAAGGAAAAGTTGCAGTCACAGCTTGGGGACATTTCCAATTTCTTTCAACCTCTTGACAGTTGTATATCAGAACGAAAAACCGTATTGATTCCCACTAAGTACCAGCCAACAGCAGTTTTGCAGATGAAAGCAGACACAGAGGAAAGTGAGGAAAAGTTAGCCTTTCCTAAGTATGAGCCCCAGGATGACATTTTCCTTTCACTTGTTCATGTAGCTATGAAAGTCCGTGGAGACATGATGGAAACTCCAAGACACAAAGGGTTCTCTGTCAGTGAAGAAGATGCTATAGCATGCATTCCCGAGAGTTTATATATGCTACTGAGACTGATCGTCGGTGGCCAGGCATCCCTTGGAGATGATAGCCCTGGGAACAATGAAGAACTTGTCCGGAGCAGAGTTCTGAGTGTGGCACAAGATCTTGTCTACTGTGTCAGTGGTGGCAAAAAATGGACTCCAAAACATGTTGGTCTTGCAAGTACTCTTCATCAAGCTACGCGGTCAAAAGACCGAGTACGATTGTTCAACAAGGCAGGGCATTGCCTGAGTTACGAACAGGTGTTGCAAGTAGACACTTCCTTGACTGAGAGCACTCTCAAATCATTGGACAAAGCAACTATTGCCATCATTCCACCAAACATTGAGGCAAATAAATTCATCCACTACACCTGTGGTAACATTGACATCCTTGATGAAACACTTGATGGAAAGAATACCTTCCATGCAACTCAAATGGCAGCATGGCAACGAGCCAAACAACAGATGCTTCTCTTAAAAATCTCGAGCTATCCACAAGACATACTTTGATTGTGCCAAATGGCCTGGAGGAGCTGCATCCTGTCAGTATAACTCGTGGAAAAGGCAAGCCAGTATTCACAGCACCCGTCGATGAAGCCTGCTTCAGCAAATCTGAGGAGGACAATGACTATGCAAGACAAGCAAAAGCTACAGACCGAGCTTTCTTCCTGCACAGTCAAAATTCAGAGATAAAACCTTCTTGGACACTATTCAATCAGTCATTACCATCAGAGGAACCAGAACAGACAGCAGTAGGACATTTGCCTATAATCCTTGCTCCGCTCATGAGTTGGATACTTTGAATACCGCCGTGAAGAGATGCATGGCAATATCTTCACATTTTGGACAGGAACATACAGTCCTCACAGTTGACCAAGCGCTGTACTGCATACTTATGGAGCTAAAGTGGTCTGTTCCAGAATACCAGGATAAGTTAATACCTTGCCGAGGTGGCCTTCACCTATCGATGAACTTCCTCAAGGCCATAGGAGATCATATGAATGGTTCCGGACAAGCTGAAGTGTGGGTGGAGAGTGGACTGCTCGGACAAGGCACTGTAGAACTTGTTCTGGCAGGAAAGGCATACAACAAAGCTATGAGGGCACACAAACTGACTTTGCAAGCTCTGTGGCATCTCCTGATGTTCATTTACCATCTGTACTCAAACATGAGTTTCTTCCGGTCCCTGTATCCCTTGCTGAAATGAATGGTACACTACGCACTGGAAACAAGTTGTTACTTTACACCTTGCTTCGAACAACACCTCAAAAAAGTAAATTATCAAGTTGCAATGTGGAAGAACTCCAACATTGCAACATCAGACACGCCTGTAACTATTTCAAGAACAGATGGAATGGTGGAATTGTTATGTATAGAAGGGGAAATTCTTCCACAGCAGGTCGTTGGTGTCTTTTAAGGAGGCGTGAGAAGCCAACAGTGATGATGGCGAGGATATTTCAGGAGAAAAATGACAATATGTTTGATTGGGACAATGTGTGATAGGACAGAATATACCAGCCCGAACATGAAACAATTGAAAGTTTTTGATGGTTTGGGAGGCAGGCATTATGTTTTAAGCTAATTGACAGTGCCGGATTTACCAAAAGGCAACCGGGGCACATGTCCCGGGGCCTCCACCACCCAACACTTGCCCAGGGGCCTCCACCACCCAAGGGCTCATTCAGGATTAAGCAAAGCCATGTTGGCCCAAGCCATCTGCACAATCATTATGCCTTCCATTTCAGTTTCCCCTTCAATGTAAAACAAGGATTATCAAATATACTGTATTTCGAAAGGTTGCAGCTGATAGCGGTTATGGTCCATGAGAAGCCCATAACACGTATCGGCCTCATGACTCGACAGCTTTTCTCCTAAGTGATTGTGTTGTGCTTGTTGTTGTTGTTGTTGTTGTTGTTGTGACGGTAATGTTGAGGTAATATTTCTTTATCTGGAGTGAAATGATTAAATTTTGCTGAAGATTCGAATCCAGATCCGGACCAGATAATTTTTTAGATTACTCACCCTTGAGTGATAGTGCTAAAACCTATATTTTGAATAAAATAAAACAAAAAATTGAGCAAAACCAAAATATAAAATCACTGTCACTATCAGATCATGCAACAACACATGTAGGTGTCTGATTGTTGTTGTGAATTATAGTGTATTTATCCTATATTAACCAGTATAGAAATTTTTACACAAAAATTGGGCATTCAAAGTCTAGTTTGAAATTGTTTCACTAATTTAGTCCGCATTCACTTGTTCGAGGGATTATTACTTTCCATGTTGGTGGAATCCAATACCAGGAGCATGCAAAGCAATGCTTCTCATTTTGGTACTTATCATTCCATAACTCGAATTAAATTAAATATCGCTTAGAAACTTGGAAGTTGTAATCAGTAATACTGTTGCGAATTCGCACCCGCCGGCGTGCGAACGGCCGCGTCACTCCAATCGTGACCGCGTCGCCCACCGGACGGACAATTCAGTCGTGACCCTCTCGGAACAACGCCGGGAGCTAGTCACGGGTGGGGGTTTAATCCCACCACGACCGTGCCAATTGCCCACCCGCGCAGGATTGAGTTGCTCGCCAAATTCGATCGACCTAAGTACCTGCGCAGATGGTCGACCGGGCGATCGTACCACGCCACAGGCCGACTCCGGACACGAACCGCTTAAGCGGTCCGTTCCGTGCTATCAGGATAACCGAGCGGTGTTATCATCGGCCTCGATGGTACCGATTAATTACCGGGCGTATTAAGCCCACTACGAACCCTTTACATGAAGCAGGATGGAGGGTCAATAGAGAAAAGACGAAGCGAAACAGGAAAACAGTTCACACAATGCACATTTATTACGTGACACACGGAAAGCACACATATACAGCCAAACAGTCAAAATGCACATATACCAGTTAAAACAAAAGAAACAATGACACAGAGTTACTACCGAATACGTGTACACACGGCAACACTTATACAGTTCTACTTTATAGACGGCACCAACACACATTTACTCAAAAGCAAAGGAAAGAAGCCACCCTCATAGACAAGGGGGCAGACAGGCCTGTAGGCCAATATGCGCGCGTGACCTGAAGGAGCGGCCAGGCCCGCGAGACCGGGGGGGGGGGGGTCCTACCCGCGTCCTCGTGACGCGTTCGCGGACGAGCCGCAGATGTGGCCGCGTGGCTGTGCCCTGACTCCGTGCTCCTTGGCGGGTTTCGTTGGCATGACGTTTGGAGTGGGGTGGGAACGGGGCCCCCTTGTTGCACTATCTCAGCGCAGGGGAAAGGGGAATTGTTGATGCCCTGGGGCATGGTGAATGGCTGGCTGGCTTGGGTCCCGCGATGAGCGATCCCACACCACGACCTCGTCGCCGACCGCCGTCCTTCTCGCCTCAGACCCGAGCTCCTTGCCTCTTCCCGCAACTCTTCTCAGCCGACTCCAGAACCCAACTCGATGACACACCGATGACTTCGTCACCCGACTCGACTGACTCTGCCACACCGATGACTCGACTCACTCTTTCTGCCCTGATTCGCCTTGCGCTCACCGTTTTATAGGCTGACAGGAGCAGCTAATATGCAAATATCTGGATCAGGATGACCTCGGGGGCGGAGCCACGCTCGCCAATTGGTCGGAGGGAAGGGGGCGTGAATCTCTCCTGATCCTAGAATTTGCATATATCGATTTCCTACAGACTCGCCTGGAGGCGGGGCCAAGCCACTCCGCGCTTGTTAATTGACGGAGAAAAAGTGGGCGTGTAGCGTTCCTGATCCGAATTTTCCTCGGAAAGGCCGCTATTTGCGTTCGCAGCTCGGTGCATATCGCTGAACGGGCCCAAGACAGCCCGACGCTCAGTGTTCACACGTGGTGCGGGAATGGCCGTAGAAGGAGAGAGGTGAAGGTGGTGGAGGGTTTTCGGTGGTGGTTTGATGGTTATGGTGCCGTTTGGGAATGGCGGTGATGCGATGATGTGAGATTGAGTTGTGAAGATAAAGGTCGTGGCTGTTGGCGTTGTTGTTGTTGTTGTTGTTGTTGTCAGAGGGTTGGAGCGTGGTTGCAGTTGGTGACGATGGCTGGCGTGGTGGTTGTTGTGTGATGGCGGTTGAGACGTGGTTGGTTCAAAATAAAGATAGAACAGAAAAACGGCTATCTCAAAGCGTCCCAGCCCGAATGAATCACGTAAATATCCCTCTATACAACGGGTTTGGGGCTAAGTACACATGTACTTAGAGATATCTCACCTACGGGCCCTGAATGGTGGTTTGCGAATTTCCACAGCCGTAACAATACAATAACTTTTTGACAGGCTAATTGCACACTTTGCCAATCTTTTGTTGTGTCTGAAATCCATTGGTAGGAATAAAATCCTGCAAAACACTCCTGAAATTATGTATTTTATCCAATAATTTAACTTGTGCAGTCTGTAATGTTCTTAAGGCAACTATAGAAATGGAAAATTGGTGGACTTTAATGACCTCTGGCCGAATCCCCTTATTTGGGTGGTGTATAATGCCACAGATCACTGCCACGATATGTCGTGCAAGTAATAAAAACAAGTAAAATAGACATAAAATGTCATAGCTCACGTTATTTTAGTAATTTTGCTGAATGGAGTTAAAGGGCATGCCCATATTTGTGTTCAACTAAAATGTCCACCACTCTCCCAGTCGACCGTCTTTGATCAGATTGCAAAATAAAGTGAGTTGCACGTGTATGCCATCGTGTACTGTGGTTGTGCCAAGTTTGAACAAAATCGGACCATGCATGTCTGATAAATGTTTGGGGACACATTTAAGTAACAAAATGGCCACCAGTTGGCGATCTTGCATCCGATCTCGAAAAAAAAAAATGATGGCCAGATGTAAGCCATCATTCATTATCTGGGTAAAATGTTTAAACAACATTGGTAAATGCTTGTCCGAGAAATGATTGAGGACGTGTTCAGCATCAGGTTTTTTTAATACAACTAAAATGGCCACCAGTCTACCCATCAGCCAGCTTTGATCAGATCGCAAAAATAACTTAAGTGCAAATGTATTCCATAGTGTACTGTGCTTTTGCCAAGTTTGAACAAAATCTGACGATGCGTGTCGGAGAAATGGTTGGGGAAATGTTTAAGTAACAACATGGCCACCAGTCGGCAATATTGGATCTGATCTCGAAAAAAAATAATGACGTGCTTATGTAAGCCACCTTTCGTTATCTGTGTGCCAAGTTTGAACAACATCGGTAAATGCACGTCTGAGAAATAGTTGAGGACGTGTTCGACACCAGGTTTTTCTTTTTTCACAACTAAAATGGCCGCCAGTCGCCATCTTAGATCTGATGTCGAAAAAAAATGACGCGCATATGTATCCCATCATGTGTTGTCTTTTTGTCAAGTACGGATAAAATCAGTCCATACATGTCCGAGATATGGTTGCGGACGCACGTACGCACGCACTCACACGGAAATCGAGACCAAATCCATCAGCCCCCATTTCGGACTAAGTCCATGGAGGCTATTAGCCTGAAGTAGATGCATGAAGCAAAAACATATGTACTAATTATGTGCACATATAACACATTGTAGTTATGTACCTGGGATAATTCCAATTGCACTGGGCCATTGACTGACACCCAAGCCTAAAGACTGAGGGCTGCTGTCCATGCTGCTTCACAAAATGGCGGAGCATGATTTTGTTTGTGGGTGGAGTTGGATGAGCTGTCCAACCAATGGAGCAAAGGCAGCCTGTCACATACATACGTAGTCTAAAAATGAATTGGCGGTTATATATACAAGAAACAACCGGGGGAACGTAGGAAAGGAGGGCAAAGGTGATCACATGTACATGCGCATCATGTACTCCAACAAAACGGTTGATAAGGAATGGCTGGCTTAGCAAGTGATAGCAAGCTGATTGGAAATGGAACACACCCTGCGAATGAAAATGCTAACGAATCTTAGCAACATGGTTACGCATCAAGTAAAGGTCACAATTGGGCTGTAAGTATGTCAGTGGCAACATAGTAGATCACACTTGAAACCATGGCCGGGAAAAAAAATCATATATGAGGCCCCAAGATCGGTTATAAACAATCCATATACAGTCCACATAGAATCTGATCATGACTCCAAAAACCACCAGGGAATGGGATTCTTCATTTATGCATAAAGGCTCATGTAAGCAGCTTTGTTTGCTAATGATTGTTGTTGTTTCCCCAAGTCCGAGTAAGTTGAGACGGTTCTGATCCGTTCATGTGAGGGGGGACACGATAAGTATGGAATGCCTTAATCACGTTGAGTTTCCTCCAAACTTTCTCCAGTTTACGAGCAACTGTAATTGCATGTTGGACATAATTGACTGAAACGTTTGTGGTTATCACAATTTTTACGTCCGGAAGGTGTGCCCCATGAAAGCCATGATAACCTGGATTTTCTGCAAGGTGCAACACCTCCCTTGGGGATGGAGGGGGTGGGAGGGGGGAGGGAGTTAAATCGCTACAACCTCCATCATGTGACCTTAAGACCCCGTGTCAAATTTGGGTGCGATTGGATAAATAACCACCGAATGTATTACGGTCAAAAAACTGTCAGACAGACAGCAAATTGTGTATTTTAGGAAGATTACAAAGAATCACCATTCATGGGATTTTAACCTGGGATTTCAGCATCATCATCATCAATGTGCTGAGATGGGACATTATACAAGTAATAATTTATGTCATAAAGGAAAAAAATATAGTACTGCACTTAAGGAGAGACATTTAGGTGAAACGATAAAAATCCTTTAGGTAAAAGCTTTTGGGAAAACAAAATAAATCCGTTTCACCGAAAGGTTGCGCTCTCGCTCCCTGCATTATGTCGTTTTGTCCAGTCATGCCATCATCTCGAACATCGGCATAGATCCAGTGTGCAAAGTTGGATGTATCTCCTGAAAATGCTTGACCAAGACTGTCTTTGTTTAACGTTCAAAGATGTACAGACTATAGCTTTCAAAAATTTGAAGTTTGAACTTGCTGGAGGCAGGATGAATTGCTAGTGACAGGATGCTTTGGCCCTCCCTCTTGGATACCCTTAAAGCAAGACATCATCCTTCTTTATGCGACAAAGAGCCAGTAGACACAAAACTCGGCTCGCACATACAGCTACCAATTCTGTCAAAGGGAATTCATTGCAATTGCAGGTGTTATAAACATATTCCCTGTTAGTGAAGCAAAACGCTTTCTTGAGTGTCTGACTGCATCTTGTTTTAAGCCTGCATACCTTCTACACAGTATAAATGGATCTTAAGGTTTGGGAAAGTTGCTTTGTGAAAGTGTTTGACTTACTCGTATTCCAGGTGACTTGGGTTGGCCTCACATTTCTGCAGTAATGTCCAAAAATATATACGCATTGACTAACCTGTTTTGCATCCCATCTGAATCCATGGCTCATGACAATGGGATCCCAGATTTAAAATGCATATACTGTGGTTTTGTCGATTTTTTCCCCTTGTCTTTTTATTCTATGTTAAAGTACAATGATGGTAGTCGTAGCCTGTTTGGTCAACTTGTTAAAGACAGATCTTTCTTCACTGGTCAGTATGGGTTTGATTCCTTTGGTTGCTCACTCTTGCCAACCCACACTTGTCAAGTGTGGTGAGTATGCCAAACACTCCTCAATATGAGTTGCAGACGCCAGCATTCTTCCTGCAGTGGACTGAATTAGGCTGCTTTGAGGTTTTGTAATGTTGCCTCCTCATGTTCCTATCATCAATATATGTACAAGCTCCTCCATCAGCCGCTTAGATAACTGTAAAAACTAAAACAGCACTCGGTGGAGGGCATACCTCCACCAGACTGAACAGGTTACGTTTTGTATCTCACATCGGGACCTTAACCAAAATCGAATTGGCTTGTTCTTGTTACCAACCCAACTCATCCACCAAGTTTTGTCATAATCTGTCCACAGCTTCTCAATGGTAAAGAATCACTTAAAAATTAAATAATCATCCTATCCGGATACGGATTCAGATCTTCACCAAAATTGAATTAATTCTTCCTTGGTCACAAACCCAACCTGTCCACCAAGTTTCGTCCGAATCCGTCAATAACTGTTTGAGATCATTTTTGTTATCATATATAATTGTTATGTGGTACGGTGCTATCAGAGTCCCTGGCTTGTAAAGCATGTTGTCTATCAAAAGGAACATTAAGTAGGCTGTCTCTTTAGTTGCATTCATTCTTTAACATTGAAAACCCCAAGATAAGCTGAGAAAAACATCTTGGATTGATATCCCATCCAAAGTCTAAGTTGCTTGTATAAATCAAGTGGTTGTGAGGCAGTAGTAATCTCTACATCAGCCTGACACGTCTGGGGAAATGAAGATGCAGGAAGAAGGCAGAATCTCGAATTGAAACTCAGTCAGGTACAAATAATAATAATCGATGGACCCCCCTCAATGAAAACTGTAATACAGACCTAAATTCGTGGTAAAAAGTACAACTTTCGATGATTTTTGTTTTTTCTTTTCATTCTATGAAGATATACGTCAGCTGCTATCATTTACACGATGATAACTTTTGATACTTTAATCGGAAATCAATGAACTTTGTAAGATAGCACCATTGATACACCTGATCTCTAAAACAAGTCTAACATCTGACATATTACAATAAACAGCTGACCCTGGCTATATCCCACAATTCCTTGTATTAAACATTCGATGATGTAATGATGTCTGGGGTCCATTTATGTGCATACTTTGATTTCATTTCAGATGTGCATGATTTCTGGAGGAGTGGCTATACTGCTGATGTTGTGCTAATGCTGAATTAGTGCTGCTGATGTATGGCTATGTTGTGCTTGGTGTTGGCTTAATGGTTAGGGTGGTGGGCTTGGGATCCGAGGATCCTGAGTTCAAATCCCACTCGGCTGTTGAATTAATACCAGGTGGGGTTGACTCTGCCTGTCATCCTTCCGAGGTCGGCAAAATGAGTGCCAACTTGCTGGTATCCTGTGTCGGATCGGAGTGGTGACCCGTCCAGGATTGCGTCCAATAGCCAAGGAGACTGCTTCGGCGGCACCAACGCTCTGCACAGAGTATGGTCCCAATGGATGGATGGTTATGCTGCTGATAGTCGGCCAATAATTTCACTTGGATGTGCAGCTCAAAGGCTGTACATCTGAGTACCTCTAAACATCTAAAGTACATCTAAAGGCGACAGTACCTCTGAGCAATACCGCCACAGCTATTGTATAGTAAAAATAATGGTAATGATGACATTATATTGTTGACTTTTCCTTCACCTTCTCAGGAATGTTTCAGTTTGCACCTTTAAAATCATTAAAAACTCCAACTTGTATTCTTCACGAGGATCATCATCATCACACCATTTGAAAGCCTTTTTCCCTGAGCAGGGGTCAGCTTTTTGCGGGCTCCAATCCTGGTACCCTTTCTTGCGGCAATGTTTATTTTTTATGGCTTTTTTGGCAATTTTTTACGGATACCCTTCCTGACACCAACCCTTTAGTCGCCTTCGACCCGCATGGATAATTACCAGTATACTGGTGCTCATTTCGCTGACCTTCGGAAGAATTATAGGCTGAGTCAACCCCCATGATGCTAACGCAGCGGCCAGCAGGGCTCCAACTCAGGACCCCGAGGATCCCAAGCCACCGCCTTAACCACTAAGCCACACCAGGCTCATATTCTTCATGAGGATGCCTTTTCAAATTGCAATTGCTGTTCAAACATAAATTGCTTCAAGCACTGGACTGGCAGGATAGCCTCAATGTATGCACACTCACCTCTGAGCTGTCTAGCCTGGGTTTAAATCGTGGCCCAACTATAAACTGTCACCCTGGTGCTTCGCAGGCAGAGCATTTTGCATAAATGTGGGTGCTGTACTCCGGGTGGACATTGAAGTTGGTATCCTGTCTGCGAGCATTAGTTGGTGGATGATAAAGATCGCAAGGTGTCCTTTGTGAAAAAGCCAGTTATCAATGTCACGGCTTGGATAACCTTGGATAAATTCCAAATTCCTGCCTGGACTGCTGGTAGCAAATGGTCTGGTATTTTCAGAGGTTCCTTCATACAAGGTTACACTGCTTACTATCTCAGAATATGGATTTTGATTCAGGAAGCACTGAGGAGTCTTTTATGGGTCAAAGGGAGGGCTTTCTGAATAATGGCAACAGACGAAACAGAAAGGGGGCTGCAAAGTTTGAAATGGAATTTGAAGAAGGAATTAAAGCTTTTTAGGCTAGAGGCCGGTAGGGATGCTATGGATGGGGGAACTGCTGCTGATTGCATGGTTGGTGGAAACAGGCAGCAAAAGGGTGGTTACATGATATGATGAGATAAGTAGGAATATTATACAGAGTGGCCTGCAAAAGTATTCACCCCCCCTTCCCCCTCCAAAGTTTTCACATTTTGATGCCACCAGAGCTTATTTCATGATGTTTTCAGATCAAACTTAATGTATTGAGTCTTCACGAACTACTCCAAAGTGCGAAAGCTAAAAATTGCACATAAAATGTGAATAAGTTAAATTAACAGAGAAAATCAGATGATTCTCATTTGCATAAGTATTCAACCACTTTGCTTAATTAACCCGGAATCACTTCAGGAACAAATTACACTGGTCGACAAAATCAAACTTTTTTTCTCTCATCAAAGATGAAAACACACTTTTATGGATCAGTTTTGCATGCCGATTCCAAATCTGTTTTCGGTTTTTTTTTTGTTCTCGCAAATCTAGTTATTGAAATTTCGCTGGTGTTAATTTCAGCACAATTTTGGTAACAATCAAACGTTCGGCGAGTCAACGTAACAACTTTATTCATTTTTCATTATAATTCACAGAAACACAAAACACACCATACACTTGATTAAATTTATCCAGTACAGTATTCACTTCTGAAAAAAGGAATATATAACAACTTTGAAATGTTGCGAGTACGATTTTCTTTTGTAAACTTTGTCCAGATTACCATGATACAACATCCAGCATTCGAGTGCTAGCAGACTTTCATTCCAGAAACCTTGGTAGCGATGTCTTCTATTGCCTGAATGTCTTCACGCAAGCGTTCCCCCCTGCTCGTCACTCACTGTGCCAATATTTTCAGGAAAGAAATGGAGATGCAAATGTAAAAAATGTAATTTCAAGGTCATGTGACAGCCCATTTTTTGATATGCATCGAGCAGTTCCTGGACTCCATCTTTGTATGCGGGAGACTTGTGGTTAAGGCCTAAGTCACATTTGCTCTACGGCAAGGATACGGCGGCCGTACGCCCTCTGAATTGACAGAAACGTGAGGCGGCCGCAGAGTTTCTGCGGTGGCCTCAGGGTGGCCCTACGCCGTTTGGCTATATTTTACAGGCCGTATGGGTTGCCGTGGAATTATAGCGGAGTTATAACTTTTTTCATTTCTACGTTCGCCGTAGCAATTCGACAAGCCGAAACAAAAGAGCTGGTAAAAAAAAGAAAAAAAAAAGAACCCACTCGTTACCGTCCGTCTGGTCGCACGTTCGCCTTAGGGCCCCCCTGCGGTCCCCCTGCGGTCGCCTTGCCGGCACCTTGCGTCTGCCTTGAAAATTCTATGGCCGCCGCAAGAACGCCTTAAGGTCACCGTGCGACATCAAATCAAAGACCGTACGGCACCCCCACGTTTTCGGTCTCCACAATTTATAAATACGCCATGCGGCTCCCCGAAAAATAAAAACATATGTGGCTGCTACATTGTGTGACCGTGGAAATATTGCGGCCGCCGTATAATTGCTAGTGGCCGTAGATTTGGGAGACCCCACGGCCGCCGTCGCAAATGTGACTTGGGCCTAACCAACAAGTTTCCATAAATCCATTTGAAAGCCTGCCATGCTTTCAGTTCCAAGTTATTGAGGCTTCCTTCAAAGCTTTCATCCTGCAGAACCTCCCTGATTTCATGCCCCACAAAGATTCCCTCCTCCAATGTCACGGTATTAACGTTTGGATATTTCTCAACAAGATATTGAAACCCTCGTAGATTCATCTTATCCATCGCTTTCACAAAATTCTTCACTTAACCGAGTTTAATGTGGAGAGGTGGCAGGAAAATCTTATTTGGATCAACTAAAGAAAAACACTGGACACTGCTCGTTCCTGGCTTGTATATGCTTCTTTGATACCAGTCACATCTGATGTAATACTCTGCGGTGGCATGTCTGTTCCATAGACATAGGAAACAACAATATTTAATGAACCCTCCTTGTATGAACTTCCTCCACAAATTATAATTAAGGCAATAACCTTTCAAATTTGATCTGTCTCATCACAAAAAAAGATTTAGAATCAGCATCCCAAGAGCCATCTATCCCACTTATAATTATACCTGATGAAAATTACTTGTTGGTCAAAGTTATTTGTTTGAACGGTTACAAAATAAGTGTAATAGGTGTCCACCTGCATGTAATCAGTGGTTTAACTTAAAAATTAAGCTCCACCACTTATCTAATGAGTTTCAAGGTGCAACTCACTTGGTTAACCAACATGGCAAACATGAAGACCAAGAAGCTTTCCAAAGAAGTCAGATATAAAGTGGTGGAGAAACACCATTCAGGAGAGGGTTATAAGAAGATTTCAAAGTCACTCATTATCCCATTTGAGTATGGTGAAATCCATCAATAAGAAATGGAAGATGTATCATACCACCCAGACTCTACCCAGATTAGGTCGCCCATCCAAACTAAGCAGCAGTGCAAGCAGGAAACTGGTTCGGGATGTCACTGTCAATCCATCAATGACTTTGAATGATCTGCAAGGCTCTATATCAAAGATGGGGGCAGTGTTCATCAATCAACAATATCCCATTCCCTTCACCAAGCTGGCTTCTATGGACAAGCGGCAAGAAAGAAGCCATTACTGAAAAGATGCATCTAAAACCTCATATGGAGTTTACGAAAAAGCATCTTAATGATACTGCAGGCATGTGGAGGAAAGTTTTGTGGTCAGACGAGACAGACATTGAACTTTTTGGTCTAAATTCAAAGCATTACATCTGGGGCAAACCCAACACTGCACATCACTGAGCCAACACCATCCCTACTTTTAAACATGGTGGTGGCAGCAATATGTTATGGGGCTGCTTTTCATCAGCAGGGACTTGCAAGCTTTTCAGGACAGAAGGGACAACATTGGAGAATCCTTGATGAAAAGCTGCTCGAGTCAACCATGAATTTGAAACTGGGTAGGAGATTCACGTTTCAGCAGGACAACGATCTGATGCATAAAGCTAAAGCCACACTGAAGTGGCTGAAAATGAAGAAAATAAATGTTCTTGAGTGGCCCAGTCAAAGTCCTGACTTGAGAGCCCAATTGAACATTTATGGCGACATCGGAAGAAAGCAGTCCATCGATGATCTCTGTCAAACTTGGCAGAACTCGAGAAATTTTCACATGAAGAATGGACAAAGATTTCACAATCTCACTGTGCAAAGCTGGTGGAGACCTTTCCCAAAAGGACTTATAGCAATCATTGCTGCAAAAGGTTCTTCCACCAAGTACTGACTTAAGGGGGTGAATACTGTTACAATCAGTGAATTTTGATTTGTCCATGTTTTTTGCAGGTATTCCTGACAGGTGACTTCCTTCAACTATAACAGTGTTTAGTTTGATCTCTTCAGTTGTAAAAAAAAAAAAAGTTAATTTGGAAAAATTGTTTCTACATAATTCGTATTTC
This sequence comes from Eptatretus burgeri, assembly GCF_056783735.1. NCBI lineage: Eukaryota > Metazoa > Chordata > Myxini > Myxiniformes > Myxinidae > Eptatretus > Eptatretus burgeri. The sequence continues at coordinate 40,780,863 of NC_140966.1, read as the reverse complement.
ATCGAAATGTGGCATTGTTGGTTGGGGTGAATACTTTTGCAGGCCACTGTACCAACACCAGGAGTTTAAATAATAAGATGGAATAGTTTGAAGCTAAAGTAGAGTATGACATAGTTGAAGACAATTACATTTGGTTTAATGAGGGAGAAAATGGAGGACAGGACGAGAAGGTTACAAGATGTATAGGAGTGATAGGAAAGGGAAGACAAGAGGGGGTGCAGCAAAATGGGTAAAACACAATATTGTATCTGGAGTAAGGAATGACATTGAGGAGGGAATTAATGCACAAATAACTTTTGGCCCATCGTGCCTGCATTACACTGACCCATGGACAAGCTTCTGAAAAGTTCTGCCAATATTACTGTACCCATCTATCTCCAATTAGATAGGTACCTTTCTAATTCCAATTTAAATGTCTACTCTTTCTGCTGCCAAACCATTCCATGCATTAATGCATTGGGTTTTGTTTGGATTGATATTTGAGATTTAAGAATAGTGGGATATTGCAGGATGTGTTTATTGGGCGCTTGGTATTAGGGAGAAATTGGAGAAGGAGAGTGGAGTTCATGAAGGATTCAGAAAGGCCTGTGGAAAGGTTAGAGTGTTGATTGTGGGGGATATAAATTTGCCAGGGGTGGATTGAGTTTAGGAACAGTAACAGAGCAGAACCAAATAGGCTTAAAAAAAATCTATTCCAGGATTGCATTGTCAGTTTGTAAAAAAAAAAAAACCCATGAGGTGGAGTGTAGTGTTTGATATTTTTTCACCAATTATTCCAATGTGGTGGATGAGGTGGAGATGGAGGTAGAAAACATCTGGGAGTAAGTGACCACTACATTGTGTGTGCAACAATATTGTTGAGATGTGGAGTTCGGGATAGTAGTATAATGTTGTTAGATAAATTAAGGATAAACAGAAGGCATTCATCAAGTACAAAACAACAAGATGAGAAAGCAACTCACATCAGTATAGATAGAAGTAAAGAGAGGCTACGAGAATAATCCCAAAGCCAAAAGAGCAGATAGTGGGGCAACTTAGCATAACAATTGTGCATTTTGTGAGGAAAGCACCAAATTTGGCACATTAGTCGCCTATCATATTATGAACAGATTTGGATATTGGGCCATCTCAAAATTTTTGATGGCAGTGGAAAATGGCTGCCACAGCCATCAGCGGCTGAATTTGAGATGGCCCAATATCCAAATCTGTTCATAATATGATAGGCGACTAGTGTGCCAAATTTGGTGCTTTCCTCACAAAATGCACAATTGTTATGCTATATTTAGCTAAGTTGCCCCACTAAGATGAAAACGACATGGTGAAAATTATTTAACATAACAGCAATATATTTTTTAAGTATATAAAGAGTAAGAAAATGGTAAGAACAAGTGTGTGTCCCTTGAGGAACACGGAAAAAAAGACATAAAATATCATAGCCCCCATTGTTTTAGTAATTTTGCTGTATGGAGTTATAGGACTAGCCCACATTTATGAACAACTGAAATGGCCACCAGTCTCCCAGTCGACCATCTTTGATCAGATTGCAAAACAAAATGAGTTGCACGTGTATGCCATCATGTCCTGTGCTTGTGCCAAGCTTGAACAAAATCGGATCATGCATGTCTGATAAATGGTTGGGGACACATTTAAATAACAAAATGGCTTCCAGTCAGTTATCTTGGATCTGATCTCGAAAAAGAATGACGTACATACATAAACAATCATTCCTTGTCCGTCTGCCAAGTTTGAACAAGATTGGTAAATGCTTGTCTGAAAAATGGTTGAAGACGTGTTCGACGCCGGTTTTTTTGTAACTAAAATGGCCGCCAGTCGGCCATCTTGGATCTGATGTCGAAAAAAATGACGTGCGCATGTACGCCATCATGTGTTATCTTTTTGCCAAGTACGAATAAAATTGGTCTATACATCTCCGAGATACGTTTGCGGACGTGAAAATCAAGACCAAATCCATTAACCCCAATTTTGGACTCAGTCCAACGGGGGCTAATAACCCAGGAGAATTGGCGCATCATGATGGTGAGATGGCAAGGCTTGTTAAAAAATATTTTTGTTTCTACATTTACACAAATCAGTCAGGGGAACTTCCAATATCTGAGAATCTTTATCAAGGAGGTGGGCAAGGGCTTATTGAGGAGCTTAAGTATGAGTGGAGGAATTAAAGTAACAGTTAGGAAAAATAAGGATGATAAAGCTCTGGGGCCCGATAATATACATCCAAGAGTATTGAGAGAGGTGGCAGAGCAAGTAAGCGAGACGTAAAGGGATATCTTTAAAACAGGGTGATTTTTATATTTATTCGATAACCCTTCGATTTAAATAATTCCCATACACTAAAAACTATATCAGTTAGGAAGATAATATTTTGCGTCAAATGTAACCTCATGTATCAGAAAGATGTGACATGATCCACACAATTGATTACCTTAAATAAAGTGTTGAAAGTGTCCACCACCATGTTGGAGGGACAAATACATTATTCGCAGCTTGCTGTCTGACCCAGTGTGGCGTTTCTTGGGGAATAGTGCTGATTGTGTCGCTGATTATTGCTTTTAATTCACTAAGAGTGCGTGGATTTGTAGCGTACACCATATCCTTCCAATATCCCCACAAAAATAAATCTGGCGACGTAACATCAGGGGATCGATGTGGCTATAATGACTTGGACACTACACAGTCACCAAAGAGTAGGCCAAGTTCATTCATGCTGTATCGTGAAGTGTGACTCGTGACACCATCTTGCTGAAACCATCCTTGGTTGATTTCATCTTTTGTAAGGTGCCCAAGAAACTCATGGATTATGTTGATGTAACGTTCTGAGTTTACTGTTTCTGAGAAGAAAATTGGGCCAATAATTCCTTGCCGACTTACAGCACACCAAACCCCAATTTTCGTGGAATGCAATGGCCTTTCATGCATTGCATAAGGTTGTTCACCGAGTCATAAACTAGTGTTTTGTGAACTTAAGTGCCCAAAAAGATGAAATCATGCTTCGTCTGTAAAAAAAAAAACATAACATCCAAAACATTGTCTTGTTCTCTTACCATCCTCTGGAGGCACTCACAGTAGGTTACACATTTCTCTTTATCTGACTGCAGTAACTGATGCACTGCATGAATTTTGTAGGGATAAAATTTGAGTGTCTTGACTGCCATCCTTACACTGGAATATGAACAGTAAGCTTGTTGTGCTAAACGTCTCAAAGATTTCTTCATCCTCGTGTAACAACACCTGGCTTGCGCATGGGCTTTTTAACTTTCACACAGCAAGTTTTTCTGAACTGCTTCAACAGTTTCCAGATCACTAATTTTGTAGGTTTCATACAACCACCAAAGCGACTCTTAAATGCAACTTGACATTCCGTAAAGGATGCATTCTTCATGTAATGTTCGACGAGAAACATGCGTTCTTCCACAGTGAGTGCCATGGTGTGACCGAGTGAAAACCATTAAATGTCACTACCTAATCATGTGATAAATTACGTGATACCTGATAACTCTCAGGATCATGTTATGTCTTTCTGTAACATTAGGCAACATTTACGCAAAATATTAGGTTCCTAACATATATAGTTTTTAGTGTATGGAAATTATTTAGGGTTCTTGGATAAAATTTTGAATCGCTCTGTATCTCACTGGAGTCAGGACAGGTACCGGAGGATTGGAGTAGCAAATGTAACACTGTTATTTGAGAAAGGATCCAGAGAAGAATTGGGAAACTCATCTTTTCATCTTTTGTGCACAGCCATCAGCAGCTGAATTTGAGAGGGCCCAATATCCAAATCTGTTCATAATATGATAGGCGACTAGTGTGCCAAATTTGGTGCTTTCCTCACAAAATGCACAATTGTTATGCTATATTTAGCTTATGTTATGCTATAAATAGACCTGTTAGTTTGACTTCAGTTGTGGGAAAAGGGAGTCATTATTTAAGGAATGGAAGGGGAACTATACAAGTCATTTCAAAATGAATGGAGTTCGTCAGCACAGATTTAAGAAGGGAAGGTCATGTTTAACAAATTTATTGCAGTTTTATGAGGCAGTTTGACAAGGTAGATGATGGAAGAGCAGTGGATGTAGTATATCTAGACTTTCAAAAAGCTTTTCACGAGGTACCACAAAAAAGGCTGTTGGCTAAGATGAGGGCTTATAGAGAGGCTGGTAGAGTAGCCAACTGGATTGGAAACTGGCTTAGTGACAGGAATGTCTGTGAGTGGGAGGAAATCTGACTGGGACAATGTAAGTAGTGCGGTATGACAGGGATCAGTTCGAGGACCATTACTATTCATAATTTCCATCAATTATTTAGACAGTGGGGTTAATCGTAAGTTTTCCAAAATTTGCAGGTGACACTAAGTCTGGAGGTAATGCAGAGAGCAAGGAGAGGGGGAGGGGGTGGGAAGATTCGATTCAGGAAATTCTGGATACTTCATGGATTAGGTAAAATATTGGCAGATGCAGCTAAACATAAATAAATGTAAGCTGGTGCTGAGATTGGGTTAATAATGAAAGTATTAACTATTAAATGCGCAAAGGGGCAGTCTTGGAGCATGTGACACAAGATAAGGATCGAGGGGTGGTGAGAGATACCAGTGCCAGGCAGCCGTAGGGTAAGCTAATAGTGTTTTAAGTTGCATTAATCAGGGGACAAATTATAAATCAAAAGAGGTCATGTTAACAAAGTGAGGAAACTGGAATTTAAATCGCACGAATGAAGATCTGCCAATAAAGCTCAGCAACAATCTTGATGAAATCCGCATCAGTATGCAAAAGGGATGCCTAATGAGAAGCAAAATAGATCTCCATTCTTCAGCAAAACTGTTGCTGAAAAGTTATTGAAGGAAGTCAATAATAACAAAAAAGTGTGGCTACAAATATCAGCTACTGAAGGGTATGAAAAGACCACCAAAACCCAAGACCCCGTTCAAAACTAAACCACCAGGTTTGTCAGAACTGAATGCTTATCTCTGGAAGAGAAGAAATGCTACTGCTCCTGGAACGAATCATATTCCATACTTAGTATGGAAGAAATGTCCAAGATCAACAAGGGTGCTACATAAGTTCATATGTAATATATGGAGAACTGCCTCCACACCCAGTAGTTGGAGAGTAGGAGACGCCATCCTGATATCCAAAGAGGAGAATACGAGTAATCCTTCTTGTTTCAGACCCATAACATTGAAGAATTCCAGTAGTAACCTTGGAATGGCTTTCCTTGCACAAAGAACCATTGAGGATCTGACAGAGAATAAATATATTGAAAAATCCATTCAGAAAGGTTTCATGGAAAAAATATCAGGCTGTGTGGAACATTAGGAGGCACTAACTGAAATGCTCCGAGATTTTTTTTTTTTTGTATACCTTGGTCGAGGCTCGTATGAGAGCTAACACACAACTCACAGCAAGGAGGCATGAGACAAGAGGGGCGGGAGTGGAAGGGACAAAACAGTGGGGAACAGACACATTAGGTGAACTGTGGAAGGGAGAGGGATGGGGATGGGACGGGGAACATGGCGAAGAGAAGATGGACATTTCAGGGACTTTCAGGAAGGAAAGCAGGAGAAATGAAGGAAGTGGGCTTGGGTGGATTATCGGGGGTAGAAAAGATCGAGGATTTGGATGGGGGAAGATAAGAGGTGGTGGTGAACAGCTGTTTTGAAAACCTGGAGGGAAGAATGGGAAAGAATAGAGTGAGGAAGTTTATTCCAAAGGCGGGAAAAAAGAGGAATGAAAGAGTGAAGATGAGCAGTGATTTTTGATTTTTGGTAGTTTTACCAGAAGGGGGTTGTTGGCGGACCTTGAGCGCCCTGTGGAAATGTGGTGGGGACAAATCGCAGAGAGAGCAGGGGGGGCAAGGCTGGAGAGGAGTCGGTAGAAGACAGAAAGACCACTGACCAACCTGCGGTGATTGAGTGAGAGGCCCAAAGACTCAGCTTCATTGTGGGAGATGCCGATGATCTTAAATGCCCTGGTTTCGACAGCGTGAAGCTGAGAAAGGTGGGAGGCAGGAGCACCAGCCCAGAGGGGAGAGCAGTACTCCATCAGGCTACAGACAAAAGCTTTGTAAGTGGTCAGGAGCTCAAGAGGGCCGAGGAAGGACTTAGCACGACGGAGGATTCCCAGTCGGCGACTGGCTTTTGAGGCGAGGTTGGAAATGTGACTTTCCCAGGAAAGGTCATGGCAGATAGTGAGACCTAGAAGCTTGAAAGAAAAGACTTCTTCCAGAGGATTGTTGAGAAAGTGGATGGGGGGGTTTTGTAAACGGTCCTTTCGAAGAGACATAGTGAGAGTGTGAGATTTGTCTGGATTGAAAGACATGTTCCATGTGTTGGACCAGTTTGTGATTTTATCCAGATCTGCAGTGAGCGAAGAAGCTGCTGCTTGCCGGTCTGAGGGATGATAGATGGTACGGCAGAGGGTGGAGTCGTCGGCAAAGAGAAATAGAGGATTTTCCAGAGAGTCCGAGAGATCATTGATGAAAACCAGAAAAAGAACAGGGCCCAGAACGCTACCTTGAGGAACTCCAGCCTGCACAGGAAGAGGGGATGAAAGAACTCCATTTAGGGCCACACGTTGACTGTGACAGGAGAGGAAGTCTGCGAGCCATGAGTGGAGATGGCCTTGAATACCATGGGAAGAGAGTTTGGTGAGTCGGGCAGGGTGCCAGACTGTGTCAAAAGCACGTGATATGTCCAGGGATACGGCTCGGATTTCCTGTCTGGCATTGAGGACCTCCATCCATTGATGGGAGAGCAGAAGCAGCATATCCAGGGTAGAGTGACCTGGTCTGAAACCAAATTGATGATTGGAAATCAAGCCATTGGAGAAGAGGAAGGATTTCATGTCTGAAGCGATGATGGATTCCATCACCTTGCTGATGATTGGGAGAAGGCTGATTGGTCTGTAGTTACAGGGATATGTTTTTGCACCTTTTTTATGCAGGGCAGTGATGTTAGCAGATTTCCAAGCAGATGGCAGATGACCTTGGGCAAATGAGAGGGTGAATCGAACAGAGAGAGGGTGAGCAAGAGCAGAAGAGCAGGCTTTGAGGACACGTGGGCTGATGCCGTCTGGACCGGTTGCAGAATCTGACTCGAGGTTTGAAAGCAAGCTCTCCACCTTGTCAGGAGAAAAGGATACAGAGTCCAGGGACAGTTGGGTGCGACTGGGTAAAGTGGGTAGAGATAGTAATGGGTTTAGGACACAAGATTTAGCTGCAAACACCGAGTTTAGACATTCAGCGTTATCACGTGTGGAATCAGCAGTGCGGCCATTTGAGGTAAGGGAGGGGATGGAGGGGGAACATACACCAGAAACAGATTTGATTAAACGCCACCAGGATTTTGAGGAGGGAGAGAGGTTTGAGAGTTCAGACTTGAGATGAGAAAGATGTTGTTTTCTGGCTCTCCTGAGGGTAGATACACACATGTTCCGAGCTTTGTGGAAAGAACTGAGATTGCCCTCAGTTGGGTTTGCTTTCCATGAGGCAAAGGCAAGTTGTTTCAGGGCAACTGCCTCACCACAAGCTTCAGTAAACCAAGGGCGGGAGGAAGGGTAAGACAACTGAACACGAGAGGGGATAAATCTGTGCATGAGGGAGAGCAAGTTTCTTTGAAAGAATTCCCAGGATGAGTTGATGTTTGAGAAAGAAGTGATAGGAGACCAGTCTGTAAGTTTGATGGCTGCTCGGAGACCCTGTCAGTCGGCTTGAGTGAAATGCCAGACTCGACGGCGGTGAGGTGGTTCTCTGATAACAGCCAGAGAGATGTCCACTTTGACAAGGACGTGGTCAGAAGAACCAATTGGAGCGAAGGAAGAGCAGCAGATATTGTCAGTGATGCTAAAAAGAATGGAAAAATCGATCATGACAACCTGGCTTGACTTTCAAAATGCATATGGCACTGTGCCCCATAATCTCATACATTTTGCACTTGAGTGGTACCATATTCCAGTTCATATCAGAAAGATGGTGTTCAAGTACTACGATGAGCTGTTTATATGTGTGAAAACCAAGAACTGGACAACAGATTGGATACGGTGCTATATTAGTGTTTTTCAAGGCTGCCCATTATCTTGCATCCTGTTTCTGGCTGTTTTCATTATTTATCTGGACCTGCTGGACGAGTCCAATCACCTCAGATACTGCATGACTGGATTGGACATCACAACATCTGCCAAAGCATATGCAGATGACCTGACTCTGGTAGCAAAAAATCCAGAAGGATGTCAACAACTCATCAACAAGGTTCAAACTTTCCTTCAGTGGACACAAACCATGAAAGCTAAGCTCGCCAAATGCAAGTTCCAAGCTATGAAGAAAGTCCTTCCAAATGCAGAAAAGAAGCAAGGAGGACATAAGATAACATATAGCCTATGATCTCCAACTCCTCTATGGATATGAGACTTGGACTCTGACCAGGGATTTCAGATGGAGACTTAACTAACTCCTTCGGAACCAGGTCTCTTCGGAGGATCCTTGGCTATCCCGAGTCAGACTTTGTGTCCAACGAGCGGTTGCCTAGAGAGACTCAGATGAGATTTGTTTCCTGTATAGTCCGTGAGCGTCAGTTGCAGCTGTATGGACATGTAGCTCATTTTCCTGATGCTGATCCTGCTCACCAGATTCTCTCAGCGAGGGAGTCTCGTGAGTGGAGGGGGTCAATGGGCCGACCACGTGCCTCATGGTTGCAGCAGGTTGATTGGCATCTCAAGAAGATGAGGATGGGCCAGGCATCTTCCTGGAAGATGGCCATAAGGAGGCCCCTCGAGTACTGGCAGAAAGTGGATGCAGCGATGCGCTACTGATATAAACTGACCTGATCCCCAACTAGAAATCGATTAGAAGCAGATCACAAATATCCACAGTCAATCCATAAGATTCCTTGGAAAGCTGATCTCCGATGATTTGAAAGATGATATCAGACAAATTGTCAAGATGAAGCTGGGAGCAATGTTACAAACAACTGAGAAAAGCAATCTTACTGGAATCATGAAGATGTGGATATACAACAATGCAATTGTGTCAAAAATAACCTGCAGGTTCACCATCGATAACTTCCCAATAACTTACATTGAGTCAAGAGGCAATCTGCACCAAGTACCTGAAAAGACAGGCAGGGGTAAGCAGATCTGTACTTCCAACAGTGCCCTGTACAGGACCAGAAAAACTGTAAAGACTTATGACCTCTGTGAAATGCATGCAGGTCACCAAATACCACTTTAACAATCATTCCAGGGATGGAAAGACCCAAACATTGGATAGGGAGTGTTTAGAAGCAAAGAAAAACAAGGTTTGGTGGAATGGTGTGAAAAGAGTTAGCACGGAAGGAGCGACACCTTATCCTGAATGAAATGTGCAGAAGTCAAACTGACGGAGCAGGATTCAGCTACAGGAAAATCCAAACACTGAAAAGAGACATGACCAGAAGAGAACACAGGAAATGCCTCACTAATTTGGTAAAGGATATCGATGAGGAAGACATGTTGGTCTACCTGTATGGATGTGCTAAAACAAGGACAGTGGTGGAGATGGGATTCTGCCATTCAGACGGATACGTCATAGAAGAAACTCCTCCATGTATGGACACCAGAACTGCTGTCATTCCACATCAACACTATCCATGACCAACTTCCTTCCCCAGACAATCTAAGATTGTGGGGGAAAAACCACCTTGGATCATGTCAACTGTGCCATCATCGCCACTGCACACTACTCCACATTTTGAATGGTTACAGCTACTCACTCCAAAATGGAAGATACAACTGGCACCATGACCATACTCTAAGAGTGATTGCATCAGTTCTGGCTCTTTATGTCAAAGATGCAAATAAGAAGACCAGTATCAAAGCCAAACTCTATTCCCACCATTGCTTTCCATACAGCTGATGGTACATCCTACAGGAACCCAGCCAGCCCTTGCCACATCCACAGGTAGAAACACAGGGCATCCTACAAAAGTCTAATGATTGGATGTTTCTGATGGATGAAGACCATAAGCCAATCGTGTTCCCTCCACAAATCACGGAACATGATAAATGGCCTGACATCACCAAAGACGTGGCATAACTGAGAATGTCATCATTATTTAATTGACAGTCCTGAAGGAGGAGAACCTGTCCAATGCATATGTCAGAAAGAAAAGCAAATAAGAAGACCTGCCAGACTTTTGTGAACATAGAGGATGGTCTGTAAACTACTTTCCAGTAGAAATAGGCAGTAGAGGATTCTACAATCCATATTTCAGAAAATGCCTTGTCTTCTTTGGTCTCCCGAAAGGAGAGAGATGAAGATTGTTGTGGATACAACATCCAAAATGGCCCTCAGAGCGAGCTATGTCTTTTGGCAATGCAGAAGCTCAAAGGTGTTCAGACAAATCGAATTCCTGCCCACACCAGAAATATGCCCTGAGGGAAGTGAGATGGTTGAGCACTCATAAAACTGGTTTAACCCCCCAAAATCTGAAACCTCAGACAATAGTTTTGAGTATAGTTTCAGATTATTGTTCCAGACAAAGAGATATTCTGCAAAAAGGTGAAGATTTTCCCCAAAGTCATCTTTATAGTCATATTATTTCAGGAGTACTCATCCTAAAAGGGGTGATTGGAAGGCTTCAAGGATGATTGCGCTGGTGTTCTACCAATGAATTACCTCTTGTATAGGAATTTAGTGAGGCCTCATTTGGAATATTGTGTTCAGTTTTGGTCACCACATCTGAGGAAGGACATAGCTGCCATGGAGTGATCGTATCATGAAATAACTTTTAAATGAAGGAGTAATGCACAAATATAGTCTGGGATGCATTCATGTGGATGCATCAGGTGGCTTTGATATTTTGCATTCGTAAGTGGATAAATAATTATAAATCAAAACAGATAGTGTTAACACTGTGTCGGTGTTTGCATTCTTCACGAGGATGCCTTTTGAAATTTCAATTGCCGTTAGTTATTAGGTTGGAGTGTTGGGTCGGCAGAGTGTTTTGGCCCATCATTTGTTTTGATTTCAAAAATCTCGGCTCAGCTATAGCATTTTATCTCATTTTATCTCATCCCTGCTAACCATAACTATCTCATCATCCTTAGTTCTCTCATCTCGATTCATCTCTCACCTTCTACCCTCATTCGCCATGTCTCACCACCGTACATCAAAACAGGTCCCATACAGGCTAAAACAAGAGAAGGAAGGACAGAGGCCAGATAAACATCATATTTTTCACCATATCGTTTACATCTTACTCTTTTGGCTTGCAGGGTTATTTTCTTAACTGGCGTCTGTTTACTTGCAAGGAAATACAAGGAAATTGGACACAGGTGGAGGCTATTCAGCCCATCATGCCTGCACGAGCACTATACTCATTTATCAACACAAAGTCCAAAGTAGAAAATGCAAAATTTTATTATTATTATTATTTTTTTTATCTACCAAAGTCTGGTCTGAACTTCTATATCGATGTGAGTCAGATTCTCATCCTGTTATCCTACACATCACTAACAAGCAATAAATCATTGCATAGGGAGGATGTGACATTGGGTAATAAATAAGGGGAGATCAGGATAAAATGTATGGAACAAGTCCTAATCGAAGACTACAACCCTCAACCCCACCTAAAAAATTGGGACATGTAGATTTAACATTTCAGTAATCAATGTTCAATGTGTAGATTTAACTTGACAGATAAGGAGATGAGAGGAGGTGGCCTTGGAACTCTAACATCTGCTTCTGGAGAGAAACTAAATTGATTCTGGGGCTTGTTTGCTAAGATATGAGGAGCAGCTGAAACAAACAGGACTTTTTTTTAATAATAGAAAGGAGGTGATTGCGATGGGATCGATAAAGATGTTTATATTAAAATAATTGCAGAAATAGACAAAATCGGTGCAGAGTATTTTTTTTTATCAGAATGGATACTGATGGGATAAGGGAGCACAGTTGAGAATAAAGAAGAGAGTTAAGATGCTAGTAAGGCAGGGGTCTTTCACAAAGAGTATTGAATGCATGGAATTGTCTCCCTGCAAGGGCAGTGAGAGTGGAGTCAGTGGAGAGTTTTAAAATTGAGATGGATAGGTATTTGGAAGTAGTTGGGATGGGTGAGTACTGAGATGTTGGCACAATTTCATAAGCTTGATGGGCCTAATGGCCTCCTCCTGCATTGAATTTCCTTGCAAATCCTCGTACATTTTCAAAAATGCCCGATCAAAATGAGCATCATAAAAGTAAAAAAATTAGGCCGCAGATCCGGAAGCTCACCTGGATCAGGAACAACAGCCACTAAAAAACCCCACAGACCGCCTTCGATCCTGATTTTTATTTATTTATTCCGTGAACAAACTTTGGTACATCACGAGTGATGAAGGTTGTGCTCAAGTATCATCGAAACGGTGTGTGTACTTTCTGAGAAGAAAGCAAATACCTAATTTTGGGGGTAATCCCCACCCCCACCCCCTTACACTCCCTTAGACCTCGATGTTTTTTTCTTTAAATGGCATCAATAAACTTTGGTATATCACAGGTGATGAAGGTTGTGGTCAGGTTTCATAGAAATCATGTGTGTAGTTTCAGAGAAGAAAGCAAACATATTGTTGGGGGAAATCCCCCTTGCACCCAGATTTTTTTTAATGTTGTGAACAAACTTTGGTACATCATGGGTGATGAAGGTTGTGGTCAAATTTCATCGAAACTGTGTGTGTAGTTTCAGAGAAAAAAGCAAATACCTATTTTGTGGGGTTAAATCTGGATCCACTTTAACCCCCAGTAGACCCCTTACACCCCAATTTTTTCTTTTCATGCTGTGAACAATTTTGAGTTGTAACACACCAAATATAATTTTAGCTAAGTGTGGTCACAATGCCATCAGCAGTTTAGGAGACTAAGTTGCAAGTGTTTACGGATGGACGGACGACTCGCCACCCCATAAGCTCCCTGGAACTACATTCCAGGTGAGCTAATGAACAGTACCTGGATTTAATAAAAACATTACACTTTATAAGTGTGTAGTTTGCAAGCGTCTCGTTTTTTTTAACAGAAAATAAACAATACAAACAATAAGTTATTAAAAAAGGAAATGGAAAACATCAAATGCTTATTATCATCACAAACAATATTGCTAACCATTGGTTTTTTTTTTCTGGTTGGAGATAAGTTGTCCAACAAAACACAAATCACCCACTCCATCAAATGCACAGTATATTGATGCATCGGAACTTTACTTGTTAATTTCCCAACTGTTTGAGTTCAAAATATTTACTGCTCTCTTCTTGATCTTATCTTATACATTTCCTCCCTTTCCTTCCCTGCAAAATGTAAAGTGACTATAGAGTTATACAAAAAAAATTTTGTTTGTTTTTGCCCATGTAAGGGAAGCCGAGATCAAAACAATTTTTTTGTTTCACAAACATCCTCGCTGGAATGCATGCTTCTCAGTTTCATCACCTTTGCACCACTCATTTATTTCCTGCCGTTTTATTCCCTCAAGTGCTTTGTTATTCGGTACAGTTTAGCTAAAAGGGATAGGATTTCCTTGAAATTGTGAGCTGGAATCTTGCTGTGCAACCCAACGAAATGTGATAGTTCACATTAGCTTCAGGGAATTGTAAAGTTGCTGTCAGATTGCACACCATACTGTACCTTAATGGTGCCAGAAGACAGATTAACGAATAATGGTGACAGACAACACCAAGCTCTATAATACAGATAGCATAACTACCTCCTGGGAAGTAGAATGAAAAAAAACAACCCCCAAAAAACTTACATTATTCCCCCATCCAAAATCTTGATCTTTACTACCCCCGTTAATCCACCCCAAACCCACCAGCTTCAAATTCCCTGCTTTCCTTCCTGAAAGTCCCTGTAATATCCATCTTGTTTGCCCTGTGTACCCCTCCCCATCCCTCTCCCTTCCACAGATCTCCAATTGTATTTGTTCCCTCTCCCACTCCTCTTGTCTCCTACCTTGTATGTTTCTGTGTATCAGCTCTTAGATGAGCCTCAACATGGTATACAATTTTTTTTTTTTAAACAATCTCAAACAATGATGTCTTTCAGGGATGTAACTTGTTACGAAGTCTGGCAGATGTGTCACAGCACGTAAAATAACATCCAACAAGTCGGGATAATATATTTCCATTCAGGCAGGGAGGTTTTATTTCATGATGCAGTTCTTGATCTCATTTTCCTGAACTGATGCCTTTGGAAAAGAACTTATTTATGGCTGTGAAAATGTTTTTCAGGGGAGACACTTTGACTTGCTCTTGCATGGGTAGGACATGACATTTGGTAATAAAGAAGAGATACATCAGGATAAAATGTATGGAACAAGTCTGAATCGTCGACACAGCCCCCAACCCCATCTACTAATTGGGACGTGCATATTTAATATTGAAATGTTAAATAAATAAGTGTAGAAAGATAAAAGGTATATGAATAAATAAATAATTCAAGGTGGTATGTTGGTGGCAGTGATGGAAACTACTACTACAACTACTACCACAACCACTACTACTAGTTTAACAACCATCTTCCATATTAGGGGTTTCATCTGCTTCGTCCTGTCAAAAACATCCTCCTCCACTATCCCCACCAACTGCAAATCTTTACTGATTACATCCTTCCAGGAGTGTGTGTTATGGTGTAAAAAACCGACTCCAGCTACTTTAGAATGGGAAAACCAACCAACACGTTTATTGCGTGACTTGCACATCATCAAAAAAACATGACACTACCCTCCCTGCCGTCGAGCACCCCGACCCCTGACTTATGGCAACGTTAAACTCTCCAGTAAAACACGATGGTCGCGCATCACCAACCGTAACAAAAGCACATAACTGAACATTACATTTTCCCCTCTTTTCTTCTCCAGGCACAACAGGTTCAGGGCCCCCTCCATTGGTCCCAACATCTGAACTGGAGGGCCAGGAAGCAGTTCCATGGTGACCAAAGGGTACCGGCTGAGGTTCTGGAGGTGGTACTTTGCACAGCCGGCTGGCATGCCACCGGGACCAGTCCTGGAGCTGGAATGTGGCTGGTCCAAGCTGGCGACTAACACATAGAGGGAGGACCAGAAGGACTGGAGCTTGTCGCTATGGTGGGGCCACTTAGACCTTTTTTTTTTTTTTTTTTTTTTGTATACCTTGGTCGAGGCTCGTATGAGAGCTAACACACAACTCACAGCAAGGTGGCATGAGACAAGAGGGGCGGGAGTGGAAGGGACAAAACAGTGGGGAACAGACACATTAGGTGAACTGTGGAAGGGAGAGGGATGGGGATGGGACGGGGAACATGGCGAAGAGAAGATGGACATTTCAGGGACTTTCAGGAAGGAAAGTAGGAGAAATGAAAGAAGTGGGCTTGGGTGGATTATCGGGGGTAGAAAAGATCGAGGATTTGGATGGGGGAAGATAAGAGGTGGTGGTGAACAGCTGTTTTGAAAGCCTGGAGGGAAGAATGGGAAAGAATAGAGTGAGGAAGTTTATTCCAAAGGCGGGAAAAAGAGGAATGAAAGAGTGAAGATGAGCAGTGATTCGTGATTTTGGTAGTTTTACCAGAAGGGGTTGTTGGCAGACCTTGAGCGCCCTGTGGAAATGTGGTGGGGACAAATCGCAGAGAGAGCAGGGGGGCAAGGCTGGAGAGGAGTCGGTAGAAGACAGAAAGACCACCGACCAACCTGCGGTGATTGAGTGAGAGGCCCAAAGACTCAGCTTCATTGCGGGAGATGCCGATGATCTTAAATGCCCTGGTTTCGACAGCGTGAAGCCGAGAAAGGTGGGAGGCAGGAGCACCAGCCCAGAGGGGAGAGCAGTACTCCATCAGGCTATGGACAAAAGCTTTGTAAGTGGTCAGGAGCTCAAGAGGGCCGAGGAAGGACTTAGCACGACGGAGGATTCCCAGTCGGCGACTGGCTTTTGAGGCGAGGTTGGAAATGTGACTTTCCCAGGAAAGGTCATGGCAGATAGTGAGACCTAGAAGCTTGAAAGAAAAGACTTCTTCCAGAGGATTGTTGAGAAAGTGGATGGGGGGTTTTGTAAACGGTCCTTTCGAAGAGACATAGTGAGAGTGTGAGATTTGTCTGGATTGAAAGACATGTTCCACGTGTTGGACCAGTTTGTGATTTTATCCAGATCTGCAGTGAGCGAAGAAGCTGCTGCTTGCCGGTCTGAGGGATGACAGATGGTACGGCAGAGGGTGGAGTCGTCGGCAAAGAGAAATAGAGGATTTTCCAGAGAGTCCGAGAGATCATTGATGAAAACCAGAAAAAGAACAGGGCCCAGAACGCTACCTTGAGGAACTCCAGCCTGCACAGGAAGAGGGGATGAAAGAACTCCATTTAGGGCCACACGTTGACTGCGACAGGAGAGGAAGTCTGCGAGCCATGAGTGGAGATGGCCTTGAATACCATGGGAAGAGAGTTTGGTGAGTATGGCAGGGTGCCAGACTGTGTCAAAAGCACGTGATATGTCCAGGGAT
The DNA here is from genome assembly GCF_056783735.1 of Eptatretus burgeri. Classification (NCBI taxonomy): domain Eukaryota; kingdom Metazoa; phylum Chordata; class Myxini; order Myxiniformes; family Myxinidae; genus Eptatretus; species Eptatretus burgeri. Next base: position 40,764,390 of record NC_140966.1, on the reverse strand, counting down.
ACGGCTCGGATTTCCTGTCTGGCATTGAGGACCTCCATCCATTGATGGGAGAGCAGAAGCAGCATATCCAGGGTAGAGTGACCTGGTCTGAAACCAAATTGATGATTGGAAATCAAGCCATTGGAGAAGAGGAAGGATTTCATATCTGAGGCGATGATGGATTCCATCACCTTGCTGATGATTGGGAGAAGGCTGATTGGTCTGTAGTTATAGGGATCTGTTTTTGCACCTTTTTATGCAGGGCAGTGATGTTAGCAGATTTCCAAGCAGATGGCAGATGACCTTGGGCAAATGAGAGGGTGAATAGAACAGAGAGAGGGTGAGCAAGAGCAGAAGAGCAGGCTTTGAGGACACGTGGGCTGATGCCGTCTGGACCGGTTGCAGAATCTGACTCGAGGTTTGAAAGCAAGCTTTCCACCTTGTCAGGAGAAAAGGATACAGAGTCCAGGGACAGTTGGGTGCAACTGGGTAAAGTGGGTAGAGATAGTGATGGGTTTAGGACACAAGATTTAGCTGCAAACACCGAGTTTAGACATTCAGCTTTATCACGTGTGGAATCAGCAGTGCGGCCATTTGAGGTAAGGGAGGGGATGGAGGGGGAACATACACCAGAAACAGATTTGATTAAACGCCACCAGGATTTTGAGGAGGGAGAGAGGTTTGAGAGTTCAGACTTGAAATGAGAAAGATGTTGTTTTCTGGCTCTCCTGAGGGTAGATACACACTTGTTCCGAGCTTTGTGGAAAGAACTGAGATTGCCCTCAGTTGGGTTTGCTTTCCATGAGGCAAAGGCAAGTTGTTTCAGGACAACTGCCTCGCCACAAGCTTCAGTAAACCAAGGGCGGGAGGAAGGGTAAGACAACTGAACACAAGAGGGGATAAATCTGTGCATGAGGGAGAGCAAGTTTCTTTGAAAGAATTCCCAGGATGAGTTGATGTTTGAGAAAGTAGTGATAGGAGACCAGTCTGTAAGTTTGATGGCTGCTCGGAGACCCTGCCAGTCGGCTTGAGTGAAATGCCAGACTCGACGGCAGTGAGGTGGTTCTCTGATAACAGCCAGAGAGATGTCCACTTTAATAAGGACGTGGTCAGAAGAACCAATTGGAGCGAAGGAAGAGCAGCAGATATTGTCAGGGAAATTTGTCAAAATCAGATCCAGAAGAGATGGAGTACCATTGGTTGAGATCCGGGTCGGGAAGTTGACCGATTGAGTCAGTCCCAATGAGTCGCAGAAAGCTTTTGCTGAGGTGCCATGGCAGGTGAGAGAGGTACCCACACCTAGCCAACTGGCGTGATGACAATTGAAGTCACCACATAAGAGGAAGAGAGAGTTTGGATGAGAAGATAGAAGATGGTCCATGTTTTCGGATAGTGAGATGTAGATGGAGTCATCACTGTTCGGTGGACGGTACAGTACACATATAAACATGAGGTGGGAGTGGAGGGGAAGCCGAAGCCAGAGGTATTCCTGGGGGTGTGGGGGAGTGAGAGCAGTGCATGGAGAGTGAGGAATAGAGTCTTTGATGAAGAGAGCAACACCTCCACCAGGACGAGGCTCAGGTCTGTCATACCGTAAGAGGGAGTAGCCAGGGAGAGATACTTGGGAGTCAGACACGTCTTGGGAGAGGAAAGTTTCTGTTAGGCAGATAATGTCTGGTTTGTCAGTGGCAACCTGTATGTGACCTTACCCAGTCCGAGACACATATGCCAGGCAACTTAACTCTGCGAGCTCTGTCTCCTCCATGCTGTGCTGGTGCTGACTGACTCTGGTGTGAACATCAAGTGTGGGAAGTTGAGCTTTTGGTGGATGTAGCAAATCCAGTGGCAGTTTCAGCTCCTGCCCAAACATCAGCAGCACTGGCGAGACCCTTGTGGTGGTGTGCTGCGTTGCTCTGTAGTGCAGGAGGGTCTGGAGGAGAGCTGTCTGAAATTATCAACCTTGGGCCAGATTCACTAGTGTGCCTTCCTTGAGGGTTTGATTAAACCACTCGACCCCCCCCCCCCCCATTGGCCTGTGGGTGATAGACAGCTGCACGGATGTGCTTGATCCCCCTGTCACTGAGGAAGGTGGAGAACTCGACAGAGATGAACTGTGGCCCATTATCTGTAATAATGATCCGAGGCAGCCCCCAATGGGAGATGACAGTGTCAAGGATGTTGATTATGACCTGGGAGGTTACTGAGCCCACCGGGAAGACCTCAGGCCATTTGGAATGGAGATCGTAGATGCCAATGAGGGAGCGCTGGTGGTGGGGTATGCCATGGATTTCCCCGCAGATATCCATCTGCAGGTGGTCCCAGGGTTTAGAAGGTCAGGTCAGCGGTTGCAGGGGCGGTGGGGCAGGTTGGCCCATTTTCCCACTGAGCAGGCAAGCTGCACAGTCCCTGACCATTACCTCCACATTGTGGTCAATACCAGGCCACCACACCAGGTCCTGGCAATGCTGCTTCACTCTGACGATACCCGGGTGTCCCTCATGCGCCATAGCCAGCACTCGTGCACGCAGAGCATATAGTATGACTGTGCAGTGACCTCGAGCCACACAGGTGTCGTTGCACACAAAGGGAGAGCTTGCTTGAGTACTTAAGCCACTTGGCAAGTGCTCCACAAGAAATTTGTTACCTGAAAACAGCACCCCTGGTCTTTTTCGGTCTACCTTCAATACAGCTGTTCACCACCATCTCAGATCACCCCCAATCCAAAACCATGATCTTTTCTACCCAAGCAAATAACCCCCTTCCATTCCCACCCACCCCAAGCCCTCCTTTCAAACACTCCAGTGAGTTTCCTACTGTATCCATATTGTTACGGCTGTGAAAATTCACAAACAACCATTCAGGTCCCGTAGGTGAGATAACTCTGAAGTACATGTGTAGTTAGCCCAAATCCGTTGTCGAGAGGGAATTTATGTGATTCATTCGGGCTGCGATCCTTTGAGATAGCCGTTTTTCTTTTTCTATTGTTATTTTAAACGACAAACCTCCCCGCAAACAATAGTCGGGTCAATCTACAACAAAAAATAGCCTTACCCCAAAAAATTGATACAAAAGGTTTTTTAACAGTTTTGGGTAGGGTTTGACCTCCAAAATAACAAACTAAAAATCTACTCAAATCCACCTACCGGAAAGGGCCTATTTTCAAGATGGCGTCCAAAATGGCCGCCATGGGCTTAAATTGCCATAGAATGGGCACTAGTTGGCCTATATTTGCGATTTTTGTGTCAATTTCTATGTTTCGGAGGTCAACAAATCTATTGAAATCATTTTCAAAGTTGATCAGTGATGGGAAAGCCTTAAATCCAAGATGGCGTCCAAAATGGATGGCGTAATAAGTTCTGGGTGGGTCTAAGCCCTGATCTTGTCATCGAACAGACCTTGATGAGATCCCTGAAGAGCACTGATGGCCTAACACGCGGAAGTGGGATGGGTGAAGAATAACGGTCTCTATGGACAATGTCAATGCCGGTCACGTCGGAATATAACAGTGCGATGCAGGAATTCACTGATCTTTTGTACACGATTAGTGAACAACACAAGGAATCTAGTGGCGCAAGGATGGAAAGAGATGCTTCTGACCTAGCCAAAATCAGTTCAAAACTCAGTGAATGCTCTCCGTTTTCTCCAGATCCCTCACTAAGAAATGTTGTGACTGGAGTGGTGGCCGCGTCGGATGTGAATGTCCACGAGCATAAGTCTGTTGGAGAGAAGATTATGGAAAGTATGGTCAATAAACCCGCTTTCACATCTTCCTTCAAACGAAAAGGCAGAGCCAAAACACTTGGAGATGTATCTTCAGTCAAACTTGGTCCAGACAGAGCAATTGACCCTGCTCTACTCTTTCAAAGATTTCTTGTTGTGTCAAAAACAGGAGACATTTCGTTGGAAGATGTCATGGGCTATGAGCTGAGCCCATTTCCCCCTGCCCTGTTTGAGGGTATAGGTATTTTCAGAAAGGCTGACAAACCTCAATTAGTTCAAGCTATCAGAGACCATTCTGCCAAAGTGTCAAATGATACCGTGTCTGACTCTGTTCCCCAAACTGAGCACTATGTTCTTGATGGTGGCTCCTTGCTGCATCGTTTGTCATGGACAGCCGGGGACAGTTTCAATGTGATAGCCAAGTCGTATGCTGACTTCACTATTCGTCACTATGGAAAAGCAACAGTCGTTTTTGATGGTTATGATGATGGACCATCTATTAAGAACAATACACACAAGCGCTGTGGCCATATTGTTCATCCCGAAGTCAGCTTCACACCTGGAACAGAATTCTCTGGCAAAAAGGATGAGTTCCTGTCCAGGAGCTCCAACAAGCAACAGCTCATCAACCTCATCAGTGAGGAAATGAAGAAAATTGGCTTGAACGTAATTCATGCACCAGGGGATGCCAATGTAGACATAGTAAAAGCGGCAGTGACATCGTCATACCAACAATCAACTACCCTGATTGGAGAAGATACAGATCTGTTGGTGCTATTATTGCATTACGCTAGTGTCGACAGCAAAGAACTGTATTTTCGTTCTGACAATTCATCCAGGAACTGGAAGGTGCACAATATCAACCAGTTGAAAGTATCATTGGGTGAAGAGCTATGCCCACATCTTCTCTTCCTTCATGCCTTTACTGGGTGTGACTCGACATCTCGAGTATTTGGAATTGGAAAAAAGTCAGCATTTCAGAAACTGGCAAAGGGGGATTCAGCAATCAAGACTTGTGCAAACACCTTCCTTGTCCTCAACCAAACAAGAGACATGGTCGTGGAAAACGGCAACAATGCCATGAAAGTATTATTTGGAGGACATCCCTGTGATTCCCTCGCCAAGTTGCGATATAATGTCTTTGTGAAGAAACTGGCTTCAGCTAAGTCGTTTGTCACCCCAGAACGTCTGCCAGCAACAGCGTCTTCAACAAGGTTTCACTCTCTGAGAGTATACTATCAGATTATGGTCTGGATGGGGAGGAATGGAAACTTGAAGGCAACAGACTGTGGTTGGAAACTGGAGTACAATAAACTAGTTCCAGTCATGTCAGACAAGGACGCTGCTCCAGAAAAGTTGTTGAAGATGATCCGATGCAACTGCACAACTGGCTGTAGAACAAGTCGCTGTAGCTGTAGGGGATACGGTCTGCCATGCCACAGCGTCTGCGGACCCTGTCAACTTGATACATGCGAAAATCCTTTCAACAAGACAGTATCGGAGGACGAAGAGGAAGCATAGTTTATCTATGGTAAATGCTACTTCAATGAACGAACTTTCGTTGATGTTTTCGATTTACCCTAACTTGAAGGCATTTTAATTGAAAGTACGTTCTAGAGGAAATGGTGATCATTGTGAGAGCCGATTAATTTATTACTTTCTAAATTACCAAAGCATATTTTTATTTATGTTATGCACAAGATGGTCAATTAATTCTGATCACTACACATGGGAAAACTTTTCAGGTAGACACTATTTGAAGGATTGGGCATGACCTCCAAAACATAGGAATAAACACAAACACTACAAATGTAGTCCATTTATTGCCTGTTTTAAAACAAGTACATGCCCATGGTGGCCATTTGGGGGGGGCATTTTGGACGCCATCTTGAATTCAAGGCTTTTCCATCACTGATCAACTTTGAAAATGATATCAGTGGATTTGTTGACCGCCAACACATAGAAATCGACACATATATCACACATGCACGGTATTTATTGACAATTTAGTAGCAATTTTATGCCCATGGTGGCCATTTTGGGGGCCATTTTGGACGCCATCTTGGATTTAAGGTTTCTCCCATCACTGATCAGCTTTGAAAATGGTTTCATTCGATTTGTTGACCTCCAAAACATAGAAATTGACACAAAAATCACAAATGTAGGCTAGCTATTACACATTCTATGGAAATTTAAGCCCACGGCGGCCATTTTGGACGCCATATTGAAAATAGGCCCTTTCCGGAAGGTGGATTTGAGTAGATTTTTAGTATGTTATTTTGGAGGTCAAAACCGACCCAAAACCGTTGAAAAACCTTTTGTATCAATTTTTTTGGGGTCAAACCACAAATTTACTCTACTACAACAACCGCCACCTGTCCTGTGTCACGTGATTGGGTTTTCGTACACTCCTGCCACCCCTAGCGGGCGAGGCATGATATACGAAAACCCAATCACGTGACACAGCACACTGTGTTTTAAGGACAACGTGTGTTTGAATTGTCACAAGGTGGGTCATTTGGCGCGTGTGTGCCGTGGGGCGCCGGCCGCCGTTAAGGTCATGGACGGCGATGTGCGAGGCGACTCGGGGCGGAACCAGCGGCCGTTGATGGACCTGTTTTCAATTGGCCCGGCGACGGCGCGCCCGATGACGGTGGAAGTCGAAGTGAACGAAACGCCGATCACGTTCCAGGTCGATACGGGAGCAGCGGTGTCGCTCATTGGCGAACAGACCGCGCGTAGACTCAACGGCTTGAAGCTTATCAGGTCAAACCTCACGCTGTTCACGTACACCCGCGAGAAGATAACGCCAGTCGGGATGGCAGACGTGTCTGTGCGGTATCAAGGCCAGGTCGCCACGCTTCGGGTGTACGTCGTGCGGGGGAGGGGACCGTCTCTCCTCGGCCGAGTTTGGATGGCCCGCATCAGGCTAGACTGGGCCACAGTTCACCTTGTGCAACCCGTGCCGAGCCAGTGGGAGGATCAGTTGGAGGAGATTCTTCAAAGACATCAAGGGTTGTTTAGCGACGACCTTGGGAAACTCAAGGGCATGGAGGCAAAACTCTTCTTGAAGGAGGGGGTGGTTCCTCGGTTTTGTAAACCGCGTCCGGTGCCGTATGCCCTGCGGGACAAGGTCAAGGGTGAACTGAATAGGCTGGAGGCCTGTGGAGTGATCGAACGGGTGTCGTGCTCGGATTGGGCCACCCCGGTTGTCACGGTGCTGAAACGGAATGGAGACGTCCGATTGTGCGGGGACTTCAAATCCACGGTTAACCCGGGGCTCAGCGTGGAGCAATATCCATTGCCATCAATCGATGAAATATATGCGCGATTGGCGGGGAGTCAATACTTCACGAAGCTAGACCTGCGTGATGCATATTTTCACCTGCCGATGGATCCCGGGAGTAGCGAGCTTTTGACAATCAACACGTGTCAAGGACTCTATCGATATACCCGACTCTGTTTTGGGATTGCTTCGGCCCCAGCTTTGTGGCAGAAAGCCATGGATCAGGTTTGCATTGGCCTGCCCGCTCAGACCTACCTGGACGATGTGCTCATTGCAGGGAAAACTGCGGACGAGCATCTTGCGAACATTGCCCAAGTGCTGACAAAGCTAGAAGCGTGTGGCCTGCGCTTGAACAGGGGCAAGTGCGCGTTCTTCAAGCAGCGCTTGGAATACCTCGGGCACATCATCACGCCGGAGGGGCTGTTGAAAGGTCCTCGGAAGGTGGAGGCGATTCATCACATGCCGCCGCCTCGCGACAAGACGCAGCTGCACTCGTTCATTGGTATAGCCCAGTATTACCAAAGGTTCGTGCGCGGGCTCAGCTCACAACTTGCGCCGTTGACGCGGTTGCTCAGGAAGGACGAGTGCTGGGCTTGGGGGCCTGCACACCAGGCGTCGTTCGACCGCGTCAAGCGGCTGCTCACAGAGGATACGGTCCTCGTGCACTACGAGCCTGCGCGTCCGCTCCTATTGGCATGCGACAGCTCTGCATATGGCATCGGGGCGGTGCTCTCCCACAGGATGGACGATGGTTCCGAGCGGCCTGTTTGTTTTGCATCCTGGACCCTGTCCACAGCAGAGCGCGGATATGCCCAGATTGAGTGTGAGGCTCTCAGCCTCGTCTGGGGTGTGTGGAGGTTTCATCAATACCTGCTGGGGCGTATTTCATCAATACATTTCACTTTGCAGACGGATCACAAACCGCTTCAATTCATCCTGAGACCCGAACGCGGGGTGCCGGTGGTAGCAGCCGCGCGAATACAGCGGTGGTGTCTGTTTCTGGGTGCTTACGATTATGATATTCAGTTCCGAAGCACCGAGAAGCATGCTAACTGTGACGGGCTCTCACGCTTGCCGTGTGCGGAGGGTCCAGCTGCGTCTGAGTTGGCCGACCGGGTCGATGTGTTCGCGCTGGGCCAGGTCCAAAGCGGGCCGGTCACGGCCAGGCAGGTCGCGGTGGAATCGGCTCGTGATCCGGTGCTTGCCCGTGTCGTCCAGGCGATTTCTACGGGGAATTGGAGCGATCTGCCTTCGACACCGGCATTTCAACCTTTCACGTCACGCACATCGGAGCTGTCGTTGGTCCAACGGTGCGTAATGTGGGGAATGAGGACGGTGATTCCACCGAGGTTCAGGCAGCGGTGTTTGGAAGAACTGCATGTCAGTCACCTTGGCATAGTGAAGACCAAGAGTCTTGCTCGTAGCCTGTTGTGGTGGCCGGGGTTGGACAAAGACATTGAGCAGTTGGTTAAGCGTTGCGCCGCGTGCCAGACAGATGCTGATAACCCGCGTCGAGCTTCGGGTCTCTGGCCTGTGCCAGACCGAGCTTGGCAGAGGGTCCATGTAGATTTTGCGGGACCGGTTAATGGCAAAATGTTTTTGATTGTGATCGATGCATTCTCTAAATGGCCGGAGGTTGTAGTAATGCAGCATACATCAGCAAACATTACAGTAGAGAAACTGCGGACGATCTTTGCTAATAAAGGGTTGCCGGAGATCCTGGTCTCTGATAATGGTCCGCAGTTCCTCGCGGGTGTATTTGATGAGTTTATGCGCCAGAATGGTATTCGACATCTAAGGTCCGCACCGTATCATCCTGAAACGAATGGCCAAGCTGAGTCGTTTGTCAAGATGTTGAAGCGGGCTTTGTGCAGGGGGGATGTTGCACCTGTGCAGACGGTGGTCGATGTCTTTTTGCTCCATTACAGGAACGCAGTTCATCCTGTCACGGGTGATTCGCCTGCCATTCGTCTCTATGGACGGGCATTGCGGTCCAGGCTGGATTTGCTGCGACCTGGAGGGTCGGGGAGTGGGGCAATGTCGCGTCCGACGCGGCTGCGCAGCTTCGAGGTGGGGCAGCGGGTAATGGTGCGCGATTATTTCCACGGTTCCAAATGGGTGCCGGCGGTGGTCTCTGTGGTGCTGGGGCCGGCGAATTGCATGGTGCGGACTGATGGTGGGGATGTGTGGAAGCGGCACGTGGACCAAATGCATGATCGCTGTTCAGCGTCGCCCCCCCCCCCCACACCTCCCCGGGCCGAACGATGCGGGACCCCCACCGGTAGTATCGCCGGCACCTGACGTTGTATCGCCGGGGCTGGTTGGGCCGACGCCAAGGGGGTCTTCCCCTGATGCCGTCCTACCCGGGGACGTCGGGCAGGCTGGGCGGTCGGGGGTGGCTGGTGTTGCGGAAAGTGCGAGTCCGGCCAGGGTGTCACCTCGACCGAGCCAGGTGGCGTCTGAGCCTGGGCTGTCTGGCGGCGCTGCCCGTCCGAGGCGGGTCAGGGTGCGGCCACGGTACTTGGAGGATTATGAGTGTTGATGGGTTTCAGATGGTCATGTTGTGATTGTCCGTTCATCATGTGACGGGTCATTTTACGAGGGGGGGAGTGTGCTGTGTCACGTGATTGGGTTTTCGTATATCATGCCTCGCCCGCTAGGGGTGGCAGGAGTGTACTTCTGGTCGCGCAATAAAGCGGAGTTGATGCTGGCGCGCGTGCTTCTTGCGTCCCGCTGCACCTCGTACACTCTACCACCAACTACGCCACAACGCCAACCACGCTACAATTACCCTCACAACAACCATCACCATCTTTGCCACTACCCCCGCTGACGAACGCAAACCTCCACGCAAACAACAACCGCCACCAACTACGCCACAACACCAACCGCGCTACAATTACCCTCACAACAACCACCACCATCTTCGCCACTACCCCTGCTGACGAACGCCATCTTCCACGGTCCACACTACGACGGTTTCCGCGTCGGAAACCATCGAGAACGCAAGGAGGGAAAGAAGAAGGCACGATGACGCGTGGATTTTTCCCGGCTGTTTTTCCCGTCTGACTTCCCCGCGCTTTGGAGTGGCGGAAGAGCGATGCAGGTCAAAGGTCAAAGGTGAGAAAAGGTGGGGGCCTCTTTTTGGGGGAATAATGCTCTGGCTCCAAACCAAAAACTGTCTCCCTCGGCCCCCGGACGGAGCGGGGTGGAGCGAAAGCGTGAGGGCACGCCCCCTTCGAGAATCTTCTCCAAGAAGCTCGAGGGGAGGCGGAGCCGAAAACGGGGGCAGAGTGAAGGGCGGAGCCCCGGGCTATTAAAGTCGGACACGGGCGGAGCGCTTTTGGGTGGGGCTCTTGCTCTCTTCGTCCTCTTCTGCTCTTTCGGCTCGCTCTTCTCTTCGTGGTGGCCGCTGGCCTGGTCTTCTGTGGGGCGGTCCCGAGACCCCGCTGGCGGGACGGAGCATCTGCCATTCCACACACTGCGACCTCGAGCAACTACGTTTCCTCCCCCCCCCTCCCTTCTATCTGCGCTGGGATAGCGCCGGAAACCCCGTCCGTGGCGTCGAGCGGCCAACACGTGCTGGCACGAGGCACGCCGGAGAGGACTCGCCTACCACGCCAGGGCACAGAGTCGCGGCCAGGCGCGACCACGCTGATGGACGTGGGAGAGGGACTCGACGGCTCAAAGGGAAGTCACCATTTTCTTTTCGGGGTTGGCTTTGTATGGATCTTGTGGCGCCGTGTCTCGTAAAGTAGAACAGTTTAAGTGTTGCCGTGTGTGCGCGTAGTCGGTAGTAACTGCGTCGTTGTTGCTTTTGTTTTTGTTGCCATATGTGCATTTTGACTGACTGTATATATGTGCTTTCCGTGTGTCGTGTAAATAAAGTGCTTGCATGTTGAACTGTGCCCGTTTCGCTTCGTCTCCTTCCTTTTAATTGACCCTCCATCCTGCTTCATGTAAAGGGTTCGTAGTGGGCTTAATACGCCGAGTAATTAATCGGAACCGTCAAGGCCGACGATAACACCGCTCGGTTATCACTGGAGCACAGAACGGACCGCTTAAGCGGTTCGTGTCCGGGTCAGCCTGTGGCGTGGTACGATCGCCTGGTCGACCATCCGCGCAGGTACTTAGGTCGATCGAATTTGGCAAGCAACCCTATCCTGCGCGGGTGGGCAATTGGCACGATCGTGGTGGGGTTAAACCCCCACCCGTGACTAGCTCCCGGCATTGGTCCGAGAGGGTCACGACTGAATTGTCCGTCCGGTGGGTGAGGCGGCCGCCATTTGAGTCGAGCGGCCGATCGCACGCCGGCGGGCGCGAATTCGCAACAATATTGTACTTTCCTGTCCCCTTATTCTTCACAACATGCATCATTTGCCCAAGTCTCCCTCTATCTTGGCCTTTAATTCTACTGGTGGTGTTTCCACACCAACCCCCCCCCCCCCACCTCGCTCTCTCTCTCACTACTGATATTTTCAACCAATACATAAATAAATTGCTTGGTCTTTTCCCCTCAACTACTAAACTAGTGACCTTCTTGACAGACTCATCTTCTCTCTATCTTGCCACATTCCCAAACCACCTTCGTCTTCTCTTTCTCAACTCTTCCTCAGTACTATCAGCTTTGAGCTTCATTTTATGTCCGCACTCCTCTTATCCATTAATGTTACCCCACACGTCCATCTCATCATCCTTCGTTCTGTTATCCCGATTCTTCTCCCATCTTCTACCCTCATCCCCATTGTCTCATCACCATATATCAAAACAGGTCCAATACAGGTGAAATATTCTGTACTTTTTACTTCGCTTGGGAATTTTTTTTTTGACTTAAAATGCCTCTTCACGTTCTCCGCTGATTCCATGCTACCTTTATCCTAGTTCTCACAGCTAACTCTGCTGCACCACCTGAATCTAATATATCTCCAAAGTAAAACATTTTTTTTTTTTTGGAGAAAAAAGCATCGGAACTTTTTTCTTGCTTTCCATAGCATTAATCATGGTAAGGTGTGAGGCAGTGGTTTCAGCCCAAAACAGAGAGCAGTACTCCATCAAGCTGTGAATGAAGGTCTTATAGGTTGTCATGCGTTCAGATTGGCTTGGCAAAGACCTTGCCAATTACACTGGGCCATTGACTGACACCCAGGCCTAAGGCCTGAGGCCTGCTGTCTATGCTGCTTCATAAAATGGCGGCGCAAGATTTTGATTGTGGGCGGAGTGGCAGAAAGGGCCACCACCACGAATGTGTGTCCCTGGGCCTCCACCACCACAAATCCAGCACTGGGCATGGTGACAGTTGTAATCACCGCATATGAGGAAGAGAAAGTTGGGATGGGTGATTATAAGATGGTCGATGTTAGCAGAGATGGAGATGTAAATGGAGTCTTCTCTGTTTGGAGGATGGTGCAGCACATAGACAAACAGGAGGTGGTTTTGGAGGAGAAAGCACAGCCAAAGGTACTCCTGTGGAAGGGTAGTACATGGACAGTGTGAAATGGAGTTCTTGACCTAAACCTCTCCACCACCGGAACGGGGTTTAGGCCTGTCAGACCAGAAAAGGCAATATCCAGAGAGAGACCCGAAGGAATCAGGGACATCCTGTGGCAGGAAGGATTCTATTTAACAGATAATTCCAACATCATGCTGATTTAAGGATGCCCGATGCAACCAAATTGCAGCTTTACAGAGTTATAGCCAAAGTTTCAAAAGTTATGTTTTATAAACTGCAATATCCAATTTCTAGGAATTGTGACATCCCCCAGGCATTTTTGAGTAAAACTTGGAAGATACATTTTTTTTTCCAAAGGATTTGTGGTGGCTGAATCCAATTTTGCTGTTTGTCAAGCTGAAAAATTGATGGTTAAGATTTTACAAGCAAAGAATAGATTGAAGACCATCTTGGCATACATTTCCATTGCAACTCACCCAGAACACTAAATGAGCATTTTTAATTGTGGGGTGGTGATTTTTTTTTTTTATTCTTGGAATACGCAGTAACAGTGAAGAAAAGTTTCCATACTTTCCTACATGAATTCAAAATGGCCACCTCAATATAGCAAAGAAATCATTATTCTGAGATACGGTTGTGTAAATGTACTGTGCCCCTTGATAGAATAAATAAATAACCATTCCTTTCATGCCGTAATAGTGGGGCAACTTAGCATAACAATTGTGCATTTTGTGAGGAAAGCACCAAATTTGGCACACTAGCAGCCTATCATATTATGAACAGATTTGGATATTGGGCCATCTCAAATTCAGCCGCTGTTGGCTGTGGCAGCCATTTACCACTGCCATCAAAAAAATTGAGATGGCCCAATATCCAAATCTGTTCATAATATGATAGGCTGCTAGTGTGCCAAATTTGGTGCTTTCCTCACAAAATGCACAATTGTTATGCTATATTTAGCTAAGTTGCCCCACTATAAGGTGCATTGGGATGCTGAGGCAGTTTCATTTGGCTACTTCATAGAATAAAATCTACCATTATTATTTTTCATAAAAATGATTAATTTAGCATGGTTTGTATACATGGTCATTGCCTAGCAATGACCATGTGAATGAATTACTAGATAATAATTTTATTACAGTAAATAATCACTTTTATTCACATCATATAAAACAATACCAATATTTTTGCCATTTTATACTGTTACTTTTGTGGGGGGTGGGGTTAGATATTACCATCTAACAGATATGAATGTATAGTGTAGCATGGTCCTTGTGCAAGTAGCTAGCCACCTTGATGTATTCGTAAAGAAATATCAGCTTAGGCATCGTCTTGTGTGCCTGTACACCATACAGGGGATGGTGATGGTAATAATTAGTTAGGGATTATGGTTCAGGAAATTGTGTGTAAAACCCCAATGTAGACCTCTGCCGGGGGTCGCTAGGAGGCTTGGTGTGGGGGAGGCAGGGATGGAGAGGTGAATCGCCTCCCAAGGGGCGGAGCCGTGGATCACCTCCCTCCCAGACAGACAGAAGTCTCCCAAAAAGTACCCCTGGTTGGGGATGATGGTCATCTCTGAAGTTGTGGAGATGTGGATCTCTGATTGGCTTAGAATGGCTTCGATGTCGTCTTGTTTAATTTTTATGTTGATAAGAGATAATGTTTAAATTAGCTTATTTTTCAACTTTGGAGTGACCTTGACCTTGACATTGACCTTCAATCGTGTCTAAAGTCATACCGTCATGCATCACTCATCGACCCCTACCTACATACCAAGTTTCATCAAGATCAGGCAAATTTTTTTTGACTGTATCACATCGACGATTTTTCCAACTTTGAAGACACGTGACTCTAACCAGGACGAATTTCAAAAAACCGGCCCGACCAAATTTAGATAGTGTTCCATATTATCAGAATCCGAAGGAATTTCGAAGATCGGATCATAAACGGCGGAGGAGATAGATTTTGAAAATGGACGATTTTGCAACTTTGGAGTGGCCTTGATGTTGACCTTGACTTTCAATCGGGTCAAGGGTCAAAGGAACATTCGCATGGACTCAAACTAAACACCTTATACTTCCAGGCCATTCAGAAGTTGGTATTATTTTGCACTTGCAGGAAGAATGAAAAAAAATTGGTTCCTACCCCTCCCAGTGCATGTTTCAGTCTTTTTGCAGGAAACAATAGGCTATTGTGTGCAGGCACCCTGGCCAAATTCTACAACTCAGCCACATCAACAGAGGCACGCAATCAACAGCATAGCAACACATCAGTAATGATGCAGCCTGCAGAAGAGAATCACTGGAGGCCTATATCTGAATCTCAGTCAAATGTGCAAAATCTATTGCGCATTTCCTGGATGGATAGCATATTTTGGAAGTTGTATGGAGGAAAAGGGTTTATAAAAGGGACCCCAATAGGTTTTTCAGTGACTACAGACTAATCTCATATGTAAAACTCCCTGCTTCTAAATGCTCATTGGCATATAGGCAGTGGGGGTAGGGGTGATCCCTTCCCCCCCACATTCAAAGGTGGGGAGGCCAAATACCTTGTCCCCCTCACCCCTACTTTACAACTGCCTATTAATGTGACCGTGGCACAGTCTCTTAGAAAAAGTGAAAGAATGAATAATTTATAATATCCCATTTATTATTCATAAATAATTGATAGTAACAAAGTTCAACGTGAAAAACATTTGCTTTGAGAAGACAGAATGGTGCCCCTTACGTTCGACGTGTGACCACTCGTCATACATTATGGTGGTTAAGGGGGAATCCCCAGAGCTCCCTATCAGGACAGGCAGCTGGTGCATGTAGCAGTGATCATAACTTCTTTTTTTTTTTACAATTCGGACTCCCCTACTTTAGATGGCACCCCCCCCCCCCTACTAATCTAAACACAAGGTAGATGAACACAACAATCTGTTGATGATCAAACACCATGTTAGAAATCTTCATCCACAGTGAAGCTGTGAATTTTTGTCATACATATGTAGCATGTCATGGCATGTCTTTGTGATATAAAGACAGTTGCACAAATCTCACAGCAGTAATTGAATGGGAACACAACACACATACCAATGTGGTTTTTAAAAACCTGCCAAGTAAGGTGCCACTCCCACAGCTCTTCCTCTCACTCTACAAAGATACAAGGCCAAATACAATAAATATCACTTCATAGAGCTTGGAATAATTCTGTATTTCACAACCTGACATGAATGACTACTATCTGTATTAAAGCATACCCATGACCTTGGAAAATATGGTATTTCAAGGAAGACTGCAATGTATATCGAAGTTGAACAAGCAATGGTGTTTCTACACCACAAGGAATGTATTAATTATCATACTATATATATATATATATATATATATATATATATATATATATATATATATATATATATATATATATATATATATATATATATATATATATATATATATATATATATATATATTAGGGACCTGTGGGACATCCGTACAATGCAAAATGTGACTTCAATTGCTGAACTCTTCCTCCCCCCCTCACAAACCCCAGATCATTAACCCCCAACCCCTTCCAAAAACACAAGTGCTCACCCTCCCAACCCAAAGGCATCAATCCCCTTCTCACGCCAAGCGTTTAAACCTCCCAAACACCAGCCCCACAACTCAACACCCCCTTCCCCCAAAAAAGAGAATCCTCACCCCCACCCCAACTCTGTCCCATTTTGCTCTGCCCCCTCCCAACCCCAACCCTCACCTTATCTCTCCCAACCCGAAGACATGAATCCCTCCCCATTTCATGCCTTCAAACCCCATCCCCACAAGACAACTATTCAACCCACCTCCACTGAAAGTCCAATCACCTCCACCCCCAATCAATGCCTCAATCTCCAATTCTCAACTCTGCTCCATCTTTGATCCCCCCCCTCCCAACCCAAACTTTGTCACCCCCTACTCACCTTCCTCCTGCTCATGAAAGCAAACTGCCATTCCCACATTAAAACAGTGGAATATTTAATGCTTTCCATTCCCCTATCACGCTATCACCGACTCCACAAAAGCCACAATCAAAACAGCTGCTACATGTCCTCGCCCATCATGGTCAAATTTCCAACTCACAATCTCGTGAGAAATCCGGAAACCCCGAGGATTTGCAGCTCTCAAGCGACCATCATCACCACACCATTTGAACGCCTTTATCCCTGAGCAGGGGTCAGTTTTTTGCGGGCTCCAATCATGGTACCCTTTCTTGTGGCAATGTTTCTATGGCCGGATGCCCTTCCTGACGCCAACCCTTTAGTCCCCTTCGACCCTGCAGGGATAATTACCAGTATCCTGGTGCTCATTTCGCCAACCTTCGGAAGGATGACAGGCTGAGCCAATCCCCCTGATGCTAACTCAGCGGCCAGCGGGGCTCGAACTCAGGACCCCAAGGATCCCGAGCCACCGCCTTAATCACTGAGCCACACCAGGCTCGTGCAGCTCTCAAGCGACCAAGAGACCCAAAATCAATGATTTTCTTCCTGATGCATACATACACATCGTTAACAGTAAATAATGATGGATGTTTTCTTTCACAATGTCGTGAGATTCCCAGAAGCCAAAGGCTCTTATAATGACATGAGTTTTGTGGGTCCTTGGTCGAGTCGTTTAAAGAGAAAATACCGGGAGTCGGAAATAATAGCAAGGACCGGTGTAACCTCCGCAGTAAAAGCTCGCTGCTTTGAGAGAATGCCTCAGTTATTTGAGTGGTGTATAGACAACAGACCACTGCTCCGATCGCTGAGGTTTATCTTTACAAGAGCCGTGGCACCTATCGGCTCAAAACCCTTTTTCATTGTCGCTTTGGTCGTTTTACACTGAAGGGGACAGTTACATGGAGGACATGGTGATTGTTGAATATGACAGCTCGAAAGAAGTCTTTACCTGAGCAAAGCAGGAAGCATCAACATGGTTGCCATATGCTTTTTTCACGTTGAATTTGTTGCTGTGTTCAGGCAAACTCAAATCAATGGGTGGAATGGGATGTTACACACAGACAGAGGGTCGGACGAACAAACAAGCATATTATTATATTGTTACGAATTTGGGAATTCGATTGCACACAACATTCAGGTTCCTTTAGTCAGCTATATCAATAAGTGCTTGTTCCCTAGATAGCTCACCTTCCATTGTTTAAATGTTCAGAAATCGATTAGATGCGCTGCGGATCGATTTAATAGTTCGGGAACGAACAATGGAGACATCCCTCCCCCTCTTCTGTGAAGAGGAAGAAGAACCCTGCCGTCCTGTGACTCATGATGTCAACAACTCCCTCCCACCCATGGTTGAGTGGGGGGATGGATCACGAGGGCATGAGTCACGCCGGGCGTGGGGGAGGGAGTGGGAGAAGGATAAGAGGAGATCGTCTCTTTGTTCATGTTGGGAGTTGGAGTAGTAAGCTTTTTGGTTTGGTAGAGAGTAGTCGTTCAGCAGATCGTCGGGTCCTGCTTGGCTTGGGTTGGGGTTGAGGCCTTCCGAAGCTTTTTGCTTTGGCTGGCTCAGCGAGCTTCGGCTGAGGCCTGGCTTGGGAGGAGGCTTTTTGGAGGCTTTTTGCTTAGATGGTTCCGTGAGCTTTGGCTTCTGCTTGGCTCGGGAGAGCTTTTTGCTTCAAGCTGCCCTGTTTGGAAGAAAGTTAAGCCGGTCGCTCGGCTCGAGCTGCGAGTGGTGGCTTCTTCTTCTTGGTTCGTGGAGCTCTTTGTTCTCCGTTTGGTTCCCGGCTGGGTGCGACTCATCGACCACTTCGTGGAGGTGGTTCCTCGGGGGAGCGACTCATCGACGGGAAGGATCGGCGCCTCGTCTCACCAGCACGTGTTGAGAAGCGCGGGAGGATTCGCGGGAGCTCGGGAAGGATCGCAGCTCACGGCGATTGGATCCAGCTCGCTCTCGCTGGAGCCCGGGTCCAAACAACTTGAAGACCACACGAGGTGGAGAGGTTCGAGATAGGCTCTGGGTTTCAGCTCACCTGTCCTCCGACCTGGAGCTCGTTATTAAAGGCCTCTGCCACCATTTCTTGGGTGTGTGGGTGTGTGTGCGTACGTGTGTTTGTGGGCCCATCTAATAAGTAGGAACTGCTGTTAAGTGCAAGTGACTGTACATAATAAGTAGACGGTTGTAGTTCTTTTGTTGTGCTTTTGTTGCTTGTATAATTGCATACGTGTTTTGCCTTGTTTAATTGCATACCTGCTTTATTATAATAAATGTCCTTGTGTGAATGTAAACCTGTTCGTTGCGTCCATTCCCTCATTGAACTGCCCCATCTTGCACTCGGATTATAGTTGGTTTTTAAATAGCCGGTAAAGTGATAGGGTCCAACGGGACTGCGAGATAATACCCCGCTCGGTTATCCCAAAAGGAAGTGCGCTGCTTAAGCGGCAAGAACATATCGGGCCCAAT
Organism: Eptatretus burgeri; assembly: GCF_056783735.1. Lineage (NCBI taxonomy): Eukaryota > Metazoa > Chordata > Myxini > Myxiniformes > Myxinidae > Eptatretus > Eptatretus burgeri. The sequence goes on along the minus strand of NC_140966.1, from coordinate 40,745,534 downwards.
GCCTTTTTCAACTAGAAGGGCACACGGTAGAGCGCATACCTATTCCATGAGAACATATCGGGCCCATTACATTTTTGAAATATCATGCTATACAGTATTACATCATTTTTGGCCCGATCTCTCAATGGTGAAGAATCACTTTAAAAAATCCACTAGTAGTCGGATCCAGATCTTCACCAAAATCTAATCAGTTCGTCCTTGTCACACAACCAAAGTGTCCAAAAAAAATTTCATCCAGGTCCGTCCACAACTTTTTGAGATTTCCTGCACTCAAACAAACAGACAAACAGACAGAAAGGGGTGAAAAGATAACCTCCTTCACCTTCAGTGGCAGAGGTAATTACATGTATAATATAGCACCACACCCATTATGAGTGGGTGGTCCAAGTTAAAACAAGAGTGAGAATTGCTTTGCAAGACGTCCCCCACCGATGTGTAATTTTCTAAGTTAAATAATGGCAATTATGTGAAAAATTGACGAAATGTCCTGAAACTCGAACTTGTTCTATAACTTATCATAATAAAGCCAAGTACCAAGTTTCAGTTGATTATGTTAGAGGGTATGGGAAAAAAAAGTCTGGAATACCACAGGTGGGACAGTCGGACAGACGGACAGATGGACAGAGAGATAACCTATAGGCCGCTCCGGTGATACCGGTAGCGGACTAATAAAATACTGTACCCAAATTCTCTGCATGAAAACGATAGAAATCATAGAAGTGGAGTAATTATCATAATGTGTGTGTGTTTTTTAACTTCTCTGCACTCCTGAAACAATGAATGGAATGAGTTAAACTGGTGGCTGTATTTGGGGTGTGCTTGAGTAGCTTTTAGGGGTGAAAAAAAGTCATGGCCCAGGGGGTTTGGGGTATCAGGAGGACCCCGATTCTCGCTATGTCAATGGACATCGCTTGGCACCAGCTGGTGGAAGCCGGTACTACACGTCATAACAAAATGTCATGGACTTTTAAAATGGAGGGGGATTAACCCATCATTAAGGATGAGTGAACTTTGCTCGTTATTATAATCTGGGAAAGGGGCTGATGGAATATGTCTTTGTAAAGGCTCGTGTTGTTCTGGATCAGCGGACAAAACAAACAATGGATTTTATCATGTCAATGCCAACGTCTTGAAAGAAAAACATTACAGGAAATGATCTCTGGATGATGTCAAACATTCAGAGCAGAATGTCTTTTTTGCTCCGATGAAGACTCACACTAAAGTCAGCTGCTTCTCACTTCCCTTGGCCTTGAACAGACACTTATCTATTTTGAGTTAATCAACTCCAAAGGAAGACTTGTTGGTGGAATGGTTAGAGCATCTACTTGGAGTCTGGGAGGTTTGTTGTTCAAACCCAGGCTAAGTAACACCAAAGACTAAAAAAATGGTATGTACTACTTCCTTGCCTGATATTCAGCATTTAAAAGGTTAAGAGCGCAGACGATCCCCGGAGGTTGGCATCCATGGGGAGGAGGAAGTCCCTCCTTTGGAAATGCTCTGCGGAGTGTGGTGAGAAAAGCAGGGCCATTGATGTGATGTCACTGATACCCAGAGTTCCCGAGGAAGTGATGGCACTTCCCCCAAGCTCAGTGGCTGCTTGTCTCATCTACCTGTCTTGTGTTTTGTTGCACATGTTCATCTCTTATGGCTGCATATGTGTGGGGCAGCTCCATATGAACCTCAGATCATGTAAAAATATGGGGGTCATATTACTATTTACATCTTAGCACATGGCCCATGATGTTTTGATACCAGCTTGAAATCCCATATAGTTTTTAACTGATGTGAGAAACAAAGTAAAGACTCAGTGGTGTAATGGTTCGAGTGTCTGCTCTGAGTCTGGGAAGCTATTGTTCACGCCCTGGTTGAGTCATACCAAATATTTTTAAAATGGTACATGCTGCTTCCTTGTTTAATACTCAGCATTTAAAACTGATAGAGCATGCACGGATAAGCAGCCATGAGTTAGCAATCATAGCACAGGCTTTCTATGGGCTGCATGGCCTTCTAACCTGCGATGAAGTTCCTTGCAAGAAGAAAACATATGTTTTATTAAAGCTCATGCTTCAGGCATTAGCACTTTGCGAGAGCTCACTTAACACACCTTTGTCAATTTCGAAATTGATGACACCTGTTGTGTGAACTGTGTGCCAACGCAGACCAACACAAGCCTTGACAAAGTGGAGTATTTTTCAAATCCCATATATTTTGTTGCTTCACCGTTTTGTTATATTCATGATCTTCTCATGCCATTGTTTAATAAAAAATAATAATTTACACACAATGTCCTCCAAGAGCTGAAAACGACTACATATATATGTATATATAACAAGACCCAATCATGTCTCTCACCCATAATTGGAGGGAATAACCATAACCAATCAGCTCTCACCTAATCGATGACCCGAGGTGGCTAGGATTTTCATAAACTAACCCCCATGCTCCTTTATGCCTGGTGTTGGTTTAATGGTTAGGGTGGTGGGCTTAGGATCCTCGGATCCTGAGTTCAAATCCTGCTTGGCTGTTGAATTAATACCAGGTGGGGTTGACTCCGCCTGTCATTGTTCTGAGGTCGACAAAATGAGAGCCAGCTTGCTGGTATCCTGTGTCGGAGTGGCGACCCGTCCAGGATTGTGTCCAATAGCCAATGAGACTGCTTAGGCATCACCATTGCTCTGCGCATCATATGGACCCGATGAATGGATGCTCCTTTTCTTACAGCCAAGTAAAGTTGCATAAAGCAACCAAGAAGAGCTACACAAGGTAAGCCCTTTGAGGTTTCAATCCCTTCCCAGGTTCCTTTGTCATGGTTCCTCCGTGGAAGAACCTGGGAAGGGTTTGAAACAACAAAGGACTTCCCTTGTGTTGTGGTTCTTGGTTGTTTTATTTGGCTGCAAGAGCATGGGGGTTAGTTTATGAAAATCTGAGCCAGCGGGGGTAATTGTTTAGGTGAGAGCTGATTGGTTATTCACTCCAATTGTGGGTGAGACACATTATCGGGTCTTGCTATTTAAATATATATGTAAGTGTGTGTGTGTGTGTGTGTGTGTGTGTGTGTGTGTGTGTGTGTGTGTGTGTGTAGACACCTCCCACGCTCTTCCAGCTGAAGAAGCTGCATAAGACAACCAAGAAGGACTACACAAGATAAGCGCATTGCTGTTTCATACCCTTCCAAGAGTTTCTCCACAGCTATAAAGACATTCACAAATAGTACACACACGAATCCCAATGCTATACACCCTCTCAGCTGCTGGACTGGTTTCATCACTTATTGATGAATCATCACCGACAGCACAGACAGCAATACATACCAATGAGGCTCCCAAGCATATACCATGTGCAAATGTCAAAAGCAGTCAATATATAAATAATAAAGAAAGACCCACGCACATCTCTCACCTGTGAATTGAGGGAATAGCCAATCAGCTCTCACCTCATCAACTAAACCCAGATGGCTAGGATTATATCAATTGACACGTCCCATGCTCTTCTCGCCAAAGAAGCTGCATAAAGCAACCAAGAACTGCTGCACAAGGTAAGCCCTTTGTTGTTTCAAACCTTTTCCAGGTTCTTCCACAGGAGGTACCACGACAAAGGAATCTGGGAAGGGTTTGAAACAGTAAAAGGCTTACCTTACATCAGCCTTCTTGTTTGCTTTCTTCAGCTTCTTCGACAAGAAGATCATGGAAGGTGTCAATTAATTTATATAATCCCAGCCACCTGGTTTTAGTTGATTCGGTCAGAGCCGATTGGCTATTCCCTCCATTCCCAGGTGAGAGATGTGGGTGTGTCTTTCTTTATTATTTATGTATAATTTATCTCACCCAAACCATCCAAAGCTTAATGCATGCTACGAACTCGTACCGCATTTCACGCGAACATCAATGTGCCACTTGCTCAGGTCACATCATATCTAATAACTATACTTTTCATTATACCTATTATTCCCATCATCTCTTGCCAGGTAAGCAGCTCAAAGGGCAAGTCTTGCGAAAGATAGCAGCATATTTTACGTCCATGGACTCCAAACAAGACAATCAGGTTAACGTCTCTTTTCAAGGAAGGATGTAGAACACAAATCGCAGAACGTGTGTGTGTGTGTGTGTGTGTGTGTGTGTGTGTGTGTGTGTGTGTGTGTGTGTGTGTGTGTGTGTGTGTGTGTGTGTGTGTGTGTGTGTGTGTGTGTGTGTGTGTGTGTGTGTGTGTGTGTGTGTGTGTGGCCAGAATAATGGTTTTCCTCGGATCAGATTACCAGCAAGAATCAAATGACTGAAATCCTTCACAGCTTACAGAGCGACCATGCCATCATCAACTGAGCTATTCTCCCGAACAATTGAGCTTATCGCATCAAACTTCCCCAAGAAAGAATACGGGTTAGGGAGACAAAGTACGTGCATTTTATCTCCGCAAAGCTCCGGACAAAAAGACAGACATCTTAATATAAAGGAACACAAAGTTATCCTCACCGAGTCTCGCTGAGCCTGCTCAGTGTGGCAGACTGAGTGTGTGCTCAAGTCGCTTTCAGCGAAGCTTTCAGCAACAAAGTTCGGAGTGACGTGTTCGTGACGTGCCTGGGAGCCACGCACGCCTCCTGTTTACTTTGTTGCTGACATCTTCCAGTCCCAACAGCGCACGAAATGCTGTCACCTGAAAGATCCCATGAAAGATCCCATGAAAGATCCCATAAAAGTTGTGTCGACGAAGGAACACGCACTTATAAGCCGTCTAGCCTGGGTTCGAATCCCGACTCACCTGTAAACTGTCATCTCGGTGTTTCACAGGTAGGTGGGGGTGATTCAACGTTTTACGTGGGTGTTCCGTCTGCTGACATTCTAAAGATCCCACGGTGCCCTCCACGAAGAGTAGGCGAGCTGTCGTCGGCACCGTTGAACGAATTATAAATAAGCTGCCAGAACTTCTGCTGGGAAGGCAATGGCAAACCACCCAGTGTAACGTTCCCTTAACACGAAACTGTTTTGGCAGAACCGACGTTCTGCAAGAGGATGTTACATCATGTGTCTGTAATTCCAGCAATCTGTGTGTTTCCGTCTGTCTGTGACCGCTGTTTCATGACAACCACTGGTCCGATCTAATTGAAACTTGCCAGGTATATTGCTGGGGACCTGAGTATGTGCCTTTTCAAGGTTTGATATTAATCGGACGAGTGGTTCCCAAGTTATGGCCATTTATTTACCAAACCAATGACAGGACACTGTGCTATGACATCACAATTGACGTCACAATTCTTCTTCTTCTTCTTCTTCGTTTGATATGATGTCACAATTGACGCTGGGGACCTCAGTATGTACCTTTTCAAGGTTTGATATTGTTCTTCTTCATCCGTTTCAGCTGTTTCCCAAGTGTTTCCTGTATACTTCCGGATAGTGATGACTTACTGTATTCAAATAATTTCTCGATTTCTTATGCGCGTTTATAGATAAACACAATGCCCCAATCCAGTCATCGTTTACGAGAGCGAAGGAACGGCCTGTGTGGTTGTTTGAAAGTTATTATCGCCCCCCCCCCCACCCGGAGGGAGGGAGCGGGATATTGTAATCGTCCGGTTTGTTTGTCTTTGTTTGTTTGTCTGTCTGTTAGCAACTTTACGGCAAAACGACTTTAGCAAACACTATGAAATTTAATCCACAGGTGGGCAATGAATCTCGGATGACCCCATTAACTTTTGGGTCCAATTGGATCAAAGGTCAAGGTCACGAAAAGGTCAAATCGTTTTTCGCTCATAACTTCGTCAAAAATGGTTTAATTGACTTCAAACTAAGACTAAAATATTCCTTATTCTATTCCTCATAATCAACATTCAGGTTAAGGATGCATAAAATTTAAATTTGATCTCCAAAATAACTTTATGCCTTGAATGGGCGGGATTTGTTGTGCCTGTTTTTTGTTTTATTTGCACGTACGGCCACGCACTAGTAAACAGAATACACGGAACCACAATATTAAGTCCATGCGATGTTGAGGACCACGAGAGTGAAAAGAGTTATGTAGAAGAAGGTCGTGTAGTGTTCCTGATGTCTCGGGTCTGATCAAAATGTGAATGCGCTGTTAGTATTTGTGAATTCCTCATCCGACAATCCCCTTCACCCCCACCCCCATAAATAAACAACAAAAACACCCAGGTGATGTCCCTGTGCTTTCCCCGTGCTGCTCTGTACCCCCCCTCCCTCACCCCCTAATTAAAACAGACTCGTTGAAGTGCAGCTCGGCATGATGGCCCAAATGGCCTCTTGTGTCCTGGTTTCTTGTACATTATGAGGACCCGAAGTGCTTCATTCGCCTCCAACGTCCCCAAGACAGAGTGACGGGGGAAGTAGGAAGGTTTAGGACGTGGAGAACATTGAAATTCCCAGTTTCGAAATGAGTGAAGTCTTACCCACCCTGGAGCGAGGGCAGAGCACACATTACCTGGATGATTTGTAGATAATATGGATAATGGCCTGCTGTGAAATCCCCCAGAAAACTGATTATCCCATCCATTAGGCGTCGACTCGATGGCTGAGTATCGCATCGGTGAGATTGGATGAAAACCCAATGGATTCCAACCGAGCTTGTCACACTCACTCGCCAGAACACTCAATCGATTGAAGAGGCATTTATAATTCATGTTACTCACTGTCCTTCCCTGCACGAACCTCCTTGGTTTACATTCATCGATGGCTCATGAAGCAGTTTCTGCGCTTCAACATCACACATATAGGGCAGTAAATGAATTATATTATAAGGAAGCCCACATGGTGTCTGGGATTTGAACCTGGGTTCCCTGCATCATGAGCCAGGAGCAACATCCCAGTGATCCTATATTACAGAGGGCCGTGTGAATCTCACAGCACCGAGAGGACTACAGATTGGCGGATGACCTTTAACCAGACTCGGTGGCCTAATGCTTGGAGCAAGTGCTTTGAGTCTGGAAGGTCAACGGTTCCACACCTACCCTGGCTGGGTCATATCAGAGCAAAGACTTGAAAAATGTTCCGTGCTGTTCCTTTGTTTAATGCTCAGCATTTAAAAAGGATAGAGCATGTTCAAATTACCATCGGTGGGCAACCATTTTGCAGGCTTGATGGGCCTAATGAGATCTTCCTTTGTTTAAAAAATTCCTGGGAAAGGAACTCACAGGTTTTTAAAAATGAACTGTGAGATAGCATGTCATGAAAAGTTATAAAAGATGAAAAAAACATGAAGTCTCAGAGGAGATCTGAGAAAGTGGAAAGGTGATTGGGGATGACTGGGTGGTGGAGTTTGGAGCATGGAAGGTGAGGGTCGCAGGAAGGAAGGAAGGTCTGGCCCCAGATAAAATGACGCCCCAGGCAAGGGGTGTCTGTTGTGTTAGGTGACAGGACACAACTCCGTGGGTCAGTGGAATCAAACTCGTGGCTTTTTAATCGTCGGTCCTTACAAAATGGCGGGAGCACCGTAAAACTGGAGGGGCACCGTAAACCAGTACAGTTGTGGTAAAGCAACAGTGTGAACAACCATTAGCTCACAACGCCGATTCTGTTAATAGTTAGAGTTCAGGAGAGTCGGGTAAGGCTATTAGATTTCAGGAAGGCAAACATTGAGGGTATGAGGAGAAAGCTGGGTGATGTAAATTGGGAGAAACTAACAATAGGACAATCAGCATCAGAAAAATTGGAAACCTTCAAGGAGCAAATGTGGAGAGTGCAGAGTAAGTACATTCCAAAGAGGTGTAAAAGTAGAAGCAGAAAGAGGCCAGGGTGGTTGAGTAGTGACATCAGGAACGCTATGAAGTAGAAGCAGAAGGCATTTGTTTAGTATAAAATAACAGGACTGGATTCAGACTTGGATATATGTTTTCACCCCTGTCTGTCTGTTTGTTTGTTTGTCTGTTTATCTGTTCGTGGGCAGGGTATCTCAAAAGGTTGTTGATAGATTCGGATGAAACTTGGTGGACAGGTTGGGCGTGTAACAAGAACAAATTGATTCCATTTTGGTGAAGATTCGGATCCAGATCCGGATACGAGAATTATTTATATTTTTAAGTGATTCATCACCATTGAGAGATCGGGATAAGAACGACATATAGCATGATATTTCAAAATGTTGTGGATGAGTTTGGTATGTGACAAGAACAAGCAGATTCGATTTATGTGTGTGACAAGGACGAATGGTCCGGATCCAGATCCAGCCTAACAGTGGCACACAAAACGTGAACTGTTCAGCCTGGCGGGGAGGTGTGCACGAGAACCAAGTGGCATTCTAGTGAAGCAGGTATTTTGCTTCAACATATTTACATAAGAACAGTCAGGAGAATTGCCAATAGCTGAGAGTATCTATCAAGGAGGTGACAAGGAGCTTTTAAAACAAGATCCAGGTCAGAGTGGAGGAAGTAAAGAAAGAGGGACAGGAAGCTGAGAGAACATAAGGCTCCAGCACCAGATAATATGCTCCCAGAAGTTTTAAGAAAGGTGACATGACAGATAAGCGAGATATTAGTTGATATCTCTAATAGTTCACGGAGTCAAGACAAGTACTTGAGGATTGGAGAGTATCAAATGTAACACCATGATTAGCCCCTCCCCCTCCGCTTGAAGCCAAAAACAGGGTGAAGCAATTGGTTCACTCTGTCTGTCAGTCTGTCTGTCTGTCTGTCTGTCTGTCTACAGAAGTCAGTTTATAATCGATGAACTGCCCAATTTCAATTGATTGTTATAATTGGAACATGAGCCTCAGTTTAGCAGTACTTTGGCTCTAAGTTCGGCAAATGATATGCAGTCTCGTCGTGATCGTGCACGCACACAGAGGAGTAAGGGAATTGTTTTTAGTCTCCCTACCGACCAACCTGGCTGGCAAAGTTGAAAATCATTCCAAACAGGAAATGTACTGTTTTTAGGGACACCATAAAGGACACACACACACACATCACGAATAACTAATTTACATGTTAAATAAGGTGGGGTAAAAGATGGTGCATCAATGGTTTTAAAATCCCTCCATAAAAGTTTATATATATATATATATATATATATATATATATATATATATATATATATATATATATATATATATATATATTGTTGCGGATTCGCGCCCGCCGGCGTGCTGACGGCCACGTAACTCGAATCGCGGCACGTCGCCCACCGGACGGACAATCCAGTCGTGACCCTCTCGGACTAACGCCGGGAACCAGTCACGGGTGGACCTTTCGGTCTCACCGCGATCGAGCCAATCGGCCCCCGCGTGGGATAGGGTTGCTCGCCAAATTCGACCTACCTAAGTACCCACACGGAGGGTAGACCGGGCGATCGCACCTCGCCGCAGGTCGACTTCGGACACGGGCCACTTAAGTGACCCGTTCCGTACTATCGGGATAACCGAGCGGTGTTATCGTCGGCCTCGACGGTTCGATTAATTATCGGGCATATTCAGCCCACTACCAACCCTTTACGTGAAGCAAGATGAGGATTCAATGAGAGAAATGACGAAGCGAAGCGGGAAAGCAGTTCAACATAAAGCACCTTTATTCGCGATGAACGGAAAGCACACATATACAATTCCACCAAAAGCACATAGAAAAGAAGAGAAACACAATGCAATTTTACACAAAAAGCAAATGTGAAAGCGAAGACACAATGCAGAGCTATCCGACTACCGAGCACACGGCAACACTTATACAATTCTACTTCACAGACGGCGCCGACAACACATATTCCCAAAGCAAAAGAAAAAGAACACCCTCAAGGATGAGGCGGGCCTGAGGCCGAGACCGGGTCGGGCCTACCCGTCTGATGATGAGGCGCGAAGCGGCGATGGTGCCCCAACTCCGCGGGCCTCGCGGACAGTGTCTGGTAGGGGGTGGGAAGGGGGCCCCCTTGGTCGCACTATCTCAGCGCGGGGGGGGGAAACAGGAGGGGGTTGCTGATGCTCGGGGAAAGGAGGATTTTTACTCTGTCTCGGGTCCCGCGACGAGCGTCTCCACCTCGACCAGGTCGCGCCGTCGGCCTCCCTGGTGTGCAGCTCCCGGCACCGACGCGAGCACCCCCTCGTCTGCCCTCGCCGCCGCCGCCTCTCCACAGCTCCGTCCTCTTCGCTCCGACTCCAACTCCGAACTCTTCCTCCTGCGAACTCCTTCCAACGCACACACCTCCAACGCACACGACGACACCCCACTTTTCTGACGAACGCAGCCGCTTATATCAGCCCCGTGGCTTCGCCTTTGACCCCCTGCCTTCGACCTTTCACCTCGCTCCCCATTGGCCCGAGAAAAAGTGGGCGTGAATGCATTTTGATCCATGAATTTGCATTTAGCGACCGCCCTCCAACGCCCTGGAGGCGGGGCCAAATCGCCCCTCGCTCACCGATTGGACGGAACAAAAGTGGGCGTGAGTCGTTTTTGATCCGTTTTTCTGCGGAAAATCCGTGGTTTTGTACACGCTGTTCGGCGCGCGCCCTGCACGAGTCCAATACCGGTACCCACAAGCGGCGCAAGAACGGTGGCGATGCGACGGTTACGAGGTGTGACGGGAAAGGTCGTGGCTGTTGTGGTGAAGCGGCGTTGTGGTGGGTGGTTGATGTTGTGACGACTGTTGAGACGTGGTTGGTGGTGGTAATCATGGCGGTTGGTCCAAAATAAAGATAGTAAAAGAAAAACGGCTATCCTGAAGAGTCGCAGCACGCATGAATGACATTTATTCCCTCTAGACAACGGGTTTGGGCCTAACTACACATATACTTACCGAGATATCTCACCTAAGGGACCTGAATGGTGGTTTGCGAATTTGGTAACCACAACAATATATACAGTACAACCTTTAACATCTATATTTTATTTCAATTGAATTGTATACTTAAACACTGAGATCACAAATCGCCTTCTTGGAACTTCCAAATACCTTCTGTTTTACAGAAATTGGACAAAATATTACGCCATCTCGACCAATCAAATTTGCCGCTCTCAGCACTGGTGAATATCTGGATTCAGAATTGCAGTTCATAGGAAATATCGATCGTGCTTGGAAATACAACGAAGAATTAAAAAGATCCTTCCCATGTCCTTTTTCTCGAGCCGACTGCATGGGGTAATGTGCTCCATGAACTCATGAGTTTAATAAAGAATCCAGGGGGAATCTGGGGAACTATAGACCAGTTCGTTTGACTTCAGTTGTGGGGAAGGTGTTGGAGACATTAATTAAGGACCGGATGAGGAACCATTTAACTAAATACAAACTAATTAAAGGTTGTCAGGATGGGATTACCAAAGGCATTTCCTGTCTAACAAATATTTTAGAGTTCTATGAAACAGTGTTTGATTGGGTAGCTGATGGAAAGGCAGTGGACAAAGTATATCTTGACTTTAAGAAGGCATTTGATGAGGTACCACATCGGAGGTTGTTCGCCAAGGTGAGGGTTTGTGGAGTGGCTGGTCAGGTGGCTAATTGGATTGCAAACTGGCTTCGTGGTAGAAAGTTAAGAGTGGCTTTGAGTGGGAGGATGTGTAGGTGTGAGAATGTAAGCAGTGGGGTACCTCAGGGATCAATACTAAGACCATTAGTATTCATGATTTGTGCAGTGGGATGAAGAGTAGATTTTCCAAATTTGCAGATGACACAAGGCTTGGAGGTAAGATTAGGAATAATAAAAATAAAGATTATATAATACAAGGGACAGTCTTGGAGCATTATCACACAGTAGAACAATGTGAAGGTGGTGATAGATACGGGGACAAGGAGTGGGGGGGGGGGATAAGCAAACATGGGAGTGTCAGGTAGGTAAAGCTAACAGAGTTTTATGTTGTATTCAAAGGGAGATAAATTATTAATCAAAGAGGTAGTTTTAACATTGTATAGGAATTGAGTTAGGCCTCAGCTCAAATATTGTGCGCAATTTTGGTCACCACATGTGAGGAATGAGAAAGCTGCCATAAAGAGGGTTCACTGTCGGGCTACGAGATTAATTCTGTGCTGAGCTAGACTAAGCTATGAAGAGAGGCTGAAGGAGACAGGACTATCTGTATCTTAGAGTGGCTGGATTTCTCCATCTGTCTGTCCATCACACTCTTTTTCCTGGGATGTCATACATCTAGAGCCAGGCTAGGCCTCTAGGACGTGCACATCATCCAGGTGTTTGGCATTCAACCTGGCTGTCACTTTGCTCATGGCAGTTGAAGAACATATCCCATATATCTGACAAGGCGATGGGCTGAATGCCAGACGCTCAGTGCTGGGATGATGGATTTAGTAAGATGGTGGTGTAGGAGGTGAGTGAGACGTGAGTGAGACATACAAAAGTGAGACGGCATTATATCTGGGACGTCATTCTGGCGTTACATCTAGAGCAAGGTTAGGCCTTTACAGCGGTGTACCACTCTCGAGCAAGGTTAGGCCTTTAGGGTGGTGTTAGGTTAGACCTTTATGGCAGCGTATCACTCATGTCTCAAGGAGAAGCATTATTACAATAAACATAGGCTATGTACGAAAATTTAATTACCAGGGAGTCCATCCCCACCTGGATCCACCACTGAAATAAAATGTTTCTTTCCGGATTATCACGATTGTTCACCATCAAAAAGCATAAATGATGACAATGGAAATCAAGGTGATGCCCCTAGAACGCTAACTCACAACGTTTATGTTAGTGTGATGTATTTAGTTGTGTGACACGTTTTTTTTTTCCTGATTGTCACTTTTTTCGAAATCAGAAAAAATAAACAAGAGTGAAGTTGATGGCGCACCATTGCAAATCCCCAAGCTTCCCACCAAAAGCAAAGTTGAACAAGAAAAAGAGCAATCCGAGATTGCCGACCCTCACCAGTACTTGTTTGTGTGGAGGATTTTGTGTGGCATTTGTGTACTGGTGTGTTACATCATTAATAAGAGACAAAATTAGAACTGCCACTTTATAACTGCTGGCAGTGATGACTGATTCAGCCATTTCAGAGAAGATTTTTGAAGGTTTGAAAAAAACCAAAAACCAATATGGCTGCTCAATCATATGACCAATGATGTTATCAATTTCTTTTTTTGTGGACCATTTTACCCCTAAATGACCCTGAAAAATGTTCATACTATTCAGATGTAGCGTTCTACATATGCAATTATGACGTCATAAAAATCACACTCATTCACCATGATGAGTACTTGCTATGGGCCAAGTTTCAATTTTTCCTTGGTGCAGTTTAAGAGATACAAAGGTCCAATTTTTTTTCCATTTTTCCAACATGGCTGCCACACCACATTACATATGACGTCATAATTATCATTAATATATTCTACTTGAGTAGTCACACCAATATTGAAAATTTCGTCTCAATCTGACAAGCGGTTGCACAGAAAAACACTAAAGTTCTGTGCAGATAAACAAACAAACAGACAAACAAACAAACAGACAAACAAACAAACAAACAAGAAGAAGACGTCGTGCAGAGCGCGATACTTGCAAAATCCATAAAACAAATTTGACTTCAAAAATAATTGGTGGTTGAATTCAATGACCAAATATGCAACTCCTCTTCATATTCCAAGTCAATCGGATGAAAATTGAAGATTTTAGAAATACCACCTTAGTTGTTGACCTTGGGCCTATGTCGACCTTTTGGTCGATATTGACCTCAAAAGTAATTGGCTTGTTGAATTCAGTGACCTGAAAAATAAATTCTCTTCAAATTTCAAGTCAATCGGATGAAAATTGAGGATTTTAGAAATCTCACCTAAGTTGTTGACCTTTAGCCTATGTTGACCTTTTGACCTCAAAAACAATTGGCTTCTTCCTTATGACAAACTCTACCATGTGGTGAAGACAGTCAGACAGAATAACAAAATCGACAAACCAATATACTTGAAAAATCTTCGATTTTGCAAGTAACAAACAGACCCAAATTCAATACCCTCTCCTTCGGCGAGAGTAAAGATATCGACGAGTTCCACCGGAAATGACCCATTATCAAATTTTGAGGGTTCTTTTTCCTTTTTGACCAGTGACCCCAAATACCTCACCCCGTAGGGTCATGAACCGGAGGTAAAAATCTCAAAAAATCGTCACATATTTCACGTGTCTTCCAATGTTGATTCCATATACAAAGATCCATGAAAATAAAATGTTCTACAATGTGCCGGTAATTGCATTTTTTGGATTTGACCTTTTGACCCTGCCCCAAGGCCTCAGGGGGTAGGGCCAAAAATAATTCTGCTCTTGCACCTTTGTGCCATGTGGTGATCATAACTACCAAGTTTGATGAATTTCTGCCCAACAGTTTAGGAGATAGCGTGACGGACGGACGGACGGACGGACAGACAGACAGATGGAGCCGATTACAATACCCCCCCCCCGCCCGTTTTTTTCTTTTTCAAAAAGTTTGGGAATAATGAGAACAAACTTTATGTATTTTTCAACTTGGAAAAAAAAGAAGATAATGTAACATCTGATCCCTAAGAACATAAAACAAATTCATAACATTGCTTTTTGGTCAATAAGCGTGCGTGTTACTAAAAGTAACGCTGGGTTGTTAACATAAAACAAACAAAATGTTTTTGGAATAAAACAAAAAATTGAAAACAGAGAAAACAGTCTGTATTACTGTGCTGTAGCCTACCACGTATCAGTTATGTTATCAGTTATGTTATTAGTTATGTCATTAGTTATGTTATTAGCTTTGTTATTCAATCACCATCAACGAAGTGACGGGTTCAATGCTAGTACACTGGAAAGGAGGAAAGTATGATAGAGATGTTTAAGACAATGAAAGGCAGAGATAAAATATGTGCAGATGAATTATTCAACAGAGTAGATGGTGATAAGACCAAGGGCCCTAGCCTGAGCGGAAAGAAGAGGAGAGTTAAGACGGTTGTAAGGCAGGGGAATTTTATTCAGAGTAGTTAATACATAGAATGGCCTCCCTGGAAAGGTCGTGGCAGCAGAAACAGTAGATAAGTTTAAATTAGAATCAGATAGGTACCTGGAAGTGATGGAGAGAGAGGGGTACAGGGATGTTGGTCGGACTGATAGATGGCTTGATTATGGATGGGTGATTGTGTTGATCTGTTGTGATGGTGATGTCTGTGAGAGGGTCTTGTAAACGGATAGTGTGGTTGGTGTTGTATATTGTTCACCGTAAAACTGCCTTCACACAACTCCTCAAATCATCAAATAAAATGATATAAAAAACATTTTGTAAACACCCTTGTGATATACCTGAGCCTGCCACAATTTTCTCATCCCCACTACTCTGCTCCACCACCCCTAGATAAATTAAGTTATAAGCTTGACGGATTTATTTAATCTCGTGTTGGTGTAACACAGGCATGATGGGCCGAATTTCCTTGTTGTCGTCTCTTGGCAGCTCAAGCCCCACAAGCCCGGCAGCCGGCACCCCCACCTCTCCCACCCCCAAGCCGGTCACCTGGGTCGGCTGTCCATAAATCCGGCCCAGGGATGGAGGGCTGCAGAGACAGCAATCAGTGACCCCATATTTACAAAAACTATCAAATATCATCTCTGTATTTGTTATAGACAAACAGAGACAAAATGACATCATTTCTTAGAGATAGAGGCAGCCAGGGTAACACAATACAAGGAACGTGTTAAGAATACAAGGAATACATTTTCGTTTCGTCCTTAAGAATATCATTGGTTACGAAACACGCCTCGTGTGAACCAGCCTCTCAACAGGCAAGGCCTTCACAAACGCAAAGCTTCATATATATATATATATATATATATATATATATATATATATATATATATATATATATATATATATATATATATATATATATATATATATATATATATATATATATAAATATATATATATATATATATAAATATATATATATATGTATGTATATATATATATATATATATATATATATATATATATATATATATATATGTATGTGTGTATATATATATATATATATATATATATATATATATATATATATATATATATATATATATATATATATATATATATATATATATATATATATATATATATATATATATATATATATATATATATATATATATATATATATATATATATATATATATATATACATACATATATTCTTTACAAAGTCGAGGCTCGGGGAGGAGCAGGAGCAGGATGTATCCATCAGGATGTAACAGAGCACAAGGAATAACAGAAAGTGAGGAAGCACACTCCAACAGCAGGGTTGAGGGGAAAAATAGAGGGAGACCTGGACAAATAAGGGATGTGGGGAAGAATAAGGGCTAGGGGAGGATGTACAGAAGGACAAGATGGATAGAGAAGCAAACCCTCAGGAAGGAGAAACTGGAAACTTGGAAAGAGGTGAGCCCTTTTTGTCGTGACACTCCATTTTTCTATTTGTCTGTCTGTCCTTTGTCTTAGATCGTATCTTGTTTACCCTATCTTGAGAACGGAAGGGCTTGGGCCACCAAACTTGGCCGACATAATGAGAGACCCTGGGGAGTGTTATGGTGGGGGAGGATTCAGGGAAGAGGGAGATATGTGTAACGGCATACCTGAGCACAACCCAATTTAGCACACATATGTGGGGGGGGGGGAGGGAGGATTTGGAATAGATTTAAATGGAGGATTTCGAATAGGAGGAGAGGAGAGAGGAGATTGGGACCATACTCTCTGCAGAGTGTTGGTGTTGCCCAAGCAGTCTCCTTGGCTATTGGGCACAATCCTGGATGGGTCACCACTCCGACACAGTATACCAGCATGCTGGCACTCATTTTGCCGACCTCGGATGACAGGTCGAGTTAACTACACCTGGTGTTAATTCAACAGCTGAGCAGGATTTCAACTCAGGACCTTAAGATTCAAAGCCCACCACCCTAACCATTAAGCCAACACCAGGCATATTGGAGGAGAGCAATCTATTTAACGACTTTAATTTGTTGTGACCAAACTTTTCAAGGAGAGTGTCGGCCCCACGAGTGGTATAGTGTGTGTGTGTGTGTGTGTGTGTGTGTGTGTGTGTGTGTGTGTGTGTGTGTGTGTGTGTGTGTGTGTGTGTGTGTGTGAGGGGTAGGGGTTAGCAGTGTTTGTTCTTCTTGGAACAGTGGGGGTGTAACACGTATATCTGGTGTCCAAGGTCTGATTCTGTTTCATCAAGTCTATATGAATAGTTTATCGGGAAACATTCGCTTTCATTTTGCAGACAACAGCTTGGTCCTGTTATACCATTGTTGTCTTTAGGGTCGGGATCAGTAAGCTGCAGAAATGCTGCCTGCTAACTTACATGGTATGTATAACAAGGATATACAATTACAACCTCATACACACCCCACTAACTCAATCTGTGAGTTAAGCAAATAAATTTCATCGCTTGTGTGTGGGCACGGAATTGTGCAGCAGGCACAGGGACATCACCACGGTGTTCATTTTATTCATTACCTCTGCCACTGAAGGTGGACAGAGGTTATGTTTTCACCCTTTGTCTGTCTGTCTGTCTGTCTGTGAGCAGGATATCTCAAAAAGTTATGGAGAGACTGGGACAAAACTTGGTGGACAGGTTGGGTGTGTGACAAGGAGGAATTGCTTTGATTTTGGTGAAGATCCACATCTACGGATACGGATAAGGGGAAATTTTTTTTTAATTTTGTAAGTGATTTTCCACCATTGAGAGATTGGGCCAAAAACGATGTGCAGTGAAATCTCAAAACCAAAGTACATACAGCAAAATCAAATCTTATACAGATATATTTGCAAAATCGCACGATATCTCAAAACGTTAGAAACGGATTCGTACAAAACTCAGCAGATGAGTTGGTTCGGTGACAAGAACAAGCTCATTAAATTGTATTTCAGATCCGGATCCAGATCCAGCTGATGAGTGGGATACAGAAGGTAAATTGTTCAGCCTGGTTTGTAATGGGTTTTTTTTATGGTGGAGGAAGTGTTGCAAGTATAATCAAGAGTGTGAAATATGCTCAAAAGGAATCGTTAAAATTAGACCGATCAAGGGAATTAAAATAGTTAAAACTCAACCATCTCCATAAGAAAGGCAGAAAATAATCAAAATATTATGGTCAGGGTTTCAAGAGCTCTAACTTTTTTCTATTAAATAACTAAAACCATTGAAATTATTACAGTATTCATGATTTATACAATACCATGATTGAAAAGTCCACTAAAATGGAGGATTAGTTCAACGTAAATTCAACATGAGTGAGAATTGTTTTCCCATAAACGCGTCCCCAACCGATGTGATCTTTTCTTTAAGTCCAAAAAGGGCATAGCTCTGTGAAAAATTGACGAAACGTCCTGAAACTCGAACTTCTTCCGTAACTTATCATAATAAAGCCAGGCACCAAGTTTCAGTTGAATATGTTAAAAGGGTTTGGGGAAAGTCTGAAAAACTACAGGTGGGATGGACGGACAGACAGACAGAGAGCAAACCAGTTTCCCCCTCCGGTGAAACTGGTAGGGGACTAGTAACTGGAACTGAGTAAAACACAAACGGCACAAAAAGCTTTGAAATAAATTTACAAACTCATTGGGCTGGCAGGATAGCCGAGAGGTACGCGCACTCGCCACTAAGCTGTCTCACCTGGGTTTGAATACCGACCCGGCTATAAACTATCATTGCGGTGTTTCACAGGCAAGTTGATTCATCGTTGTGTGTGTGTGTGTGCCATCCCTCGGATGGACAATAACCGGGCGTCCCATCTGCCAGCATTAGTTGGTCGACGTTAAAGATCCCGCATAGTGTCTTCGCAAAGAGTAGGCGAGCTATCACCGGAACCATGAACAAATTCCAAATTCCTGTTCTAATCAGCAAGAGGACATTGCATCGGCAGCTCAGCTACACCTTCATCCAATGATGTTACCCTGCAGCCGAATGCTGCATACGAACGAACAAGAACAAACTTACTCGCATCTTGCAGATAATTTTTTCTTGTGTACATTTGTATTCCATAAGGCTGCTCAAAACACAAATGCCAAACTCGTAAGTGATTTATTCTGGAAAATGTTTGATACTGCTCGCTTATACATTCGAACAAAAAAGTTGAAGCAGTTGATTATGTCTGTGCGACGTCTGAGATGATTCTGTTTACACTATATAGTTGTTTCGTGATAGAATGGGGAAGGATTTATCCTTGGTATGGCAATGGGAACAAAACAGTGACAGACCTCGGTTATAATCAAATGAATGGAATGAATAAAGATGACACAAAAACATCAAATAGCTCTACCATAAGAATTTCAATTGAAGGTATTGCTACAAAATGGACTTAGGCGTTAATTATTCATTAGTTATATCTTAATGTGTGTCAGCATAAGTGTTTGTAAACCACAATTGGCATCAATCAGAATCTGATGTCCACATAGCGCCCCGTCATCCCCACCCTCGTGTTTGTCTCTTCTCATCCACCATCAGTGTAATTTTTAAATCACCCCGTTGTTCTTTCATCACACCTCAACATGGAGGGCACACACATGTGCTTTTTTAAGCCTTGTATGTTGCTTTTACAAATGGCGTATCCACGCATGTTACCATGGCACAGCGGGAGCTCATGCACAAGACCTGCGCACCAGGGGGGAGAGCCACTCCCGATAAGAGGCAGGAACGATGTGCCTCAGAGCCACACAACCAGGACCCCTAGAAAGTGAACAGCCAGCTATCGAGTACACAGCCAGGACCTCCAGAGTGCTGACATGCGAGACAGAGCCCAGAATGCCCTGCCAGTGCCACACAGCCATGAACAGCCATATGCAGAGACCATTTGAGTGTCTTCAGACCAATCTGCGCCGTGATGCTTCACGAGGGAAGGCCACATGCACATACTGCACTTTTGTCCATTCTCCTTTGCATCTTGTGTCCCCCCACTGAGTCTACTGTGATAAGTTAGCTTCAAGGATAACTTTGATCTGTTGTCATCCGTTAAGCATGCCGTTTGCTTCGTTTGATGGGTGGTGTTTCAGCAGCGATATAAACTGCCAATGAAAGGAAAGGTCAGCAACAATGTCAAAACGACTGAGAAAGATACAAGCAAAAAGATTGAGAAAACAACTCACTGGAAGTGATGTAATTGTAGATTTTGCTCAAAAGCTTGAATGTCTTTTTTGCTTAAAAGCTTTGGCAGCACTGATGCTCTGTCTGCAGCATACAGATGTAAGAGAGAAGAGTGTAAATTATTCTTTCAGCCATGGAAGTGGCTTCCAGAAGCCATTAAGGGATAATAATCTTGCTGCTTATTTAACATCTGTACACGGATACATTTATGAAAGCGCAAATGACTGAACAATTCAGAATTATCCCATTGATTCTTGAGGCTTTCTCTGCAAAGATCATAAAACCGTGTCCTCTGTAATGATATGTGAATTAATATGTTGATGCTGCCAGGATGGCCAAGAGGGACGCACCCTCGCCTCCAAGCTGTCTAACTGGGGTGCGAATCTCAGCCCGGATGTAAACTGTCATCCTGCTGTTTCCCTGGGTGTCCCGTCTACCGGCATTACTTGGTGGACGTTAAACATCCCAAGGTGTCCTTCACTTACGCCAGCACCGTGGCCAAATTCTAAATTCCTGGCCGAACCTACAGAATGCATTGCATCGGCGGCACGGCCGTACCCTCAGCTGACGATGCCACCCTGCAGCCTTGTGCTGCATATGAAAGAAGATCTGTTGATGTCCATCAACTTGACTTTGTGAAAGTATGCCACTGAAAATGAGTCAAGACCTATCTGAGATAACCGCCTGTCCTGTAAAGAAATTGAGGCTTTAGAATGCTCCTGGAGTCACCTAATCAATCGTTGTGACACCCTTTAACATTTAACAGCCCGTCATTGTGGTTGAACATTATCCTGACATTCCAGGACCTATTCACACTGAATTGCACAAGTGAATTATTGGTCGTTTACCATTCTGTTTAAACCTGAAATGATATTGGCATTCTTGTCCCACATACATTATGTGATGCTTTAACCATAGCAAATAAACAGAGGGGCAATACCCCTGGGCGCTCACCTGGTCGTGGCTGGATACGATAACCAGGCAATCACTGGAAGGCATGGATGACCCACAAAATATGTAATGGAGAAGAAAGTAAATACCGATGGATTGTTTTTTTTTAATGCTGTGAACAAACCTTGGTACATCACGGGTGATAAAGGTTGTGGTCAAGTTTCATCGAAATTGTGTGGGTGGTTTCAGAAAAGAAGGGAAACACATATTTTTGGGGGGCAACCCCCCCTCCTTTAGACTCCATGTTTTTTCAATTCCATGAACAATGTTTGGTACATCATGGGTGATGAAGATTGTAGTCAAGTTTAATCAAAATTGTGTGTGTAGTTTGAGAAGAAAGCAAATACCTATTTTGGGGTTGTCAGCGATGAAACGGTCTCCCCCACCATGTTTCCTGGTGAGGAGGGTGTATGGATATGGACACCCAGCAGGATTACAAACAAAATGTTTCAATGGTCAGAGGAGCTCCTTGTGAGCCACCGGCCATCCATATCTAGTGCCAACTGTGTCTGCGGACATCCTCCTGCAGTTGGGTGACTTTGTTTTTTTAGGAGGTTGGTGGCAGGATTTTCACTCTGGCCACCGTAAAATACCTCATTCCGTAAAACCCACAAATGCAAAGAAAACAGAAAACCCACTCCGTGGGAGTGCCTCCTGTGCTGCTGCCCTTTGCAGGGCAACTCACGGGATGACGGGATTGGGGCAAAGCCTTCGGGACCCCTATTCCTTAATGATGGAAGGAAAAGCACGGGGTAAACTTCCTGGGTCAGATCGTGGTGGTGTGTGGCCGAGTGATGCTAAAGTGTCATCCACTAAACAACGGTTTCCTTGGGCTAACCTGAGATGGTCCCTTGGGGTGTGTGCCTGGAATGTCCTATCCCTAAGAGAGGATGATCACCTGTCTCTGTTATCATCTGACCTAAAGCGTTTGGACATCGGGATTGCAGCTCTCTCTGAGGTTCGGAGACCAGATTGCGGCGAGATAATGTTGGGTGGTTCGACCTACTATTGGCCTGGTTGCTCTGATGGTTACCATTCCCAAGGAGTTGCTGTAGCTGTGTCCAAGAAGCTGACAAATGATAATTGAGGTAACACCGGTCAAAGAGCGTATTATGAGACAAAGGATTCATCACTCCTTGGGCGTTTCCCTGGTCACTGGATATGCTCCCACTGAGGCGGGTGATCTCACCGTGAAGGATGCATTCTATGCCACGCTCGAGTCTGTGGTTGATCAGTGCCCCAGGAGAGATACTCTTCTAGTCTTGGGGGATTTCAATGTATCGACTGGAACTGATCGGGATGGTTATGAGACGTGTGTTGGTCCCAATGGGTCTGGAACTATGAACCAGAACAGGACTAAGTTCCTTTATTTTGTAATAAGTCATTGTCTTAGGGTGGCCGGTTCATAGTTTCAGCGCCCACAAGTTCATCACTGCACTTGGTATTCCTATGCTGGTAGTGTGGCAAAGGAGATTGAGCATGTCCTCGTTGATGGTCGCTGGAGGATGATCCAGAACTGCAGGGTCTACCGGAGTGCTCAGTCCCTCAAATCCGACCACAGGCTTGTTATAGCAACTCTGAAGTTGCATTTTAAATCTGGGAGAATGGTACCATCCCAGCCTCGGCAGGATGTTGGCAAGCTCAAGGATGAGAGGGTAGCCGAGGAGTTTGCGAACAAGCTGAGAGGGGATTTTGGGGGTATGGTTGCTTTGGGAAATTCTGAAGAGTTGTGGAGTGCCTTGAAGACCACCATCCTTAGTGTTGCCGGTGGATGTCTTGGAACTCACTGTAGGGTGAAGAATAATTTTATCTCTCAAAGCACACTGGATACCATTGACCAGTGTCGCAGGGCCAGGCTGAATGGCAGAGCTGAGCTGTTCAGGGAGCTGATTTGTAAAACTGTACGTGTGCTAAGGGTGGACAAGGAAGCCTATGTGTGAGGAATCTGTGAGGGGGTTGAGCATCATCTGTAGTCAAGTGATTGTCATTCTGCTTACAAGGAAATTCATGCATTGCCCTCCCCTCAAGCCTGTACCTCGGTGTACTGCAGTTAGAGCGCAGAGTGGTAGGCTCTTGACAGAGGAGTCTGAAGTGAAGGCCCACTGGGCCGGTTACTTTGACCGGCTGGACCAGGCTGATCCACCAGCTGTTGAGTTGGATGTCAGGGGTGTTACAATCCCTATTTCTGACCCTGAAATCAACTGTGATCCACCTTTGTTTGTGGAAACATAAACTGTGGTGAACCTGTTGAAATGGGGGTAAAGTTGCTGGGATCTGTGGCATCCATGCTGAACTTCTTAAGGCTGGTGGAAATGCTGTTGTCATGTCGCTGTATGGAGTGCTGTGCTCTGTCAGGAATACAGGCATCATCCCAACTGACTGGAAGAGGGTCTTGTTGTCCCTCTTTTGAAAGGGAAGGGTGTTCGCCAAGATTGCAACAACTCCCGAGGCGTGATGATACTGTCAGTGCCAGGCAAGACCTTTGCTCAGATAATTCTTGATAGGGTTCGCCACCATTTGCTTGAGCACCAGCGCCCAGAGCAGTCAGGCTTTACACCAAAGAGGTCAACGATTGACCGTATCCTTGCTCTTCGGGTCCTCAGCGAATGCAGACGAGAATTTTGGCAGGGGCTGCTTGCAGCCTATGTTGATCTCTGTAAAGCGTTTTATTCACTTCCGGTTCCGGTTCCGGTTTTGGAGCAGCGAGAGGTCTCCTTCGGGGCTCCCTGCTGACGTTCTCAAAGCTAAGTTTCCGGTTGTTATTTGTCCCGTTTTAACTGTTTAATTTTCTCACCTACATGTTACTGTGTGTTGCTAGTTCGGTTTTGTTTTAAAAATCATGCTATTTTGTGAGTATTTTTGTCGACGTTCTTACCTGTGCTTGAGGCCTAGGCCTAGGCTTGAGGCCTACCGGTTCCACTCGGTGTTCGATCTTTTTTTTTTTTGTTTTTTTTTTTCTTCTCCCCATTACCTTCAATTTCTATCCTCCCCATTACCTTCAATTTTGATCCTCCCCACTTTCCAAACATCCCCCATTCTCCCAACTAATCTCTTTCTTATCTCAAAAAAAAAAATACCCTACAACAACAACAACACGCTCACCTTCTATCGATTCTGCTTCTTCTTCCTCTTAACTTCCTCCTCGTCTTCTTCCTCAATTTTTTTTTTACACTTCCATGACCTAATCTGTTGAACTCTCTCATACATTAATATTAACAACAACAACAACAACAAAAAAAATATGTATATATATGCATATATATATATATATATATATATATATATATATATATATATATATATATATATATATATATATATACATATATACCCAACAACAACACGCTCACCTTCTCCCGATTCTGCTTCTTCTTCTTCCTCTTAACTTCCACCTCATCTTCCTCGATTTTTTTTTACACTTCCATGACCTAATCTGTTGAACTCTCTCATACATTATTTTTAACAACAAAAACGATCTTATAATGCTTCATCTTCCTCTCTCACACATGTGGTACTCTTTACTGTTTCACAATGCACTACTCTTCTGCTATTTTAACAGACTGCTCTCATTTCGACCTCTCCTTCATTCCTTGCCTAAAAAATCCAACTATGACAGCGCTTCTTCTCTCCATGCTCTGAATTCGCCTTCATTGCATCCATCAAGAATTGTGTTAAATCGCATCTCTGACCTAAAACTTTTAAAAACCACAGTTTGCCATGGATGTTCGCTTTCCATCAACCATTCTTTTTCCAACTTCAGTGCCAACTCACCCCCTCACCCCTCACTCTCACTCTCAAAGCAACCATCCCACTCTTCTCCCTCCAAGCCTCCCTCTCACCTCTCTCAAAAATTCCCCCCTCACCTTTCTCCCACCTTTCATCCCCCTCACTCTTCCTTCTCAAAGTTTCCCCCCCTCTCATCCACCAACCTGCCTCCCTCCACTGCCCTCTCACCTCCATCTCTTCACTCCACTTCCTCAAATCCCCAACTGCCTTCTTCCTTGTCTCTTGTCCCCCCTCCCCCCAGCACCACAGGCCTTTTCTCCTCCTCATTCGGCCCCCTCCCCTCGCTATTCTGCAATACCCCATACCTTCAGCAACCCTCCTTACCTGCCCTCCTCGTCCCTTGTCCTACCCTCCCCCTCCCCCTCCACCTCCTGCACCCAAAGCCTCCTTCCCTTCCTCTTCATTAAAAGTGTGGACCTCAAATATCTGGGGCCTTCGCTCAAACCTTTCAGATCTTTCCATACAGGTTGCCACTGACAAGCCAGACATTATCTGCCTAACAGAAACTTTCCTCTCCCAAGACGTGTCTGACTCCCAAGTATCTCTCCCTGGCTACTCCCTCTTACGGTATGACAGACCTGAGCCTCGTCCTGGTGGAGGTGTTGCTCTCTTCATCAAAGACTCTATTCCTCACTCTCCATGCACTGCTCTCACTCCCCCACACCCCCAGGAATACCTCTGGCTTCAGCTTCCCCTCCACTCCCACCTCATGTTTATATGTGTACTGTACCGTCCACCGAACAGTGATGACTCCATCTACACCTCACTATCCGAAAACATGGACCATCTTCTATCTTCTCATCCAAACTCTCTCTTCCTCTTATGTGGTGACTTCAATTGTCATCACGCCAGTTCAACTAGGTGTGGGTACCTCTCTCACCTGCCATGGCACCTCAGCAAAAGCTTTCTGCGACTCATTGGGACTGACTCAATCGGTCAACTTCCCGACCCGGATCTCAACCAATGGTACTCCATCTCTTCTGGATCTGATTTTGACAAATTTCCCTGACAATATCTGCTGCTCTTCCTTCGCTCCAATTGGTTCTTCTGACCACGTCCTTGTCAAAGTGGACATCTCTCTGGCTGTTATCAGAGAACCACCTCACCGCCGTCGAGTCTGGCATTTCACTCAAGCCGACTGGCAGGGTCTCCGAGCAGCCATCAAACTTACAGACTGGTCTCCTATCACTACTTTCTCTTACATCAACTCATCCTGGGAATTCTTTCAAAGAAACTTGCTCTCCCTCATGCACAGATTTATCCCCTCTCGTGTTCAGTTGTCTTACCCTTCCTCCCGCCCTTGGTTTACTGAAGCTTGTGGCGAGGCAGTTGTCCTGAAACAACTTGCCTTTGTCTCATGGAAAGCAAACCCAACTGAGGGCAATCTCAGTTCTTTCCACAAAGCTCGGAACAAGTGTGTATCTACCCTCAGGAGAGCCAGAAAACAACATCTTTCTCATCTCAAGTCTGAACTCTCAAACCTCTCTCCCTCCTCAAAATCCTGGTGGCGCTTAATCAAATCTGTTTCTGGTGTATGTTCCCCCTCCATCCCCTCCCTTACCTCAAATGGCCGCACTGCTGATTCCACACGTGATAAAGCTGAATGTCTAAACTCGGTCTTTGCAGCTAAATCTTGTGTCATAAACCCATCACTATCTCTACCCACTTTACCCAGTCGCACCCAACTGTCCCTGGACTCTGTATCCTTTTCTCCTGACAAGGTGGAGAGCTTGCTTTCAAACCTCGAGTCAGATTCTGCAACCGGTCCAGACGGCATCAGCCCACGTGTCCTCAAAGCCTGCTCTTCTGCTCTTGCTCACCCTCTCTCTGTTCTATTCACCCTCTCATTTGCCCAAGGTCATCTGCCATCTGCTTGGAAATCTGCTAACATCACTGCCCTGCACAAAAAGGTCCAAAAACAGATCCCTATAACTACAGACCAATCAGCCTTCTCCCAATCATCAGCAAGGTGATGGAATCCATCATCGCTTCAGATATGAAATCCTTCCTCTTCTCCAATGGCTTGATTTCCAATCATCAATTTGGTTTCAGACCAGGTCACTCTACCCTGGATATGCTGCTTCTGCTCTCCCATCAATGGATGGAGGTCCTCAATGCCAGACAGGAAATCCGAGCCGTATCCCTGGACATATCACATGCTTTTGACACAGTCTGGCACCCTGCCCTACTCACCAAACTCCCTTCCCATGGTATTCAAGGCCATCTCCACTCATGGCTCGCAGACTTCCTCTCCTGTCGCAGTCAACGTGTGGCCCTAAATGGAGTTCTTTCATCCCCTCTTCCTGTGCAGGCTGGAGTTCCTCAAGGTAGCGTTCTGGGCCCTGTTCTTTTTCTGGT
Source organism: Eptatretus burgeri (assembly GCF_056783735.1). Classification (NCBI taxonomy): domain Eukaryota; kingdom Metazoa; phylum Chordata; class Myxini; order Myxiniformes; family Myxinidae; genus Eptatretus; species Eptatretus burgeri. The sequence goes on along the minus strand of NC_140966.1, from coordinate 40,718,448 downwards.
TTTCATCAATGATCTCTCGGACTCTCTGGAAAATCCTCTATTTCTCTTTGCCGACGACTCCACCCTCTGCCGTACCATCTATCATCCCTCAGACCGGCAAGCAGCAGCTTCTTCGCTCACTGCAGATCTGGGTAAAATCACAAACTGGTCCAACACGTGGAACATGTCTTTCAATCCAGACAAATCTCACACTCTCACTATGTCTCTTCGAAAGGACCGTTTACAAAACCCCCCCCCATCCACTTTCTCAACAATCCTCTGGAAGAAGTCTTTTCTTTCAAGCTTCTGGGTCTCACTATCTGCCATGACCTTTCCTGGGAAAGTCACATTTCCAACCTCGCCTCAAAAGCCAGTCGCCGACTGGGAATCCTCCGTCGTGCTAAGTCCTTCCTCGGCCCTCTTGAGCTCCTGACCACTTACAAAGCTTTTGTCCGTAGCCTGATGGAGTACTGCTCTCCCCTCTGGGCTGGTGCTCCCTGCCTCCCACCCTTCTCGGCTTCACGCTGTCGAAACCAGGGCTTTTAAGATCATCGGCATCTCCCGCAATGAAGCTGAGTCTTTGGGCCTCTCACGCAATCACCGCAGGTTGGTCGGTGGTCTTTCTGTCTTCTACCGACTCCTCTCCACCCTTGCCCCCCTGCTCTCTCTCCGATTTGTCCCCACCACATTTCCACAGGGCGCTCAAGGTCCGCCAACAACCCCCTTCTGGTAAAACTACCAAAATCACGAATCACTGCTCATCTTCACTCTTTCATTCCTCTTTTTTTCCCGCCTTTGGAATAAACTTCCTCACTCTATTCTTTCCCATTCTTCCCTCCAGGCTTTCAAAACAGCTGTTCACCACCACCTCTTATCTTCCCCCATCCAAATCCTCGATCTTTTCTACCCCCGATAATCCACCCAAGCCCACTTCCTTCATTTCTCCTTCTTTCCTTCCTGAAAGTCCCTGAAATGTCCATCTTCTCTTCGCCATGTTCCCCGTCCCATCCCCATCCCTCTCCCTTCCACAGTTCACCTAATGTGTCTGTTCCCTACTGTTTTGTCCCTTCCACTCCCGCCCCTCTTGTCTCATGCCTCCTTGCTGTGAGTTGTGTGTTAGCTCTCATACGAGCCTCGACCAAGGTATACAAAAAAAAAAAAAAATTCAGTGAATTGGGATGCCCTCTGGAGGATTCTTGGTCTTCGTATGGTGCCACCAAAAGTGATCTATCTGATGTGTGAACTATACTCTGGTATTGAGAGAGATTTGAGATGTGGTGGTACCACCTCTGAATTATTTCCAGTTGTTACTGGAGTTTATCAGGGGTGTGTACTAGCCCCCACACTTTTCAGCGCTTGATTGGACTGGATTCTGGGGAGGATGTCAGAGAGATCAAGCTGCGGTGCATCATTTAGGAATGTCAAGATCTCTGACCTTGATTTCACAGATGATGCAGTCATCTTTGCGGAGGCTCTGGAGATCCTTTTGGGGGCCCTCAAGGTGCTGAATGAGGAGTCACAGCTGCTAGGATTGCAGGTTTCCTGGGTTAAAACGAAGATCCAGGCTTTCATTTCCATCTTGGATGCTGCTATCTTGTCTGTACGTGTTTGTGGTGAGGATGTTGAGGTCACGGAGAGATTCACTTACCTTGACAGTGATGTTAATGTCTCCACAGTCTGTGAGCCAGAGGTCAATAGACGTTTAGGTCTGGCCTGGGGAGTCACTGATTTACTGGATCATGGTGTGTGGCACTGCCGATACCTGTGTAGGAGGCCGAAAGTCTGAGTCTTCAGGTCCTTGGCGCATCCAGTCTTACTCTATGGATGTGAGACTTGAACTCTGACCAGGGATCTGAGACAGAGACTTAATTTCTTTGGAACAAGGTCTCTTCCGAGAATCCTTTCTTTACTATTACTGGTCAGACTTTGTGTTCAATGAGCGATTGCTGAGAGAGACTCAAATTATATTTCTAACCTGCGTAATCCCTGATTTTCAGCTGTGGTTATATGGACATGTGGCTCGTTTCCCTGATGTTGATCCTGCTCACCAGATTCTCTCAGTGAGGGAGCCTCGTGAGCGTATGTAGTCAATGGGCCGACCACCTACCTCAGGGTTGCATCACGTTGATCAGCATCTCAAGGAGATGGGGATGGTCCAGGTATCTGCCTTGGGGATGGCCAGACAGAGGCCCCTGGAGAATCGGCGGAAAGTGGGCGCAGTGACGCGCTGCTCCGGTACATGCCCCATACCTCACCTGACCACCCCCCCCCCGTAAACCCCCTTAGACACCAACTTTTTTTCTTGTCATGAATAATCTTTGGTACATCATGGGTGACGAAGGTTGCAGCCAAAACCATCTGCGGACCACCTTAATGAGCGTAGATGTTGATGCGGTCACTGCACTGTCATTTGGCATCAGATATGAAGCTTGTGACCATGTTTCATCAAAACCATGTGTTTAGTTCAAGCGATAATGACTGAAGTGTTTACGAACTGACTCTCTCATTGACTGACTCACCTCCGGACGTCAGACACTGCTCGATGGCATAAGGTCCCCGGAACATTCACATCATGCTGAACCCTTGTATTTGTTATGGTTTAAGCATCACATAATGTTTGTTATGAATAGTTATGAATAGTATAAACAGAATAGTCCATGGGCCAGATACTGGAACTCTTCCCCCCCCCCGCCCCCCATCCTTTTCAGTTCCTCCTTTGCCTCTTTCATCAATGTCTGAGCACCTGGACTTTCCTTGAATGATTTAAAGAGAAGTCTTTCAAGTGCTTCAAGAGTGAGTTTGTGTACACACATTGTGCTGTCGTACTGTGGACCACTCAGTACCTTATCAATAGAACCACCGGTACATATACCAGACTCAATGATGACTTCGTTAAAGCCTGTACCTTGCAGTAATTTACCCAGAGCATCCAGATAAGAACAAATTGTGTGAAATACACCCACTCTGATTATGACATCACTGAATTGGTGCAGAAATTTGAAGCGGTGGATACACTTTGGTACATCATGGGTGATGAAGGTTGTGGTCAAGTTTCATCAAAATCGTGTGTCATTTCTGAGAAGAGAGCAGATACCTAATTTGGGGCTCAACCCCCATACTCTGTGGCCTTCAGGAAGGCCACACAATGGAATATACCTTCTTAATCACCAACTGCAAGGTCAAATGTCACAACTGTGTATTGTTGGCTCACTTCATGTGTTGCACTCTGTGAAATATGAAGGAGTTGCGGAACAGTAGCATTCCCAGTAACAGAAGAGTTGGTCGGTGCCATGTAATCCAAAGTTGTATGTGTCATTTGGACCTCATCGTTTCTGCACGATGTCCACCCAGTCCATCCAGACACTGACTGCTTTGCATCTACCAACAACGTTCTGCAGGAAAAAAACCCCCAAAAAACCACAAGACATCTGATCTATAGGGTTGTTTCACAACTTCTGGAACTGAAATGTTTGTCTTAACAACTATCAGATTGTATTCCACATTCTTTTTAACAAAGCAGGACTCTATATCTTGGGATTTATATTCTACAGAGCCCTTCTTGCTCATTTTTAGCTGATCTGGAACGTAGTTCTGGGGAGCTTGTGCCATCGAGCAGTGTCCAAAGGCGAGTGAGTGAGTGAGTCAGTGAATCACTCCGTAAACACTTCAGTCATTATCGCTTGAACAAAACACACGATTTTAATGAAATTTGGCAACAAGCATCATATCTGATGCCCAACGAATGTGTATTGACCGCATCAAAATCTGCGCTCATTAAGTGGGTTTACGCGGAGGTTTTGTACCCCCCCCTCAAAATACGTATTTGCTCTCTTCTCTTAAACGACACAAGCAATTGTGATGAAACTTGACCACAACCTTCATCACGCATGCTGCACCAAAGTATATCAACTGCTTCAAAATCTGCACTCATTCGAGGGGTCTATGGGGGGAGGGGTGGGGGTTGACCCCAAAAATAGGTATTTGTTATTTTCGAAACTACACACTCGACTTCGATGAAACTTGACCACAACCATCATCACCCGTGATGTACCTAAGTTTGTTCAGGGCCTCAAAAAATTCAGATCGACACTCATTGAGGGAGTGTATGGGGGGGGTGTATGGGGGTTGAGCCCCAAATTAGGTATCTGCTCTCTTCTCAGAAATGACACACGATTTTGATGAAACTTGACCACAACCTTCATCACCCATGATGTACCAAAGTGTATCCACCGCTTCAAAATCTGCGCTCATTAAAGGGGTCTATGGGAAGGTTTTGACCCCCCAAAATATGGATTTGCTCTCTTCTCCGAAACTACACACACGACTTCGATGAAACTTGACCACAACTTTCATCACCCGTGACGTACGAAAGTCTGTTCATGGCATCAAAAACTTCAGGTTCAAAGGATTTCTGTCAGGGGTTTACGTGACATGCTCCTGATCGAGGTGAGTGTCAGGACAGGTGGTCCTATGTTTTTAGCTCACCTGGAACGTCGTTCCCTGGAGCTTATGGGATGGCACGTCGTCCGTCCGTCCATCCGTCCATCCATCCATCCATCCGTCCATCCATCCATCCATCCGTACACAAATACTTCAACTTCTTCTCTGAAACTACACAAACTATTTCGATTAAACTTTACCACAACGTTCATCACCGTGTATGTACCAAGTTTGTTCATGGCATTAAAAAAACATAGGGCCCTAAGGGGGCTACAGTGTTTGCCCCCCAAAACATGTATTTGCTTTCTTCTCAAAAACTACACATGCAATTCTGATGAAACTTTACCACAACCTTCATCACCTGTGATGGACCAAAGTTTGTTCACAGCATTTAAAAAAATGTGGTTCTAAGGGGGTATACGGAGGAACTTTACAGGGGTTTTTTTCCCCCGAAAGAGGGATTTGCTTTCTACTCAGAAATGACCCACTTAATTCCGATGAAACTTGACTATAATCTTCGCACCCATGATGTACCAAAGATTGTACATGACATTAAAAGAGTCAGGGTCTAAGGGGGTATACAGGAAGGGATGCCCCCAAACGAGGTGTTTGCTTTCTTCTCTGAAACTACTCTTACAATTTCGATAAAACTTCACCACAACCTTCATCAACCATGATGTACCAAAGTTTGTTCATGGCATAAAAAAGAAAAATCCATCGTCTTTACTTACTTCTCCATTACATATTTTGTGGGTCATCCATGCCTTCCAATGGGTCCCCAGTTATCTTATCCAGCCACTACCAGGTGAGCACCCAGGGGTATTGCCCCTATGTTTGATTGTGCAGTGGTTGCAGTCACACACTGGTTCTCTCCAGTCACTTCCTGCATTACAATACTGTTACGGTTCTAGGAACGGTATGCATACAAACATACAGTTGTCCCAAAGTTAGTTATTCCATTAAGTATATGTGTAAATAGATCCCTACTTTGATCCCTAAGTATGATATCTGGTCGCAACGCTTTGTTTTCGATGTTCACGCTCGATGGGATCATTATGTCGTACGTGAGCGGTAGGTACTACATGTTTTAAGTGAATACTTTTGCTTCATGTTGCCACAAATTTTCTGGAATTGAGATATCAAAGTTTTGCAGATGTGCTAGCGGATTACATTATAAACTCTGTTATGTCGTTGTGTGTACAGCTGTTCTGACATGAGTTATTTGTGTCTTCGGTCATTAAGCATAACAAACATCTCATTCTCTTTACTGGTCCCACCTCCACCCCTCACCTTTCTCTCTTTTATTTTCATACTCCTCTCCCCCCACCCTCCTTAATACCCGTCAGTGAAGCGACGGGTTGTATTTGCTCGCATCAAATAATTCTGGCTGCCAGACCATGCACATGATCAGACCAGGTTGAAATTTAAAACACGTATTCACTATGACTCCCAGATCATAATTGTGACGTTTGTTGTCGATTGCTAAAGCGGTTCAAGAGAGAATTTTTCAAAGATTTTTGTTCAATCCAATATGGCTGCCAGACCATGTGACCTATTAATTATTATTTGTGAACACCCTGGTATCCCCAAGGATTTGGAAAGATGTGGGTGAAGTTTCCCCTCGATCTGTCAAGCCGATTTGGAGAAGATGATTTTTTTTTTAAGTTTGTGGATAAATCCAATATGGCTGCCTAACCATGTGACCTATGACATCGTAGTTGGAGAGGTTTTTGTTCTTAATGGATAGTTGATCATACCTGCAAAGTTATGGCTCAATCTGTTCATCCATTTTGGAGAAAAAGATTTTTGAAGGTTTTTAAAATGTTAAAAACAACATGGCTGCCACACCACGTGACCTTTGGCGTCATAATTATCATAAAACCTTTCTACATGAGCACCTGTGTTGAAAATTTGGTGTCAATCGGATAAGTGGTTGGGAGAGAAAACAAAGAAAATTTGGATAGACAAATGGACGTACGTGTGCATGGATGGACGAACAATCCAAAAACATAATGCCTCTGGCAACTTGTCAGCGGAGGCATAAAAACACCTCACCACCACGTAACCACCATGTCATCAAAAACACCTCACCGCCAAATAACTGCCATGTTATTAAAAAACACGTTGAGCAATCAGAATCAAGTCTTGAGGAGGTCAAGTCAAGCCGCTGAATTAATACACCAGGGGGTTGACAGCCTGGCATCCTTCCGAGGTCGGCGAAATGAGTTCCAGTGTGTACTGTTAGAGGGGCACTGCATCAGCAACACAGTCGCGCTTCCAAGAAATAATAGCTACCCCGGCAGCTAAGTTGTCATGTGCAAGAAGAAGACCATGTCATTGGAGTGCTTGCTTGGAGCACTCTTCAAGCTTCGTTCTCTACAAGTTACCGTGGCATGATTGTCCATGTGGACATCTCCGGCATTAAGAAGGCAAAATAAATTGGATGATTACAATGAGTAAAAAATTGTTTTCAGATACAAAACAATGAATCACCACATCATGGCAGGATAGCCTAGAGGTATGCACACTCGTTCTAAGTTGTCTAGCCTGGGTTTGAATGCCGACCCAGCTATAAACTGTCATCATGCTGTTTCACAGGCAGGGTGATTCATCAATGTGTGTGCCGTCTCTTGGAGGGACGTTAAACTGGACGCCACTTCTGCCGGAATCCCCACCTCTCCTCTCCCCTTCACACACTTCCTTCCCCTATCTCTCCCCCCTCACTCTCTCACTCCTCTGCCTCTCTCACCCCTATCCGACCCATCTCCCTCTCTCTGACCCCCCCTCACCACACCTTTCCTCTCCCCCCTCTCCTCTCTCTCTCTCTCTCTCTCTCTCTCTCTCTCTCTCTCTCTCTCTCTCTCTCTCTCTCTCTCTCTGTGTCTCTCTCTCTCTCTCTCTCTCTCTCTCTCTCTCTCTCTCTCTCTCTCTCTCTCTCTCTCTCTCTCTCTCTCTCTCTCTTTCTCTCTCTCTCTCCGAACATATCTGGATAGTGGTTATCTCTGCACAGATCTGGATGGTGGTTATCTCTGCATGTGCAGGCATACACCCACACCCTGGAGAGTCCTTAAATTACAGACCCAAATATACCTATTTATGTATGTACCTCTACCTTGTAGTAACTGCCAACTGTACGTCCTGTTCGGGACACGAAATGAACCGCTGTCGATTGTAGGGTGCTTGGCAAGCAGTTTAAGCACTCAAACAAGCACTCCAAGTAAATGGTTAATCAGGACGGTTGGCTTTGCAAGTGATAGCTCTGTCCGAATGTCCAAACTGTGTCCGAATTAGACAAATGAACACTTTTTTTTCGCAGTCGGAACTGCTGCTAAGTTCAATTCTGGAGCATAAATTTTGTAATTTGGTTTAGTTAAAGAGATTTTCGAGGTTATGGCATGTGCGGAAATGAAATAAAGCCACGGACCCTGGCGTCTCCGGGTGTTTATAAGCATTGCAATGTATCCAGCAATTTGTTGGTATCAATAATATGACTGAGGAGAACGAAAAAAAAAAACTTTATCGTGAAGAAATTGTTGCGGCCTGTTGCAAGTAAAGGCATGGTTGAGCAGGCCAAAAAACATGGCGGCTTCAGACCCCAGCGAGATAACACAGGATGTGCCTTAAAACCTCGAGTTGGCCGAGGATGCGCCTGATAAAGGATATACTTAAATAAGGCCGTTAATTATCCTCAAAAG
>NC_140966.1:40660334-40702834 GCF_056783735.1 Eptatretus burgeri | reverse complement strand
GGTGATGCGATGTTTGCGGGATTGAGTTGTGAAGGTAAAGGTCCTGGCTGTTGGCGTTTTTGTTGTTGTCTGAGGGTTGGATCGTGGTTGTAGTTGGTGACAATGGCTGGCGTGGTGGTTAAGGTGGTTGTTGTGTGATGGCGGTTGAGACGTTGTTGGTTCAAAATAGATATAGAACAGAAAAACGGCGATCTCAAAGCGTCGCAGCCCGAATGAATCACATAAATTCCCTCTAGACAACGGATTTGGGGCTAACTGCACATGTACTTAGAGATATCTCACCTACGGGCCCTTCATGGTGTAATGCGAATTTCCACAACCGTAAAAATATGTGTGTGTATGTATGTATATATATATATATATATATATATATTGGTTCACGAAAAAATATAAGTGACTGCGATATTCGTTATTGTTGTGTGTCTGTTGGGTTGTCGATCTCGTCGAAAAAAAAAATAAATCAAATTTTTTTTTTTTTGAAATTTGTTCTACCCTTATTATCACTTTTTCTGTCGACATGTTTGTCTGTCTGTCTGTCTGTCCCTCTGTTCGGTCCAGTGCTCCGTTAATACAATGGCGATTTCGATGAAACTTGGTTGGTAGGTTCATACCATGACCTAGTTGTGTGCAAATGAGAACCGTTGCTATGGACACAACCGTTGCCTCGCAAAGGGACTTTAAAATTTTTGAAAAATCATAAAAAAATTATTTTTTCGAAAATCAAAAATCGGGCCACAAGCGACTGTGGGCAGTACATTCAGCCATATTGTAAAAAATTTCCAGCCGGATCCTATGAAAACTGTCTTAGAAGATAGACTTTGAATGAACCCTGGTCGAAAACAATAAAAAAAACGAAGTTCGTTATATCTCTGAGACTATGAGTCAGATATACATGAAACTGCTATGGTAGGTTCATGGTATGTCCTCGTTATGTGTGAGAAAGAACCGTTGCTATGGATCCCTCCATTGCCTAGCAACGGCCGAAAAACCTCTAAATGTGGGGGTATTTTAACGAAAAAACAATCTGCAGCATTAACCCTTGAAGCGAGAATCATGAATTTTCTTGTGCTTAATCCTCAGGTCATTCCCCAACGAACGGGCCCATCGCGTCAGGTTCTATTTTGTAGTCAACTACGCATATCCACCTACCGGCTTGTCTGTCTGTCTGTCCCTCTGTTCGGTCCAGTGCTCCGTTAATACAATGGCGATTTCAATGAAACTTGGTTGGTAGGTTCATACCATGACCTAGTTGTGTGCAAATGAGAACCGTTGCTATGGACACCACTGTTGCCTAGCAACGGGACTTTGAAATTTTTGAAAAATCATAAAAAATTGATTTTTTCGAAAATCAAACATCGGGCCACGAGCGACCGTGGGCAGTACATCTCTATTATAATACCAAGCTTGCACACTAAAAACTCGGCTTGCCATCACACGATCCCTATGAAATTGCTGTGGCACTTAGCGGACATGCTGACAATGTTTGGGAAGTCTTGGTGTTCCATAGTACCACTTGCATTTTGCACAATGCGTATTTTTGTCATTCCCCGTGTACGGTCTGTCGTCTGCTACCAGCTGTGTTTTACTGCTATCCCGTGCATGTGCACGGGTATCGCTAGTTCAGCCATATTGTCAAAAATTTCCAGCCGGATCCTATGAAAACTGTCGGAGAAGATAGACTTTGAATAAACCCTGGTCGAAAACAATAAAAAAAACGAAGTTCGTTATATCTCAGAGACTATGAGTCAGATATACATGAAACTGGTATGGTAGATTCATGGTGTGTCCGATTTATGTGTGAGAAAGAACCGTTGCTATGGACCCCTCCATTGCCTAGCAACGGCCAAAAAACCTCTAAATGTGGGGGTATTTTCATGAAAAAACAATCTGCAGCATTAACCCTTGAAGCTCGAATCATGAATTTTATTGTGCTTAATCCTCAGGTCATTCCCCATCGAACAGGCTCATCACGTCAGGTTCTATTGGTAGTTGACTACCCATGTCCGCCTACCGGCTTGTCTGTCTGTCTGTCTGTCCCGAGCATAGCTCCGTGGGTTTTGATCCGATCCTGATAAAATTTTGGTGAGAGGTTTATATCATGATCTAGTTGTGTTTTCCTGAGAATGGGCGTGGTGCGCCCATTATGAGCAGAGCCACGGCCAAAAAACGTGTTTTTAGGGGGTAGCCAATTTCAATTTGCATCTTCTCCAAGGGGGTTTGTCGAATCTGACAGGGGTTTCGGTATTTGGTTAGCCCAATGGCACCTGCATAGCCCCTCGGAGCTCGATTTTTCATTTTCATGTCAAGGTCACAAGGTCACAAACTTAGAAAATTGCGAATTTTGACATTAAAAAATCCATCTTCTCAGAGGGGTTTGTCGAATCTGGCAGGGGTTTCAGTATTTGTTTAGCCCAATGGCACCTGCATATCCCCATGGAGCTCGATTTTTCATTTTCGTCCCAAGGTCAAGGTCACAAACTTAGAAAATAGCGAATTTTGACATAAAAATCATACGACTGCCCAAACTTTGAGAGCGAGGATGGCAATATTTTTTATGCATAATCTTGAGGTCATTCCCCACCTAAAGTCTTGAAACCACTTTGCTCTATCTCGAACACCTTGCCCGTGGCGCCCCCTTCAAGTTTGTTTTTACGCTGATTTTATCAAAGTATGGATAATCCGAGGAGTGCGAAATGCCATCTAGCCAATATGATGTTATATTGTTCCTGGAATGTTCCAGAGGAAGTTTTGCACCAAAGGTCATACTCCTTGACCTTTGACCTTTAAAGTTCACAAAGGTCAAATTTTCAAAGTTGTGGGAATCGAACAGGGTTTTCGACCTTCTTCCACGAACTAGCTCCATTAAGCTATAGCACGTATCCTGTTTCCTTATTTTAATGTCCACAACATTGTTTTGTGACCTTTAAAGGTTATGCAAAGGTCAAATTTTGAAAGTTGTTTTACGAAACCGGGTTTTCGACATTTTGCAGCGAATAACCTGTCACTCGTACCACATCATTTTGATCATTTTTATAACTTGGTCAAACATTATCACATTGTCTCATCCTTGACTTCTGAAACAATCTACATCGTCAAATACCGCTCGTGAACCATCGTCGTCTTCAGACTTGTATGTATGTATGTATATACATATATATATATATGTATATGTATATATATATATATATAGATATATATATATATATATATATATATATATATATATATATATATATATATATATATATATATATATATATATATATATATATATACAGTCATGCGCCACTTAACGACGGGGTTATGTTCTGAGAAACGCGTCGTTAAGCGACGTCGTCGTTGTGCGAACATCATTTTTTTTTTCATTTTCGTTTTTGAACATCGTACTTACACAAACCCAAACATCTAAGCTATATAGTGTAGCCTATTGCTCCTCGGATACAAACCTGTACAGCATGTTGCTGTACTGAATACTGTCGGCAATTGTAACACACATCCAAGAGACAGAAGACACGTTTGATTTACCTTTGTGCTGTTCATGACGGCCATCAGTGTTGTTAGCAGCAGCTTACAACCTCCTCTCGCATCGATTCTGGAAAGGTGAATAAATAGCGTTTGGATTTTATAAATCCGTAATCATTGCATCGATGTTATAATTTACAAATGAATAAACGAGCACCTGTCAATTGTGATATATTTTCGGAACAGTGCGATTGTTTTTACAACATAAAAAGCTTCACTAAAAATAAATCTGTCTTTTAATTGACGAACAACAACGATTTATTCGTGGAATTCTTCAATTCAAAGGAAATTTACTTGCTCAAAGGTAAACGTGCAAACATTGGTTCAGTTTGAAAGACGATTTCCTTGAATCCCAATTTAGCACGACCCTGTTTTTTTTAGCAATGACATTTTATGGACCTCAATGATCGCATTATAACAGGGCCACACTGTCTTTGTTTATTATCATTTTGAGGTATTATGTTCTGTAGAGTGTACATAATTGTATGTGCTATTTTTATACGAGGCTACATCACTTGGCGATAGGAATTTTTCAGATACATTTTTTTTTTCATTTTTAATTTTTTTTTTTTCAGAGCTGGCAGACCCGTCGTATATGCGATCCGTCGTTTCCCGGAACGTCGTTAAGCGGCGCATGGCTGCATATATATTTGCGGTTCTAAGAACCGCATCCCTCCAAAGCAATAGCAACCATCATACAGCGGTCCCGAGACAGTTATTCCATTAATGTACGTTCAGATACATGTGATTAATGTACGTTCAGTATGTGCTTTTGTCTAGCGGGACAATGGGACAGTGTGTTGTGTGGATCTCATAGTTAGGTCTGATTCTATCTCAATCTTAATTCTTACTCTTTTCCTCTTCCTGAAATAAATCAAAGCAGACACTGCACTCAGACAGCCACCTGTAAAAACTGCAGCCACACCCTCAATGTATGCGTCCTCGCAGAGGCCATCATGTGCAGTATGTGCTGCGGCCGGGGGAGGGGAATTGAAAGCCGCAGCAATACCACACGAGCATCGACGGCGCAGCTACGAGGACACAGTGATACCCTCGAAGGAACCTCTGCCGCAAGCTTGAGATGATCGTCTGACGTTTCCAATGATCTGGGATGATATTGCTGGTTGCATTGAAAAGGCATACTAACAAATTTCTCTTGAAGAGGCTGCACGGATGTTGTTTTTCACAACACAGAAGCAAATGACCAATATCGGCGAGAGCGTGGCTGGCAGCTTGGTGCCAATAACTACATCGTCAGAGGCCGTTAATAGAAAAACAACAACCACGCCACCTTGTACATGACACAAGTGTGTAAGATACAAGTGGCTCATTCTTTTCAAATCATTTCTGGATTAAATTATATCAGCATCCTCTTTTCCCTCCGTTTCTCCATGTGATACTTATATCTATATTCTTTTTCATTCCAAACATCCATCTAATTATTATATCCGATCGCTCCCCTCAATTCGTGGCACAGATCGGGGTTGGCCCTACGCACACTATAAGAGAATCGGGTGAATGCGAGCGCTGACCACGTGGGCCATGGTGGATCCGTGCTAACCTTACGGAACATGCTCGATGGCGGCGGACCTGTGCTTAGCTCGTGACACCTTATCGCACAGTGCAGGGCACGAATGGCACACATCTTTTTCTAATCTGTGCATGGATTTATCCTAACACCTTACCGTCGATCCTCGCTAGCGGCCCTGGGTTTTCCCCATGGACGGCAGACGTCTCCTCGCTTCTCCGCCCAGCGAAGCCGCGATCAGGCAGAGGTGTGCTGTGTAGTTCCGATCGCTCAGGCCGCGTGGCGCATCACGGAGCAAGCATTGATCAGCGCTAATTGGGGGTGCCTGGGCGGGCATGCGGGGCCGACACGACCCTCGGGTCGGTCGCTGGGGCACGGTCCGGGAGATCGGTGCAAGGCAATTCATGTCGCGGAGTTTGGTGTGGGGCGATCATATCATGTGGCTCGGAGCGAGATGAGTCCGCAGCTTGGAGTTGTCTTGCCAGAATTGGAGTGAAGCCACTTCCAGTCATCACGGCCAGGCCACGCAGTGGTCTGGGCCCAATCAGAGTGGCCAATTCGGATTACGACACTGCTTCGGGGTAAGGCCCTCACCCTGCACCCCAGGGTCGACAAAGGAAGGGTGGCGAGGCCCTCCTTAGTTCCAGTTCCAGGTTTGGTGTCTTGGCCATCGCTGCTGTCGGCTCGTCTTTCTCTGCCCGGCCTGGGATCGATCTCTACGCCCATCTGCTAACTCCGCCTTCCAATCCCACCGTTCTGTTGTCATCGTCTGCCACTTCGCCCACATTTTGTTGACTCCACCCACCCATCTGGTCCTGTCTACTTCTCCATCCATTCGGCTCCCGACTCCGCCTTCTCCACCCAAGTCCCTCCCTTCACACCCGATGGTCGTGTCTCATTCTCTGGACCGACGCGAGCTGCACGAATTGCCACAAAGCAAGAGATGGCATGCCAGCTTTCAGGGAGGTTTCGCCCAGCGGAGCATCCCCCAAAACACATTGGTGGCGCGATCAAGCAATCGTGCAAGGTATTGAGAGACCGTTAGCCTCATCTCCTCTCATTTTTCTCTTCATCAACTCTTCATGTATGTGTGTGTATGTGCGTGTGTGTGTGTGTGTGTGTGTGTGTGTGTGTGTGTGTGTGTGTGTGTGTATGTGCGTGTGTGTGCGTGCGTGCGTGCGTGCGTGCGTGCGCGCGCGTGTGTGTTGTGGTGCCTGTCCTTATAAGTTAAGATTGCGGAAGACTATTATTTTGGGTTAAGTCTGATCTGTGTCCGCTTTTGTAAGTTGCTTGTTAATTGTTGCACCTCATGCTTCTTTCTATCCCTCTTTCTATGTATATATCTTGGTATATAATATGTATGTAGGTATATATCTTGGTATATAATATGTATGTAGGTATATATCTTGGTATATAATATGTATGTAGGTATATATCTTGGTATATAATATGTATGTAGGTATATATCTTGGTATATAATATGTATGTAGGTATATATATATATATATATATATATATATATATATATATATATATATATATATATATATATATATATATATATATATATATATATATATACCGTAAAATTCGGACTATTAGCCGCAACTGTTTCCCTCAACTTTGACCTCTGTGGCTAAAATAACGATGCGGCTTGTTTATGGATTTTTCCGATGTAGTGGGTTTTCCCGATTATGTGTTCAGGCCAAATCAAGTTGTTGTCGTCCATCTCCAGTCTATGTTTAGATTCACATTAGGTTTCAAAACTGGTTTTGACTCTTCGTGAATTCAAAACTCACTGTAAAAGTGTGCTAGTGATAACTGTTTACGGTTTTTTTCCTCCAAATTTACACACGGCCTTTACACACACGAAACATTCAGTTAATCGCCCTTGCGCAGACAACTTCCATCATGCCGAAAACACGACGCAATGCTTACGATGCAGCTTTCAAATTGGAGGTGATCAAACTGGCTGTTGAAAAGGGAAACCGAGCTGCTGCCTGTGAACTTGGAGTGAATGAATCCATGATCAGACGTTGGAGAAAGTAGAGGGGCGAATTTTCTCGCTGCAAAAAGTCAATAAAGGCTTTCAGAGGTAGGAAATGCCGATGGCCCGAACTGGAAGACGAACTTGAGTACTGGGTTAACACACAGAGAGTGGATGGTCAGGGTGTTTCTACTGTTCAGATTAGACTCAAAGCAAGATCGATCGCTGCAGAAAAGAAAATAGAAGAATTTCATGGCGGGCAGTCATGGTGTTTCAGATTTATGAAACGCAAATGCCTTTCCGTCTGAGCATGAACGACTCTCTGTCAACAACTCCCTCCTGACTTCGAAGGAAAAATTGCAAACTTCCGGACCTACACGCAGGAGAAAATAGCAGAGAACTTCATTGCTCCCCAGGACATAATTAATATGGATGAGGTCCCTCTGACCTTTGACCTACCTCTCAATCGGACTGTAAGCAAAAAAGGCGAATCGTCCATCTGTTTAAAAACAACTGGTCACGAGAAAACCAATTTTACTTGCGTCCTGAGCTGCACGGCATCATGAGAAAAACTTCCACCAATGGTCATACTTAAACGCGTTACGTTGCCAAAGGAGAAGTTTCCAAAAGGAATCGTTATTAAAGTGAACAAGAAAGGGTGAATGAATGAAACGCTAATGAAGACGTGGCTCACTGAGTGCTACGGCAAGCGACCGGGAGGGTTCTTCCACCGAAACAAGGCCATGTTGGTTTTGGACAGCATGAAGGCCCACATTACTGATACCGTAAAAGAAGCAATCAGATCGACTAACTCCATCCCAGCAGTGATCCCAGGCAGCACGACCAAATATCTTCAACCTCTTGATATCAGTGTTAATCGTGCTTTCAAAGTAGCACTGCATGTCGAATTGGGAACATGGATAACCAGTGGCGAAAAATCTTTCACCAAAACTGGACGTATGCGACGAGCAAGCTTCGCGGAGGTCTGTCAATGGATTTTGACAGCGTGGGGAAAAGTAAAACAATGTACGATCGTCAACAGCTTTCGCAAAGATGAACTCTTGTATGTTAGACGAGGCAAAATTTGAGAAAACGTGGATATTTAAAGAGCTGAAGGCAAATGGTGTTAATTTATGGCATACAAGCTATTTAGGGGTATTGAGGGGTGCTGAACTCAAATCTGATGTATACCAAGCTCAAAAATGGCCGATAATGCCTTAAAATTGAGAAATCCAAGATGGCCACCAATGATGGGCTGAAATGTATTTATGTTCATATCTTTTTGACGAAACAAGGTAGAAACTTGAATGAAATGTTCCTTTGGAAGTTTTTCATATATGGGGAATCCAATGCCATATTCAGTTTTGATATATAATGTGAAGAAGCTGATTCAAGATGAATAATTTGTCGACCAGATAAGATCTACAAGCAGGTTGACATATGCCAATGCATATGCCTTTGTACGAAGTCGTGCAACTTTCCAAGGGCAAGCAAAAAGCTATCAAAGTGGACAGGAACATTCTACAAAGGCTCATAACAGCTTATAGAGCAGGGCACGAGGTAAACGTAGAAAACATCCTCAAGCATGAACTCATGACCGTCCCACTATCTTTGGCCACAACTCGTGGTAGTCTACATTCCAGCAACAAGTCTGTGTTAGCAAACATACTGACGCAACAAGTCCAAACTCCTGCAAATGTTACACTCGATGAACCCACCTGCCTGATCTTTGATGGCCAGGCACTCGTAATGGCACTTGGAAAGCCGCCTGACATTGGAACGTTTGGTGACAATGTGTTGAAGATGGGAGCAAAATACCAGAGGATCGATGTCGTCTTCGACAGCTATCAAGGCGAATCAATCAAAGCAGGTACCAGGACCAAACACAAGCAGCGCCACCGACTGGTACGTCATCAAATAGACAACGAGCCAAAGATTTTTCTCTCATCAGACTGCTCTAGCTTTATGACACTCGAGGAAAATAAAGCAGATCTCGCTTTACTACTTTCAAACCATCTGATTGAACATAGCCTGAGAGTTGGACCAGTGGTTGTAGTCGCAGGGGGGTTCGCCGAAGCGACCACTGTCAAGTCATCTGATCCAGATCTCTAAGTCTCCTCTCTGAGGGCTGACCACGAAGAAGCTGATACCCGGCTGATTTTGCACTGCATCCATGCTGATATGGAAACGATAGTTGTGTCAGTACGTGATACAGACGTGCTTCTTCTACTTCTAGCACACTATGACAGAATGAAATGTACACATCTCTACATGAAAGCTGGGACGTCGAAGGCCCCAAAGTATTTCCCAGTACATGAAATTTGCATGTTGCTATCTGCTGGTCAAGTGGACACACTACTTGCCTTCTATGCCGTAACCGGCTGTGATAGTGTGTCTCTGTTCAGTTGCCACGGAAAGAAAACAGCCTGGCAGGTGTTCCAGCAACATCATACTGATCTGATTGGCCGAGGCAAGTGCCCTCTCACCGAAAACATAGCTATATCTACAGAGAAATTCATCCGTAAGATATATGGCGTGCCCGAGGTCAATACATGCAACAAAGCACGACTCAAGTTGTTTTGTTTTGGTCGTGCATAAGAGACTCTGACACCAACCTCAGATGCAGCAAAGTTTCACATCATGCGTTCACACGATCAAGCAAGTGTCTGGAACCAAGCACACTCACCATATCCTGCTCTTCCTCCAGTGACCGAAATAGGATGTATGCACCTGGACAGTCAGTTAGTGCCACGGCTACTCTCTCTGCCATCTATCCCGAAAGCATGCAGGGAGATCACTTCATGTGGTTGTACGAAGGGGCGCCTCAGCCAACGCTGCAGGAAAATTCACATGAAATGCATCGAGGCATGCAACTGCAGGAAACTTGGCGACAACTGCCGGAACAGTCATGACGACCGGGAATAAGTTCATGTGTGCACATTTACCTGTACACACAATGAAGGACTGTATATAACGCTCTTACAGCAAATATGATAAACTCATGCAATTCATGCACGATTAAGTCCAAAATTCTTGTCATTGTTCTCGTGTTACAAATAAACAAATTGCTTGTCAAATGTTGGTTTACGTCGAAGCGTGTCAGTGTTATTTGGGGGTACCTTACTTTGCTAAGCCAAAATGGGTATTGCATCCCTTATGTTTCCTGCTAACATTTAAATCATACGTAGTGCCTCTGGGCTTTAAAAAATGGGCGGTCTGTGTTCCTGCTGGGGAGGGAGAGGGATGGCGCTTGTGGATCTTATCTGGTGGACGAATTATTCATCTTCAAAAAAGACAATTTTTGCAATAAATATGACTTTCAATCAGTTTCTTCACATTTTATATCAAAACTGAATATGGCATTGGATTCCCCATATATGAAAAACTTCCAAAGGAACATTTCATTCAAGTTTCTCCCTTGTTTAGTCAAAAAGATATGAACATAAATACATTTCAGCTCGTCGTTGGCGGCCATTTTGGATTTCTCAAATTTAAGGCATTATCGGCCATTTTTGAGCTTGGAAAACATCAGATTGGAGTTCAGCACCCCTCAATACCTCTGAATAGCTTGTTTGTCATAAATTAACACCATTTGCCTTCGGGATGAAGATTTTTGGAAAATTGACTTCGTCGATGTCGCAGACGACAGGGAAGCCGTTCCAGCTAGCAAGACTTGGATTCATCCGACAATGAAAAAGAGGCCGGGGTCAGCGATGCAGCCATAGCAGAAGGAGCTGTGCTTCTGTTGTTCAACTCCGACACTGAAGATGAAGCTTTCAGTAGCTTCAGTGGAAATGATGACGACGACGAATAAATGTGACTACCGGTATTTTTTGATTGTGTGTATTATTGCGTATATTTTGTGTTGCTTTGTCACTGAATTTGTGATTGAATTTGTGCTTTGCGCGTGTCTGACAAGTTTCTGTGGCTGTCGAGTTTCTCACTTTTTGTGGCTAATTTTCGGACGTTTTTGCGCTTGGTTTTTTGTGCAACATTTGCGACTTATAAGCCAGTGCGGCTTGTGTGTTTAAATTCCATATATTTTTTTTTAAAATTTAGGGGATGTGGCTTATATAACAATGCGCGCAATGGTCCGAATTTTACGATATATATATATATATATATATATATATATATATATATATATATATATATATATATATATATATATGTATGTATATGTATATGCATGTATATGTATATGTATGTATATGTATATGTATATGTATATGTATATGTATATATATATATATGTATATGTATGTATATGTATATGTATATGTATGTATATGTATATGTATGTATATGTATATGTATATATATGTATATGTATATATATGTATATGTATATATATGTATATGTATATATATGTATATATATGTATATGTATATATATATATATATATATATATATATATATATATATATATATATACATACATATATATATATATATATATATATATGTATATGTATATATATTGTTGCGGATTCGCGCCCGCCGGCGTGCGAGCGGCCACGTAACTCGAATCGCGGCACGTCGCCCACCGGACGGACAATCCCGTCGTGACCCTCTCGGACTAACGCCGGGAACTAGTCACGGGTGGGCCTTTCGGCCTCACCACGATCGTGCCAATCGGCCCCCCGCGTGGGATAGGGTTGCTCGCCAAATTCGACCTACCTAAGTACCCACACGGAGGGTAGACCGGGCGATCGCACCTCGCCGCAGGTCGACTTCGGACACGGGCCACTTTAAGCGACCCGTTCCGTACTATCGGGATAACCGAGCGGTGTTATCGTCAACCTCGACGCTTCGATTAATTATTGGGCGTATTTAGCCCACGATCAACCCTTTACGTGAAGTAAGATGGAGATTCAATAAAAGAAAAAGACGAAGCGAAACGGGAAAAACAGTTCAACATAAAGCACATTTATTCCGCGGCAAACGGAAAGCACACATATACAATTATACACCAAAAGCAAATGTAAAAGTAGAAGAAGCACAACAATTCTGCACAAAAAGCAAATGTAACAATGCAGATCTACTACCGACTACCGAGCACACGGCAACACTTATACAGTTTTACTTCACAGACGGCGCCGACAACACATATACTCAAAGCAAAAGAAAAAGGGACCACCCTCAACGATGAGGGGGGCAGACGGGCCTGGGGCCGAGACCGCGTCGAGCCTACCCGTCTGGTGATGAGCCGCAAAATGGCGGTGGCGCCCCGACTCCGCGGGCCTCGCTGGCACTGCCTGGAAATGGGGTGGGAACGGGGCCCCCTTCTCACACTATCTCAGCGCGGGGGGAAACAGGAGGGGGTTGTTGATGCTCGGGGGAATGAGGATATCTCGCTGGCTTGGGTCCCGCGACGAGCGTCTCCACCGCGACCTCGGTCGCGTTACTGGCCTCCCCTCTCCGCAGCTCCCCGACTCTGACACGAGCGCCCTCTCGACTGCCTTCGCCGCCGCCACCTCTCCAACTCTCCACTCTTCTCAGCTCCGTCCAACTGCTTTCTCTGACTCTTCTCTTCTCAACTCTCCTTGACTGACTCAACTACTCCCTGACTCCGCGAGCGAACGTGGCCCTTTATAGCCCCCGGGGCTTCGCTCCTTTACCTTCGACCCTTTACCTCTGGCTGGCTCCCCATTGGACAGAGGAAAAGTGGGCGTGAATGCTTTTTGATCCACGAATCTGCATATAGTGATTATACTCCGACGCACCTGGAGGCGGGGCCAAATCGCCCCACGCTCGCCGATAGGACGGAACAGAAGTGGGCGTGAATCGTTTTTGATCCGATTTCTTCGGAAAGGCTGGTGTTTTTGCACCCGCTGCTCGGTGCGCGCCCTGCACGAGTCCAGGATCGGCGCCCACAAGCGGCGCGGGAATGGCGGTGATGCGATGGTTGCGAGAGCGAGATGTGACGGCAAGGGTCGTGGCTGTTGTTGTGAAGCGGCGTTGCGGTTGGTGGTTGTTGTGTGATGGCTGTTGAGACGTGGTTGGTGGTGGTTGTGGTGGTAGTAATGGCGGCTGGTCCAAAATAAAGATAGTAAAAGAAAAACGGCTATCTAGAGGGGTCGCAGCCCGAATGAATGACATTTATTCCCTCGAAACAACGGGTTTGGGCCTAACTACACATATACTTACAGAGATATCTCACCTAAGGGACCTGAATGGTGGTTTGCGAATTTCGTCAACCACAACAATATATATATATATATATATATATATATATATATATATATATATATATATATATATATATATATATATATATATATATATATATATATATACGTTGTTCATCTTTCGGCTGCTCCCGTTAGGGGTCGCCACAGTGGATCATCCGTTATGATCCGCATACTGATTTGGCACAGGTTTTACGCCGGATGCCCTTCCTGACGCAACCCTGGTCGCCTCTTATGACACAGGGATCAGGATTTGGGTTTCGCCATGATTCCGGGCTGCTCTACACCCTGCACAGTGCAGAGCCCCCGTCCTCAAGCGATCCTCCAACCCAAGTCTCCGAGTAGCCGGATTACAGGCGCACGCCACTACGCCCGGTATATATATATATATATATATATATATATATATATATATATATATATATATATATATATATATATATATATATGTATATATATATATATATATATATATATATATATATATATATATATATATATATATATATATATATATATATATATATATATATATATATATATATATATACATATATATATATATATATATATATATATATATATATATATATATATACATATACATATATATATATATATACATATATATATATATACATATATATATATATATATACATATATATATATATATACATACATATACATATATATATATATATATATATATATATATATATATATATATATACATACATACATATACATATATATATATATATATATATTAAAATAAAGCTGGCACCAACACATACAACAGGTGGGTTAAACTTATTTTCAATTTTTACCTTATCTATTTGCACTAACCATGGCCCAGGACCTGTCATCTGTGGGAAAGAAGGCACAGAAATGTCAACAGTTAGTGTGGGTGAGTGCTCAGCAGCTGGAAGGTCAGACATCTTCAGGGCCTGCTCAAAAGGTCCCTCTTGGGTATTCCTCGCAGTGAATCTTCTTCTTTTCATTTGTCTCATACCCCCAGCTGCTGGAGGCAACTCACCCTAATACGGCAGACCATGCGCCGTCCTACAGGCCATTTGAAGTGGCCTTTGTGCAAGAAGAGGTGGCCAGGCTGCTCAATGCAGTCTCTGGCTCATAGACATGGAAGTGGATGCAAAACACAAAATGGACTGGATGCAAATGATGCACGGGCTGCGCAATGCAGTCCCATGGTGAGGCTGCCTACAGGGCAGTCCTTGCAAACACTGGAGATGGTCCTGGCGCACATGGTGATCATGAACATCGGGGCAATGCAAGCAGGGTAGCAGGCATGGGGTCATGGCAGAGGCAGGCAAATGACGCATGTCAAGGCAGATGCGGACCAGCAACTACAGCACACACAGACCGGCGTAGGAAGCTAGCCGGCCTCTGGTCTCGTTCCGTGAGGTTTGTGCGGTGGTGCCGGCCGCTCTGGCAACGGGCTCCGACCTACCCTACTGTCTCCCCCCCAACCTATCGCCTTTGCCTGTCTCTGTCCATACCCACTCCCTTAATTTGCAACAACAAAACAACCAAATTTAGCCCCCTTTTTATTTATTTACTTTTTATAATTCCGTCTCCCTAACCCCCTATTGTCCTTGTCCGGCTAACCTATCCTGTCAACCTAGCCTACTCCCAACCCCTACGTTCCCTTTCTGGAGGGGAACAGGGGGAGACTAGCGTCCTGTCTCGAGGCCCAACGAAGCCTCAGAATAGCCTCCCACAGATTTCAGCAATCTTACTCAAGGTGGATCCAGCGGCCTACAGAGAGCAAAGGGATGGATGGTGCGAAGGCGTACATTTCCTAACTATACTAGCATTTATTAACTTCAAACTACCCTGGGTCTTTTCCATACGCCTGGCTCTTTAAACTATTGGTTCTAAAAACCATGATTCCCGTCGCCTGTGTTGGTCTCCATTATAAATTTGGGCCTTGCCCGCAAATTTTCACTCGTGCTCTTGCACAATTTCATGGCTGGGCAGCGTGGCTCACTTAGCAGGGAATTCCCCCTCTGCCGAACTCTAACCATGGCACTCCCGGGCCCTGAGGCTGTCTCCGAGCCTACCTCCTCCCTCTGAACGCGGGGGGGGGGGGGTTGCCCTCCCTGGCATTGCCCCCCTCCCATGCCCACCTGGTATTTTGGCGCTACGGGTCCCGTTCCGCGAGTCGCCCGTGCCCACTACACTATCCCGGTCCCTTGGACCCTTGGCCTACTCTGGCCGACTAGTCCGGTGCCCGGGGTGCCCTCTAATCGGAACTCACCTTTCAACAGCCACGCTCCCAGCCAGTCCATGGACTCCTGCACCCGACAAAACAGGTTTCGAGCCTTCTTCCACACAAACAACAAAACGACCTCCTTTTGGTATATTTTAACTAACCCACTAACTAACATTACACTGACCCCGGGGTCACTTGGGTGGGATTCACTCCTCCCCCCCCCCACTCATTCATTCCCACCATGCATTTCACATTCACTCCATTCACACACTCGGGCCTGCTGACCCACATCCATTCATTATGTTTCTTTCTCTCACTTTCCACCAACACTCCAACTGCCTATGCTCCCCTAACTATCTCATGCTCCCTCTTCGTCCCTTACACAAATGCACGTTCCATTTAATCTACGTAGCTAAACTACGTCCCCACTACACATTCCATGTCTGTCCATGTCTCCCAAAATCCATTTTCCATTTCTAAATCTGACATTCCCACTAACTCGTCCACAGGCCCCATGGAGGACAGCTCATGCCCCCATGAGGCCTGTCTATCTAACGCTAACCCTTCCCTCTAACTAGTGCTCCTTCGCCCAAAGCAGGATGCTTGCCACATCTCTGCCGGGCCGTGTACTTGGAGCGAGGCTTTTTAATTTTTTTTAATCTTTTGCACCGCCATAGTGGCGGTTTATGGCTTGCCCATTTGTCCCTGTGGGCGATACCAATGTCCCCTCCGATGGCCAATCCGTGCAGCCATGATGTCACCCTGCCAATCGCAACGAGCGCTTGCTTTCGGAGAATTCCCCATGCGGGACAACGTGCGCTGTTAACCCGGCCTTCGTGCCGTGAGATCCCTGGTGACGTCACTCGCACACCGAACCTGCGCGGCTTGCTGTGCAGGTTAGCACGAGCGCATCGTCCCGGAAACCGGCTCCGCGCGTTCCGCGCACAGAACACGCGACATGCAGCATGCGATTCCCCGCACACGCACCCACGCGGGAACCCGTGTGTTCCAAATTCAAACAACCTTCGCCGCCACTTTAGCCGTCCGCGAGGTCTTGTTGAATCCCACGCAGAGCGTTTCCGCATCGGATTCCTTCCACGAAGACTCGTGCGCGAGGGCCGTTTGCTAAATGCCGAATGGGCCTCGTACGCTACATCCTGCAAAGCTGGCGCGGTTGCCACAATAACTTTATATGGCGCAAAAGGCTCGCCACACCTGTCTCCCGTCTGAATCCGTCCGTTTCAATTCCTTGCATGCACTCACGCACGCCATTTTGCTCGCGCTCTTCTCACGTTTCAACACAACCGCACCACTCACACACTCCACCACACACTCCGGGACAATCACTTCGGGGATTCGTGCCACCACAAGCAATCCTGGGGTTTTCCTACCCCCCAAGCTCCACGTTTACCCATTCACAGCACTCGTCCGCCCAACCTCGTTCGGCCCGATCGGACTCACCTCGTTGTGATCTGCTCCCTTTGTCTCCCTTTGTCTCCCTTTGTTCCTTAAGGAGGCTATCCTGCTGCTCACACCGGGTGACAAAGCATTCCACCGGCTCAACCCCATTGCCCCTCATTAACTCTATGTGTGTGTGCTCGTCTTTTCCTCATCCAATTCGTTCCCCTCTTTTGATGTCTGCGTCTCCGTCACCTGATCTATCTCCCGTATCTGCTTCATACGCCGCCCCTGCGCTCCTTTCGGACTCTGAGCTTGGTTCTGGGGGCACATCTTCTTGCATGGGGGTGGTGTCCTGGCCCATGGGTTCGTCAACCACGACATCTGTGGTGTCTGAGGTGCAGCTGAACATGGGGAGCGAGAGCGTAGCAGTAACTCCGCTTTATTGCGCGTCCGGATCTACATCACTGCCACCCCTAGCGGGCGAGTCATGATATACGAAAACCCAATCACGTGATACAGCACACTCCTCCCCTCGTAAAATGACAATTGAAATGATGAAATGACAATTATAACATGACCAAACGAAACCAATCAACAGTCAAAATCCTCCAAGTACAGCGGCCGTCTCCTGACCCGCCTCGGACGGGCAGCGACGCCAGACGGCCCAGGCTCAGACGCCTCCCGGCTTGGTCGAGGTGACACCCTCGCCGGACTTGCCCCATCCGCAACAACAACCGCCCCCGGCCGACAAGCTTGCTCGTCGTCCTCAGGCAGGACTGAATCAGGTGAACACCCCGCGGGCGTCGGCACGTCTAGCCCTGGCGATACAACGTCTGGCCACGGCGACATCACAGGTGGGGGTCCCACATCGCTCGGCACGGGGGAGAGGGGTTGGGGGGGTGACGCTGAACAGCAATCATGCATTTGGTCCACGTGCCACTTCCACACCTCCCCACCCTCAGTCCGCACCATGCAATTCGCCGGCCCCAGTACCACAGAGACCACAGCCGGCACAAATTTGGAACCGTGGAAATAATCACGCACCATTACCCGCTGTCCCACATCAAAACCGTGCAGCAGCGTCGGGCGTGACATCGCCCCACTCACCGACCCTCCAGGTCGCAGCAAATCCAGACTGGACCGCAATGCCCGTCCATAGAGACGAATGGCAGGAGCATAACCCGTGACAGGATGAATAGCGTTCCTGTATTGGAGCAAAAAGACATCGACCACCGTCTGCACAGGTGCAACCCCCCTCCCCCCCCCCCCCGCGCAAAGCCCGTTTCAACATCTTAACAAACAACTCCGTCTGCCCATTCGTCGCAGGATGATACGGTGCGGACCTGAGATGTCGAATACCATTTTGATGCATAAACTCATCAAATACACCTGCGATGAACTGCGGACCGTTATCAGAGACCAGAACCTCGGGTAATCCTTTATTAGCAAAGATCGTCCGCAGTTTTTCTCCTGTAATGTTTGCTGATGTATGCTGCATTACTACAACCTCCGGCCATTTAGAGAATGCATTGATCACAATTAAAAACATTTTGCCATTAACCGGCCCCGCAAAATCCACATGGACCCTCTACCAGGCCCTCACTGGGGTAGGCCATAGTCCCGAAGCTCGACGCGGGTTATCAGCATCTGTTTGGCATGTGGTGCAACGCTTAACCAACTGCTCAATGTCTTTGTCCAACCCCGGCCACCACAACAGGCTACGAGCAAGACTCTTGGTCTTCACGACGCCAAGGTGACTGACATGCAGTTCTTCCAAACACCACTGCCTGAACTTCGGTGGAATCACCGCCCTCATTCCCCACATAACGCACTGTTGGACCAACGACAGCTCCGATGCGCGCGAGGCGAAAGGCTGAAATGCCGTGTTGAAGGTAGATCGCTCCAATTCCCCATCGAAATCGCCTGGATGACACGGGCGAGCACTGGATCATGAGCCAATTCCACCGCGACCTGTTTGGCCGTGATCGGCCCGCTTTGGACCTGGCCCAGCGCGAACACATCAACCCGGTCGGCCGACTCAGATGCAGCTGGACCCTCCGCGCAAGGCAAGCGCGAGAGGCCGTCGCAGTTAGCATGCTTTTCGGTGCTCCAGAACTGAATATCGTAATTGTAAGCAGCAAGAAACAGGCACCACCGCTGTATCCGCGCGGCCGCCACCACCGGTACCCCGCGTTCGGGTCTCAGGATGAATTGAAGTGGTTTGTGATCTGTCTGCAAAGTGAAATGCCGCCCCAGCAGGTATTGATGAAACCTCCGCACACCCCAGACGAGGTTGAGAGCCTCGCGCTCGATCTGGGCATATTCCCGCTCTGCTGCGGACAGGGTCCGGGATGCAAAACAAACAGGCCGCTCGGATCCATCGTCCATCCTGTGGGAGAGCACTGCCCCGATGCCATATGCAGAGCTGTCGCATGCCAATAAGAGCGGACGCGCAGGCTCGTAGTGCACGAGGACCGTATCCTATGTGAGCAGCCGCTTGACGCGGTCGAACACCGCCTGGTGTGCAGGCCCCCAGGCCCATCGCTCGTCCTTCCTGAGCAACCGCGTTAACGGCGCAAGCTGTGAGCTGAGCCCGTGCACGAACCTTTGGTAATACTGGGCCATACCAATGAACGAGCGCAGCTGCGTCTTGTCGCGAGGCGGTGGCATGTGCTGAATCGCCTCCACCTTCCGAGGGCCTTTCAACAACCCTCCGGCGTGATGATGTGCCCGAGGTATTCCAAGCGCTGCTTGAAGAACGCGCACTTGTCTCTGTTCAAGCGCAGGCCGCACGCTTCTCGCTTCGTCAGCACTTGGGCAATGTTCGCAAGATGCTCGTCCGCCGTTTTCCCCGCAATGAGCACATCGTCCAGGTAGGTTTGAGCGGGCAGGCCAATGCAAACCTGATCCATGGCTTTCTGCCACAAGCCCGGGGCCGAAGCAATCCCAAAACAGTCGGGTATATCGATAGAGCCCTTGACATGTTTTGATTGTCAAAAGGTCGCTACTCCCTGGATCCATCGGCAGGTGAAAATATGCATCACGCAAATCAAGCTTCGTGAAGTATTGACTCCCCGCCAATCGTGCATATATTTCATCGATTGACGGCAGTGGATATTGCTCCACGTTGAGCCCCTGGTTAACCGTGGACTTGAAGTCCCCGCACAATTGGATGTCTCCATTCCGTTTCAGCACCGTGATGACCGGGGTGGCCCAATCTGAGTACGACACTCCTTCGATCACTCCACAGGCCTCCAGCCTATCCAGTTCACCCTTGACCTTGTCCCGCTGGGCATACGGTACCGGCCGTGGTTTACAAAACGAGGAACCACCCCCTCCTTCAGGAAGAGCTTTGCCTCCACGCCCTTGAGTTTCCCAAGGTCGTCGCAAAACAAACCTTGATATCTTTGAAGAATCTTCTCCAACTGATCCTCCCATCGGCTCGGCACGGGTTTCACAAGGTGAACGGCGGACCAGTCTAGCCTGATGCAGGTCAGCCAGTCTCGGCCTAGGAGAGACGGACCCCTCCCCCGCACGTCGTACAACGGAAGCGCGGTGACCTGGCCTTGGTACCGCACAGACACGTCTGCCATCCCGACTGGCGTTATCTTCTCGCGGGTGTATGTGAACAGTGTGAGGTCGGACCTGATAAGCTTCAGGTCGTTGAGTCTACGCGCGGTCTGTTCGCCGATGATCAACACCGCCGCTCCCGTATCAACCTGAAACGTGATCGGCGTGTTGTTCACTTCGACTTCCACCGTCATCGGGCGCGCCGCCGCAGGGCCAATTGAAAACAGGCCCATCAACAGCTGCCAGTTTCGCCCCGGGTCGCCGAGGTCGCCTCGCACATCGCCGTCCATGACCTTAACGGTGGCCAACGCCCCTCGGCACACACGCTTCAGATGACCCACCTTGTGACAACGTAAACACACAGTGTTTTTAAACGGGCACACACGGCGCAGGTGTCGACCTCCGCATCCCAAACTCGTCCGCGGGTCACCTCGCCGCTCGTGCGGCCGTGCGGCGACGTCTGGCCCCGGCCCGCACCGAAGGTTGTGCGTGCGTCCCGGGGCACTCGCGACACCGCGTGGGCCCCCAGGCCATCCGGCAAGCTGCGGTCAGTGATGGCCCGAACATCTCCGCGAGTCTGCTCCACAGCTGTAGCAGTGTCGACCGCCGAGGTGAATGTAATGGCTTCACCCTTCAGCCGTAGAACCGCTGAAACCATTTTCGCATCTTGCAAACCAGAAATAAAACGATCTCTGAGCCGAGCTGGGCGCTCCTCTGCCTTGAACTTGCAGGCCACGGAAGAATGCTTCACTCACGCCACGAAATCAGCGACGCGCTCCCCTGTACCTTTCGCGAAGCAATCTAACTGGTATCGAGCCAGCTGTAATTACTTCTCCGGCGCCATGTGTGCTGTCATCTCCCGCACAATGTCCCGAAACGACAGCGCGTCCCCACTGGGCTTGTCCGGCGCCATCAAATCACGCGGCAGTCAATAATATTCCGCCGATAGCGGGGCGAGCAAGATCGACTTCTGTTTGCTCTCGTCGACCACATCATTCGCGTGGAAATAGCACCCCAACTGTTCTGAAAACAATTCGAAGTCGTCTCCGACGAAAACGTGCACCTGTCCGCTCCTCGTCCACTCAACATCCTCGTCAGCCAATTGTGGTGAAAGAGGTGCAGCTGAACATGGGGAGCGAGAACGTAGCAGTAACTCTGCTTCATTGCGCGTCCGGATGTACATCACTGCCACCCCAAGCGGGCGAGTCATGATATACAAAAACCCAATCACGTGATACAGCACAACATCTACCTCACTACCCACCTGTTTCAGCTCGTCTCGGCTTGCCATGTCGCGTTTTGGGCAGAGAATTTAAAAACGCTCGCAATTCATGAAAAACGTTCGTGAAATGGCTGATTTGCATATTCGGATCAAAATGGGCTCTGCCTCGGAAAAAGCCAGCCAATCCGAAATGGGGTTTCCACCAGGGGTGAAAGGGCAGAGGTGAAAGTAGGCGGAGCCAGCCTTGGGTGAAGATTCGAAGGGCGGGCACCCCCACCCGATATAAGGGGCGGAGTCGCGTCCCAAGAGCCAGTTTGGGTTGGAGTTGTAGTTGGTGAGGAGCGTCAGGAGTTGGGCGGGATCGAGACGCAATGGCAGAAGGACGGAGTTTGGAGTCGCTGAAGAGAAAGGAGCATCGAAGCTGCGTCGCGGTCCGGGCAGACGGCCCTGAGAGCTTTGAGCGGCGCTAAGGAGTGAGCGGGCCCTAAAAGAGCATCAACTCTAAGAGAGCAAGGCCCGTTTGCTCCTCTGAAGCGTCGTCGGCCAGGCCCGATCGACCAGGCCGCGGGGAAGGCCAAGCGACCGAGGAAAGCCTCCCGCCAAGCCGCTCAAGCGACTGGCGCGTTTTGCGACGCTCCAGGTGGAACAGGGACACAGGGGTCACCGACCCGAAGACTGTCGAGTCGCCACCAAGCGGCGGCCAGGTAACCAGGCCGGTCTCTTGGAGTCCTTCGGTCATCCCGGCTCTGAGTACCATTAAAGGCTCACGAGCCCTATTTCTTTTCCTTGGGTTTTGTATGGAAGTCTGTCGCGCCTTGTCTCATTAAGTAGAATTGAATCATTAAGTAGAATATATATATATATATATATATATATATATATATATATATATATATATATATATATATATAGATACATATATATAGATACATATATATATATATATATAGATACATATATATAGATACATATATATAGATACATATATATATATATATAGATACATATATATATATATATAGATACATATATATAGATACATATATATATATATATATATATATATATATATATATATATATATATATATATTTGTGTGTATTGTTGCGGATTTGGAAAGCTATCGCACTCAACATTCAGGTCCTTTTAGCTCAGTTATTTCGGTAAGTACATGTTGCCAGTTAGGGTCCCGACCCGAGTCTAATGGGTAATTTAATGTTCCTGCGCTGTGAAGTTGTTTTAATAGTCAGGTTTTCTTTCCGTTATTTTTCACCACCGACTGCACCGCCGACGTCGCCGCCGACCACACCGCATCGCCCTCGCCTCGCTTCCTTCACCTCGTCCTGGCTGACGTCAGGGGTGGGCAGAACCCTGCAGAGACATGTTGCTCAGCTTCCTGTGCCAGGGGCTGGTCCATGTGATGTTACCATGCCAACTGGCCAATTGGGGGGTTTGCCACCCGTTTTGGTGAATGGGAGGAATGATGAGGGCGCATGCGCAGAAGGTCGTCCGATATGGAGAAGGTGGAGTTTGGGGAGGATCCACGCGGTGGCCCTCAACCAATCGGCATGCAGCGGGTGGGGTGACCGTGACTCAGCCAATCCAGGCCCGTGACGGGAGAGGGCGGATTTGCGAGGAGGCACCGCCCCTCGCCTTTCGAAGCGGGGGAGATAAAAATAGCGCGGTCTGCGCGCGCAAGGAGAGTTCGTTCTGTTCAGTGATCAGCGCAGTCTGCGCGCGCTGAGGTACATCACATCTCAGTACATGACATTTGCTGGTTGTCGTTTTCATCATTGTGGCATTGGTGGTCGTCTGGGTATCGTCGTTTTTCATTGTTGTTGGCTTGGTCGTCGTCGGGGAGGTCTGGAGCCTTCTCGTCTTGGTGATCGCCATCGTGGTCGTCGTCGAGGACAGGTCTAAGATAGACCCTGGCTTTCAGCTCGCCTGTCCCTCCGAGCTGAAAGTCATATTAAAGGCAATAGCTACCATTTCTGTCTGGGTGTGCGTGTGTCTGTTTGTGACGCCTGTCTAGGAAGTAGTGAATTGTATAAGTGTTTTGCCTGTACATACTTGCATTGCCTGATTTTCAGAATAGCTCTCTTCTTGCGTGCTCCCCTCGTCCCCCATCACTGGTAAATAAATCCCCAATTTTTGAATGTCAAAAACGAAAATCCGACGGCGCTCACTCACACTTCCTCACTCATCGGCGGTCTGTAGGCGACTGACAGCTTCTGCAGGCAGGAAAATATTCACGCATACGGATTAGGATCGCCTACATACGTGTACCAAACCACACCTCACGAGCTTCATTTGTTTACGCACGAAAAATTAAGGTTGGATGCTTTTTGAACACAGCTCGTACACACACACACACACACACACACACACACACACACACACACACACACACACACACACACACACACACACACACACACACACACACACACACACACACACACACACACACACACACACACACACACACACACACCCTTAAAACTGAACCCCTTTTCATGAAAATTGGCCCTTTAAAGACTGTTTTTGAAGGATGTTGATGTAATCTCTGGCCAAATCTGAAAAATTAGGTAAATGTCTCATCCAATATATCCCATCCTGCTTTACATGCTTTCAAAGTTGTACTGAGTTGAGGCAAGGAATTCCCCCTGGGGTGGTGTTACCATTTCGTTCCCTGCACCGTTCCGATTTGAAGCTGCACGCAGTGGATTGCACTTCAAAAACTTCGGTCAATGAGCCAACCCAGAAGCTGCATTAACAGCCAGGATGGTTAACCCTTCCTGGCTTATTTTGCTTGCAGTTTGGAAGTTATCATGAAAATCAACAATGTGGGAGGGAGCATTTCTCCCCCCCCTCCATCCCAGATAATGTTAAAAGGAGATTTGTGCAGCTTGTAATCGATTTAGTTTTTTCTCCCTAAAATGATATTTTTGCTTTTCTTCCAATGTGAAAATGAAGCCGCCGATGATTTGCCTGGGCTTGCCATTTGCACAATTTACCTTATGATTCAGTTCTGAGGAAAGCAGAAGGGAGTTGGTGGAGGGCTGGTTAATAATAACGAAATATTCATTTTATCCTTCTGCAACATGAAATTTGTTTGTCCTTATTCTTGAATATAAAAAGACGCTTTTATTTCCCTTTTAATGTTGTCCTTTTTTTTGTCTCCATCCCACCATATTTCTTTATTTTCTCTTTTCATCCCCGACCCCCCCCCCTACCCAATCCCTATTCTGCATTTTTTTTTTTCATGTGGTATCTACCTCAAACTGCCCATGTCCTTTTCAACTAACCATCTTTATTTGAATAAAAACTATCTTTACGTGCAATCTTCTTCACATTTGCCTCTTTTTATTTTATTTATTTATTATTGAAACACCCCTCAACCCCCTCCCCCACCCCCCAAAATGATTCCCCACTTGCATACCACCACTCGAACCTTGAATATTTTATCACTTTGCCACATGTTCCAATGCACTAACTTTTTTTTTTGCTCCATTACATTGGGGCTTTCTACTTCTTCTTTTTGAACCATCTTTGAACTTGTAATGAATCACAGGCCACACTTTCCTTCAGAACAACATACTTTTATTCCACCAACATCGGCGTTGACATTTTCTCCTCAACATTTGCCTCCTGCTGCTCATTCTCATCCATTTCCATTGCTTTCCTCTTCTCACCCACAATCATTGTACCCTTTTTTTGCCCCGTCATTACCATCCTCAATCCCCTTAGCTCCTCTATTTCACTATCCCTGCTTGACATTCCCTGAAACTCAGTTTCTACCTCTGGGATTTGCCCCTTCACCTCCAGTTTCCATCGCTCCTCTTGCCCCTCTTCTTCCCTCCATACCCCCTTTCCCTGTATCCCGTGTTGCTACCCAGCCCCAACTCTCTCAAACATGGAGAGATGTCCAGTTGGGACTCGGGAGATTGGGAGATGGTGTTGGTAGTGCAAGAGATATAGATGGAGATGGAGGGAGAGGGGTTGATGCTGTGTTGAGAGGTGCTGGGAGAATGGCTGAAATGCTTCACTCTCCTTCCCGAACTGGGATGTCAAGTGGCAGGGTTCAACAGATGGATGCATCCATGCAAACAGGTGAGTGGGATCATGAATGAGTTTGAGTTAATTGCTTCCCCATTGTCAAGGTTGATGCTTTACCTTGCATTTATTTTCCAATGTTGGGTAGCAAAGCTCCGAAATGAGAGTAGTTGGTCAGTGAAAGGCACATTTATTGATAGCTTTAGAAAAGATTTGTGCTAAAATTGGCTTCTACAAGTGTATATATTTTTTTATGAATCACCAGTTGACCATACAAGCATAGAATTTTTTTTTAGTGTTAAAAAAAACTTTGCTATGCTTTATAAAACCAAATATTTGTTTTACCTTGCATACATCGGAAAAGGGATGCATTATAGCTGATGAAAGACGTGACTTCACACACTTTTACTATTAATGGATGAGGTGTGTGTCCGTGTGTGTGTGTTTGAGGCACACTTTTTGTCGATTAATTATGTCCGTATATGCATTATTCACACACTATTGGAATGCACCTTTTGACTCTTTAGACTGCTGAGACCCCTTTGAGCTTTGAAGACCCTTTAAGACCCCCAATAACCTAAAGACCCTGAGGACCAAAAAGTCCTCGAGGACCCAAAAGTCCCAAAAAGTCCCCGACACAAAGTCCCAAAAGGTCCCTGAGAACTCAAAAGTCCCAAAAGGTCCCCGAGGACCCAAAGACCCCCCCCCCCCCAAGACTAGATCCTGTAAACCCTTTAAGACTTGACTATACCACAAAAAATCCGTTAGAATTCTCATGTTTTAAACGCACGCCATGTTAAGGTGTGTAAAGCAGCATAATACGTCCTTCTACCATGGCATGGCATTCTAATTACAAAATATGCAACAAAAACAATAATAACATTGCAACAAAGCATCTATATTAATTCACACTAAAAATATTTTCAACAATAATAAGAATAGTCGTGTCACATGGCAATCATAATAACAAACATATAATCCCGGTGTTGGCCCCAACCACATCTGGGCTTCATGAAGGACAAGCTAATGCTGAAGCAGCACAGCAGGCAGGCATGCATCAAGGCTGTGAAGGCCATTGAAAATTTGGTCCATCGGACCAATGGGCCCACTCGTTTTTTATATGTTAGCTTTTGCTTTCCACATTGTTGTTCGCTTGTTTTGGTTCACTAAACATTGCTTGAATCCTGGTGTTGGCTTAACAGTTAAAGGTAGCTGATTTAAGATCTTAGGGTCTTGAGTTAAAGCCCCTATCCTACCGTTGAAGAATTAACACCAGGTAGGTTGACTCAGCCTGTCATCCTTCTGAGGTTGGGAAAAAAAAAAGAGTACCAGCTTACTGGTAACAGGAGGCATTGCATCATTGGACAGCTACGACCCCAGAAAATGATGCAGCCAATCAGCTACAGGCTGCATAATATGAATGAATAAATAAATAAACTGCTTTTTATTGCTTCTTTTTGATGTCTCGGGGGTTCTTTTTGAAGTCGAGTAAGATCTTTTTTTCTTGAAGTCTCGTTCGGGTTAGCAAGCAAAAACTAAACAAAGGTGTGAATGAGAATTGAATGGTTTAAGGATATAACTTGGCTTCCTTGTCGTCATACGTTTCTCTGTCCGACCTACATTTGGATTATGTTTAAACTGGCACGTTGGCATTTGTATAAATTGCTGTCATGCTCCTAAATCATTTTCTTTTTTACACACCCTGCATGCTCGTTTTTCATTTCAGACATTCCTGATACGTGTGGGTGGCAGATGGATTTGAAACAGGTGCTTTGTGAATTTTATTTTTGGCATTGATTCTAACCATCTTTGTACTTTTTGCACTGTCCACTATGATCGGTGGATTTTCAAAATGCATTCAAAGTATTGACCACAAAGTTTTGGATTGGCAATTTATCCTGGTTGTGTTTTGTAAAATTTAACAAGTGGGAATTGACAACAAACAAATAATTAAGGAGAAGGGCACTCGGTGGAGCACATACCTCCGCCACCGAATGTCTGATCCACGATAATATATCGGGCCCAATACATTTTTGAAATATCATGCTATACAGTACTATATCGTTTTTGCCCGTCTCTCAATGGTGAAGAATCACTTTAAAAATTAAATAAATCTCGTATCCAGATCTGGATTCGGATCTTCACCAAAATTGAATCAGTTCTTCTTTATCACACACCCAACCTGTCCACCAAGTTTCGTCCGAATCCGTCCATAACTTTTTGAGATATCGTGCTATATATCATTTTGGTCCTTCATCTCAAATGTGAATAATCACTTTAAAAAAATTCTCGTAGTCAGATCCAGATCTGGATCTGCACAAAAATCTAATCAGTTCATCCTTGTCACAGACCGAACCTGTCCACCAAATTTCATCCGGATCTGCCCACAACTATTTGAGATATTTTGTGCACAAACAAACAAACAAACACACAGAAAGGGGTGAAAACATAACCTCCTTCACCTTCAGTGGCGGAGGTAATTAAACTAGAAGGGCACTCGGTCGAGAGCATTCCTCCGCCAGGCTGATTACTTTAGTTTATGTTTTGTATCACATTGATAGGTTGGATCTTGATTTGGACCTGAAGTAAAATTAAATCGGCTTGTTCTTGTCACCTAACCAATTCACCCACCAAGTTTCGTCTGAATCTGTTCACAACTTCTTGAGATATCCTGCTGTCGTTTTAGCCCTATCACTCAATGGTGAAGAATCACTCAAAAAATTCTCAGATCCGGATCCGGATCTTCACTAAAGTTGAATCAATTCTTCCTTGTTACATACTCGATCTGCCCACCAAGTTTCGTCTGAATCTGTCCACAACTTTTTGAGATATCCTACTGTCGTTTTAGCCCTATCACTCAATGGTGAAGAATCACTCAAAAAATTATAGGATCCGGATCCGGATCTTCACCAAAGTCGAATCAATTCTTCCTTGTTACATACTCGATCTGCCCACCAAGTTTCGTCCGAATCTATCCACAGCTTTTTATGATATTTTGTTCACAAACAAACAAGAAAATGGCATCATGCAGAGCACGATACTTGCAAAATCCACCCCCTCTCCAAAGGTTGCCATGGATACATCACATTGTGCATTTTACTAATATTAAAATTGACTATCTTAATCAAAGCTCAGGTCAATCAGATGAAAATTGAATATTTTTGAGATTGAAATTGATGATTTTAGAAGTTTGACCTTGAGTTGACCTTTGACCTTTTGATCGCAAAAATAGTTGGTTTCCCAATCCAGTGATGCACTATGCAAATCCTGTTCAAATTTCAAGTCAATTGGATGAAAAATGACGATTTTAGAAATTTGACCTTAAAATGACCTTTGACCTTTGTCCTCAAAATCAACGGCTTGCTTTTGGCTTGATCTCTCTTCCACCAATTAAAACCTCAAAAAGGCTTCTTAGTTGAGACTGTCTCTACAACTTGAAGTTTATTGAAGATCGGTTTTAAATTGTGAGCTGTAGGCGATTGTCATACACACAAACAGACAATAACAAAATCGACTAAGCAATATACTTGAAAAATCTTCGATTCTGCAAGTAACAAGCAAACAGACAGCGGTAAAAACATAACCTCCTTCATCTTAGATGGCAGAGGTAACAAATATTTAATACATATAAATTATAAATGAGAACATTTTTTGTTTTGCTAAAATTAGGCTTTTTGTACAATTTGCATTCAAAGTAAAATGGCAAACTAGAGATGACGGTAAGCAACAGCAGTAGAAAACTTGTTCTGTTTGCTACTGTTGATGTGATTAAAAAAAAAATCATAAAGATATTTAAGCAAACAAAGCAAAATGCTAAAATGTACATTAAAAAATACAATATAAAATCGAAACAGGAGAAGAAAAGACAAGTTGGGGGGGGGAAAAAAATATTTGGCAAAAAAATACAGAATATATTATGGAGAACAAGTAAAAATGACATAAAATGTCAGAGTCACCATTGTTGTCGTAATTTTGCGATGCAGAGTTAAAGGGTAAGCCCATATTTATGTACACCAAAATGGCCACCAGTCAGCCATCTTTGATCAGATTTCAAAATAAACTGAGATGCCCATGTATGCCATCATGTACTGTTCTTGTGCCAAGTTTGAACAAAATTGGACCATGCATGTCCAATAAATGGTCGAGGACGTGTTCAACACTGGATTTTTATTTTTAATTTTTACAACTAAAATTGCGCAAGTCGGCCATCATAGACCGCGTTGCAAAACAAATTGATGTGCATATGTAATAATGTGTTGTCTTTGTGCCAAGTACAAATAAAAGCGGTCCATACATATCCAAGGTACAGTATGTTTGCGGACGCACACATGGACACGAAAATCGAGACCAAATCCATAACCCACATTTCGGACTAAGTCCAACGGGGGATAATAACCTGTGGAATTTGGATTCGTTTCCAAAGATATAAATATTGCTTGTTGCCAACTTGATGACTCGTGCCATCCCTGAAAGGTTGAAGAAGATTATACCAAATCAATGGGATATTTCATGACATTTCTGACACGTGATGTGTGCTAAACATAGTGTTCCGAATTTGCGAGCGACCGCGTTAAACTAATAACGGCCGCTTCGCCCACCGGACGGACAATTCAGTCGTAACTTCCCGGAACAACGCCGAGAACCAGTCACGGGTGTGCCTTCAACGCACACCACGGCCCAGTCGGTATTCTACCCGCGCACGACAGGGTCACTCGCCGAATATCGATATACCTAAGTATTCGCACGGGTAACCTACCGAGGGACCGTACCTCGGCGAAGGCCTGTTTGGACACGAACCGCTTAAGCGCTTCGTTCCGTTCTGGGATAACCGAGCGG
The DNA here is from genome assembly GCF_056783735.1 of Eptatretus burgeri. Taxonomy (NCBI): domain Eukaryota; kingdom Metazoa; phylum Chordata; class Myxini; order Myxiniformes; family Myxinidae; genus Eptatretus; species Eptatretus burgeri. The sequence goes on along the minus strand of NC_140966.1, from coordinate 40,672,284 downwards.
GTATTATCGGCAGACCTCGCCGGACCCGATTCTATTTATCCGTATTCAAAAACCAACTAGTATTCCGAAAGCAAGATAGCAGTTCAATGGGGGAAAACGACACGACGAACAGGGTACATTTAAATAAGCACATTTATTATTTTACACAGATGCACATATACAGCCATGCAATCAATGGGGGAAGGGAACAAGACACGAGCAAGGTAAAGCACTACGACCGTCTCCGATTATTATGTATATTTACTTAACAGGTTTTACTTACAGGACTCGGCGCCACAACATTCATTCAAAGAAAAACAAGGAAAAGACCCCCTCAAAGACAAGGGAGTCAGACTGGGCCCGTGGGCCTTTATAACGTGGGGCCTTGGTGACCGAAAAGGCCTCACGAGACCGTTGCAGGTTACCTGCACCCTCGTGGTGCCTTGATGGGGCGAGTCGCGACGTCCCGTCCACACGGCAGCTAGCGTAGCCGCGGTTGCGCCCAGGCCTTGCCAAGCGGCAGGCGAGCTCTCTCCGGCTCTCCCCACACGCCCACGCAGGTTCGCGCGACACAGCAGGGCTGTGCCTCCGGCCCACGTCTCCCTCGTGACGCCCGGACCTCCACCGACCGACTGCTCCAAGCTCCTGACTCGGACACGAGCCCAGATCTTCACGCAGCTCCTTGGCGCGATTCCCCTCCGCACAAGCAGCAACCACACCAGCAACGACCGCAACCCCAGCAGCAACTCCAGAGAGAGATTCAGCGACGACCGAGAGAGCTTCAGCAACGACAGCGAGAGAGCGGCAGCAACTCCAGAGAGAGAGAGAGAGAGAGAGAGAGAGAGAGAGAGAGAGAGAGAGAGAGAGAGAGAGAGAGAGAGAGAGAGAGAGAGACAGAGAGAGAGAGAGAGAGAGAGAGAGAGAGAGAGAGAGAGAGAGAGAGAGAGAGAGAGAGAGAGAGAGAGAGAGAGAGAGAGAGAGAGAGAGAGAGAGAGAGAGAGAGAGAGAGAGAGAGAGAGAGAGAGAGAGAGAGAGAGAGAGAGAGAGAACGAGAACGAGAACGCTCCGTGCGCGCTTTTTATTACCCACGCTCCGCCCTCCGCTCTCGCCCCGCCCTCCTTCCAGAACCTGCGGGAAACTTCCAGAACATGCGGGAACCTTCTTGAAGGAAGCGTTTTCCCACCAAATCAGCGACACTCCCTCGCCGCTGTATTTTTCTTCTTCCACACGCCGGGTGGAATTCACCGTGGAGACGCCATTCGTCCGGGGGAGGGGGGAACGGGGGCTGCCTGCTTTCCCTCGACGAAGGCCAGGCCTCTGGCAACCGTGTGCCAAGGTGGAAACCCGGTGGTGTGGTTAAGGTGGTTGTATGAAGCGGTTGGTCCAAATTAACGATAGCAAAGAATAACGGCTTACTGAAGATCACAGCCCTGTCCACATGGATAATTCCCATTAAACAACGGTGGGGAAATCTAACTGCACACGGACTTATCGGCATAACTAACTAAGGACCTATATGGTGTTCTGCGAATTTCCACAGCTGAAACAATATGTAAAGAAAATGGCTGATTTTAACGTGTTGATAATATATGTCAGTGAAGAGCCAAAAACAGGGATGCTCAAAGGGTATTTAGCATAGTAGGTACAATGTAGTAGTAGAGTCTGGATTTCATGGTCAAAGTGGTTTTGATGTTGGTACAATTGCTAATATCCAAATTAAATGATTGTAAAGTACTTTTCCATAAAATGGGAAAGTTCCAAAATAAGAAAGCAAGTACTTAAAAATATTTTTTATACATATCCTGCAAAATGATTTTTGCTTTTCTATGAGCCTTGATTCTGTTGACTACGATGAGAACAAAATCAATAGTGCTGTTGATATATGAAGGTCATGTTCTGTGTGCATTTCATTCCCAGACTGGCCGAGAATATCCTCTGTCTTCTGCTGCCCCGCCACGTCCTCTTTCCTTTCTCTCTCCCACTACAGGTATGACTTTAAGAGGAAATTGATTCAGGATGCGTGCACATGCTGTTGAAGCTTCAATGTTTTCAATAAAAGCTGGCACTCAGTGATTTATCACTTATTATTTTTCAGACCTGCAAACAACATTTGATGTAGAAGATATCAACAGGAAATTAATTAACAGTTCTGATGAGTTCTGTCACTTGTGTGAGCTCAGTGTGAAGTGCTTGGTTCCTGAATTGTGTGCATGACCCACAGGTTTACTTAAGCTTTCTTTGAAGACAGTTTGTTGCGTCAGCCCGGAACACTATTTGTACATTTTCAAAAGTTCACATGTCTGTAACTTCAACACCTGGAAGTGAAAAAAGATATTGCTTATTATAAGCAATGCACCACCCAAATACCTGTAAGGTTTTGTCTTAAAAAAACGGATTCCAAAATTGCTAAGATATGCAAATTGTAATGCTAAAAGTGATCTTGGTGAATTGCCAGGCGTTGTTTAGTGCGTGCTGATGTCCAGCGCTGTTTGTAATAATTTTTTTTAAACTATGTGCCTGATTGCTGGTCATATTTATTTTTGATGGTTTTTATCATCTTATTTCCTTGTTTTGTTTTGCATCTGTTTTTTATTGTGTTCTGGCTCTATATTGTAGGTGAGGAATATCAATTTTTATCAAAACCAAGTTGATCGTATATATTTTTTCACTGTCTCAATCTGGAAAATAGAAAAGGAGGATTATTTCAGAGCAAAACTAAAGGGGGAGCACTCGGGAGAGTGCAAAACCTCCGCCGCCAATACTGCTGGGTCACTCAAGTGAACCTTATATCTTATTCATTAAATATGACGTCAACAGTGCTGACAGTTATAGTTCTTTTGTCCAACATTTTTTTTGGGGGGCGGGGGGGGGGGGGGGTTGGAAATCACTTAAAACATGTAGAAATGCAAAAAAAAAAAAATCAAATATTTTTTTTGAAAATGGCCGCCATAGTGGCCATATTGGATTTTGTACCAAGTCCAAAATTTTATGGCATGATTCTTGGACCATACCTAACCCCCCCACCAAGTTTCGTTGAAATCCGTCGAGGAGTTTTTCCATAATACTGTTCACAAACAAACAAACAAACACACAAACAAACAAACAAACAAACAAACAGAAAGGGGTGAAAACAGTAACCTCCATCCATCTTCGAAGATGGCGGAGGTTAATAATGTTTGGTGAATCCATGGGAGCAGATGAGGAAAAATGTTGGGATGGAAAGGAAGGAGCATATATGGAGCAATCTTGAATTGAGACATGGTGCTGCTTACTATTCTGTCAGCTGAATCTTGCTTTTAGATCTACAGACAACACTGCAATTTATTAGCCAAGCTAAGATAAAATTTGAAATTAATTCAATCAAAACTGAAACGTGATTAATGAACACATTATCGTGAATCGCATCCATTTGCATCAGCTACGTATACCTTTTTTCAACTGTGAAGATTCTTGGATGTGGAGTTAAGCTCCATATTGAATTTGGGGCATAATGGTGGGTTGATGCATATAACATAGTCTTTCTTTCTTGCGTATGACAAATTGTAGCTCACAGATCCAAGTCCAAGTTGGACAGCCAAGTCACAGCACTGTCTGCAGTTAGGTGTATTGCCCAAAACCTTCATCAAATTTCCATTCATTTCACTCATTCACAGTGCAATGAACAGTCTGATCTGGGTGACCACAGTCACATGCTGGCCTGTCTTTGAAATTCCATTTGTGGAGGTGGTGTGATGTCGTTGCTGGAGAGTACGGATTCTGTTGAGCACAGACCACTGTTTCCAGAGGAGCTTAAAACTTGGTGACTCTTCTGTTGGCTCATTCACCAGTTATTTGTTAGCAATGATACTGCCTGTCCAGAGATTGAGCCACTCGTCCTTTGTGTTAAATCCCGCATCACTCAAAACATTTTCAGAGCCCCAGAAAGGCTTGCGTGACGTCGCATATTTGGTAGATTCTGCAATCGTGGATTGGAAGCTTTGGGATGGCTTTGATGCAGTCAAACTCTCTCAGCATCCTTGCCTTCTGGTGCACATTGAGGGGTGGGATGTTAGACAAGACTTGGAGCCACTGCACAGGTGTTAATTTCAGTGTACCACCGACAATCCAATTTTCTCCAACAGTCAGATGTTTCTCAGACAAATGCAGCACCTATAACATAGTGAAATGAAGAAACATTTAAGATGACAATGTAGTGTAATTCTCCCTTTTTTGATGTTATAATTATGGAATTGTAGGTACGAGCTGTTTTTTTTTTGACAAATATTGTTTTGGGTTGATCTACCTATTATTTGTGAAGCAAACACAATGGGTTACAAGTCAATTAACTGTGATGTCCATGTCAATAAGGGGAGAATCAAAATTGTTATTGAGCTTGAAAAATCATCTCTCTGTTCAGAAGGCTATTGTACTGCAAAAGGCCCCTTTAACTTTAACTTTACAAGGCTCCTTCTGCCAATTAGCAGATTTCTGGGAGTTTTCCTGTGAATTGTGAATATTTTGAAATGAAAATGGTCCAATTTCATTGAATAAAAGGAATTATTTGACAATATTGTTGATTGCTATTTAAAGCTAGTTTAGTTTAAATGGCTATTTTAGGTATTTTTCAATTTTATTTTGCAACCGGATATATGTTTTCTCCTTTTAAAAATTCTATATTCTGCACTGGCATCTTTAATGTTTTACAGATTTTAAAACTGAAAGGTTCATTGTACTGTTTATCTCTCAACCTTTGAGTACTGATGATTTCTTGATCCAGCAAAATATTCTTTGCAAAATCATTTTCTTAAACAGCCAGATGTTTCTCAGATAACTTTGCAACTGTTTGACTTGCTGAAAGTGAAGATAATGCTTGAAAAATAAAGTTTCACTTTCCTTTTAAAATCTCTCTGTCTGTGTCAGATGGAGCAAGGCCTGTTGGAAGAGTCAGACCGGCAATGGCTGCCAGACGAGAGGTATCATTGTGATTTTGTCACATTGCTAGCATTATTGTAATCCTTTGTTTCATTATATATATATATATATATATATATATATATATATATATATATATATATATATATATATATATATATATATATATATATTTTTATATATATATGTATGTACACATTCTCTTTCTAAACTTGTCTTCACTGATTTATGTAACCATTCACCAACCACCAGAACACTCAGGTGACTCAACGGGCCTCCATTTCCTCTTTTGAGACTGGTCAGATACCAGGTGACAGGGGTGCTCGAGCAGGACGGAAGGTTCGAGTACATCGCCGCAAAGCTGAAGCTGCAACGGCCGCTGCCCTAAAAGAATACTCGATCCTCGTTGCAGAGCACAAGCGTCTCGAGGTACCACTCACATATGCATTGTCGTCATTTGGTTTTTCATTCAGACGTTGAAGTTCATTGAAGTTCTCCTGTAAAGTTGATCACTTTTCTTTGTTTCATAATATCGTGTCCATTTGATAGTGATTGTGAAAGGTAATATGAGTCATCTATCTTTGACAGAAGAAAATATAGCAGAATTTGGCCCCCCTCCACCACTCTCCCCTCTTAATGACCTTTCCCCATATGCAAACGACTCACCCCTTATTGATCCTTCTCTTCCGTTCTCCTTCCCTCCACAATTTCCAACCCACCTCTCTCTTTCTCCGATAATCTTCACATCTAGTCCTTTTTTTCTTTTCTTTCACCCCTACCATTCTCCCTGTGCATCTATGTCATAAAAAAAAGAAAAACACGGTGAAGCCGCGAGTGAAGACTCGGTCAACCCGCATGACTATATGTCTCTCAATTGCGTACTTTTTTGAATGTCAGTTGCATCATGACTATGTCTATTAATTACGTACTTTTGAAAGTACCCTGAAGACTCCTGAGACCTCTTGACTGTTTAGATCTCTGTTCTTCATTGCATGGCCCGTGAGCCAGTGGCGGTCCCTGGTGGTGGAAATTGCGGCTTCTGACATGCGGCGGAAATAATACACAAATGTGAAAACCCCATCATAATCCACCATAAATGCAATCAAATTCTTTCAATGGCTTCAAATGAGTGTTCAAACGCAAAGCATTCTGTCTTCTACCGTTTCCTCTCCGGCCTCACTCCTCCCCCTCCCCCCCCTGCTCTGTCTACTATCCATCCCGCCCATATTTCCACAGGGCACTCAAGGTTTGCCAGCAACCCCCTTCTAGCTCGACTACCAAAATCAAGAATTGCTGTTCACCTTCGTTCTTTTATTCCTCTCTTTTCTACCTTTCGAACAAACTCCCACACTCTCTTCAATCCCACTCTTCCCTCCAGGTCTTCAAAATAACTCTTCACCTCCATCTCTTATCTTCCTCCATCCAAAACCATGATACTTTCTACCCCTGTTAATCCACCTCAAACCCACCTCCTTCATATTCCCTGCTTTCCTTCCTCAAAGTCCCTGTAGTGTCCACCTTGTTTACCCTGTGTACCCCACCCCATCCCTCTACCTTCCACAGATCTCCTCATGTGTCTATTCCCCACTGTTTTGTGCTTCCCTCTCTTGTTCCTCTTGTCTCCTGCTCACCTTGTTATATGTTCTCTGTGTTGGCTCTTATACGAGCCTTCATATTGTATATGAAAAAAAATATGAGTAACATAACGACATCAGGATATGGTTTCAGTAGACAAACAATTACACTTGCAGCCCAGTTAACCACTACGAAGAAGAGTATGTGGAAGTGGGGCCAAGGAGCAGACATTATGGAGCCCTGCCTGCAGTGTGGCGGTTCTCACACTGATGTCTTATTGGCAAAAGTGGCCCTCCTCTAAAACAATAGTGAAGATCACTGCTTTCGATCCTTTAAAACCCTGAAGACCCTTGAATACACCTTCAGACACATTAGACATTTACATAAGCCTGGTTTTGGCTTAACTCTTGTGGCGGCTGGCTTAAGATCATTGGGTTTTGAATTCAAGTCCTTGTCACATCGTTGAATTAACACCAGGTGGGTTGACTCAGCCTGCCATCCTTCCGAGGTCAACAAAATGAGGAAAGCGTGCTGGTAACAGGAGGCACCGCATAAGCGGCAAAGCCACTCCTACATAATATTGTTGCGGACCGGGGGTCCGGTGAGAAGACCACCAGGGGGGGAAACTATCTCGGCTCCCACCAGACTCCCTGGAATTGTAGGCCATCACACATGGATAATTCCGTGACGCGGCGGGTCACTAACTGACCGTGGACGCCAATAACCCAACCGTGTGACCTATGGTCCTCCCCGTCTTTGGGTTAACCGGATTACCTAATTAATCACGTGATTTAATTACCGGGGGACACGCCCTCGGTACGCCTTGTCCGAATCAGATCACTTTACAGGATCAGATGCAGCCGAGCGACACTGCCAAGGACGTACCGGCTAAAAGGAACAGATCGTTGGGAATAAAGTCCCGGCTAAGCTCGGATTCGGACCATGCTGGATCAATGAAAGAACAGACAAAAACGAGCTGGGGACATTTCTTATAATAATTTATTTACAAGCAAGCGAGGAAAGTTATGTGGTGCAGTGAATAGTTATATTGGTGTGCAATGCAGGGATAGAAAGAAGCGTGAGGTGTGACCATGTCCAAGCAACTTACGAAAGCAGACACAGAGCATACTTAACCCGAAATAATAATAATAATCTTCTGCAATCTTAACTTACGAGACCAGGCACCAGGAGACACACACACACACACACACACACACACACACACACACACACACACACACACACACACACACACACACACACACACACACACACACACACACACACACACACACACACACACACCGATGAAGAGGAGTTAATGAAGAGAAAAAGGTGAAGAGGAGATGAGGCTAACGGTCTATGAATACCTTGCACGATTGCCCGATCGTGCCACCAATTTGGTTTTGGGGGCGGGGGGGGGGATTCTCCGCTGGGCGATATCCCCCTGACAGCTGGCGCGCTGTTTCTTGCTTCGTGCAGTGAGCGTCGTCCAGAGAATGAGACGCGATGGTTGGGTGTGAAGGGAGGGACTTGGGTGGAAAAGGCGGAGTCAGCGATGTGGAGGCGGAGTCGCAGTGATGACGGCGGGTGAAGAAGGTGGAGTCGCAGCGAAGATGGCGGGTGAAGAAGGTGGAGTCGCAGCGATGACGGCGGGTGAAGAAGGTGGAGTCGCAGCGATGACGGCGGGTGAAGAAGGTGGAGTCGCAGCGATGACGGCGGGTGAAGAAGGTGGAGTCGCAGCGATGACGGCGGGTTAAGAAGGTGGAGTCGCAGTGATGATGGCGGGTAAAGAAGGTGGAGTCACAGCGATGACGGCGGGTGAAGAAGGCGGAGCCGCAGGCGAATGGGAGGAGAAGGCGAGTTGGAGATCCAGTGCGTGAGAGCGAGAGAGAATGGCTTCGCCATCTGCCTTTTATAAACTCCGCAGTGCGGGGCGGGGGGGCCACCCCGAAGTGATGCGTCGTCACCCGAATCGGGCACTCTGATTGTCCCCGGCTCCCGCGCGGTCCGGCCGCGATGGCCGGAAGTGGCTCCACTCCACTTCCGGCAAGATGGCCCCAAGCTGTGAAATTGTCTCGCTCCGACCTCACGACATGATATGCATCGCCTCGCACCGAACTCCATGACATGAATTGTCTTGCACGAACTCCCGGACCGTGCCCTAACGACCGGCCGAGGGTAGTGTCGGCCCCGCATGCCTGCCTCGGCATCCCTGGATCGCGCTGGTCACTGTGCCTGCTCCGTGATGTGTCACCTGCCCCGAGCTGTACAGCATGCTCCTGCCTGATTGTGGCTTCTCTGGCCGGAGAGGCGAGAAGTTAAGATATTTTGGCAAACCCATGCACAGATGGTGAGATGTGTCCATTCTTGGCCTGCTCTGTACGATAATAAAGTGTCGCGAGCGGCACCCGGGTTTGCCTTCGAGCACGTTCCGCACAGTGCGGGCGGATCCGCCATTGAGCACGTGGCCAGCGCTCGTGTTCGCCCGATTCTGTTATCGTGTGCGCGGGGCCAACTCCGATCTGTGTAGGCATTGAGGGGAACGATCGGATATAATAATTAGATTGAGGTTTGGAATGAAAAAGGATGTAGATATAAGTGTCAGATGGAGAAATGGAGGGAAAAGAGGATGCCGATATAATTAGTCCAGAAATGGGTTGAAAAGTACGTGCCGCCCGTATCGTGCACAACGTGGCGTGGTTGTCGTTTTGCTATTAATTACACTGAACAATAAAAATTTTTTACTGAAGATGTGTAAAGTGATTTAGACTAATTTGGGTACGCTGATTTCAAAAATCATAACCGTTTTGCTGTATCACGTCAGGATTTTCAGTAACAGAAATATTCCCATTGCCTAGAAGTCAGGATTTCAATGAAATTTACAAAAATTCATTTATTCATTTATTTCATCATGAATGCTTCAAAATTATAGAAATTACAGAAAAACCCCACTAGAATGTAATTAAAAATGCTTTAGGCATTTGGCTTTGCGTTTGTGCTGCTCTGTGTCAGTTTCACGATGCAGGAACCAGCAGAAATCGCCCATCATGTTCAGGTTGTGCCGCCCTTGGTAACGCGTCTCCATGAGTGAAATCTCTTGGTGGAATCGCTCGCCGTGCTCGTCCGAGACTGCTCCCAAGTTGTCAGGGAAGAAGTTCAGGTGCTGGTGTAGGAAATGGATTTTCAGGGACATCCTGGAGCCAAGTTTCCTGAAGGACTCCAGCAGCTGCTGCACTATTTCTTCATAGTTGTCCGCGCGCTCGTTCCCCAAGAAGTTGTCCGTCACAGCTTTGAAGCTCCTCCACGCTGCCAGCTCTTTGGGGTTTAGAGTTGTCGGAAAGGTTTCGTCCTTCATAATCTGTCGGATTTGCGGTCCAACAAAGACACCAGCCTTGATCTTGGCCTCCGACAAGGTGTTGCCAAACTTTTCCTTGAGGTATAAAAACCCACGTAAAAGATCCATTGCCCGTACAAAACTTTTCATCAAGCCGAGCTTTATGTGGAGTGGTGGAAGGAAAACCTTGGCTGGGTCGACAAGGGCGACATGCTTCACGTTGTGTCGACCAGGTACATGCTCTTTTCGCTCTTCCCAATCTTTCTTCGTCCAGTGATTCTTGTCGTCTCTGCTATCCCAGAGACAAAGGAAGCACATGTATTTCGTGTAGCCTGACTGCAGCCCTAACAACAGCGCCACCACTTTCAAGTCTCCGCAGATGTGCCAGTTGAAGTCATTGTACTTGATGGAATCAAGCAGCTGCCGCATAGTCTCATAGGTCTCTGTCATGCCGAACGCGTGAGCCAGTGGGACTGATGGTTTCTCGTTGCCATTGTGGAGCAAAACAGCCTTCAAGCTGTTCTTCCCCGAGTCGATGAAGAGGCGCCAGTCTGCAGGATCGTGATCACACCCAAGTTCTTTCAACAGACCGTTGATGTCACTGCAGAATGTCATCGTGTCTTCCATCTCAAAGAACTCAGCCATGTCTCTGTGACGTGCTCTGAACAAGGATATCTTGGTGTTAGGTTCAAGTAGATTCCACTGCTGCAGCCTTGATCCAAGCAGCTCTGCCTTCGCCTTTGACAGCGAGAGATCTCTTACAAGATCATTTAAGTCTCCCTGGTTCAGAAGGTGTGATTCTTGAGTGTCGGGTTCAAAAGGTTCATCATCACCATCCTCTTCACCACTGCTTACAGCTATGTTCTGATCAGCTGGAGGTGTTGGAACGGGGTTCTCGTCATCATGAGGCACAGGTTTACGAGCAGAGACGCAGTCAGCGTACTTGATGTGACCTTTATTCTTCTTGTTGAAGCCGGCGATGCTTGTGCAGCAGAAATAACAATCATCATGATGATTCTGCGGCTAACGCCATATCATGGGCACCGCAAATGGCATGCTCGCGCGCTTGCCCACCAACTACTGAGTCAAGGTTGTGTGACAGCTTGTGCAGCAGATGTGTGGTGCCCAGCTCTGTTCTTGGTCCCCCACCTTACACCCGAAGTAGTGAAAGTAGGCGGCCTTCATTTTCACTGCTGTAGATATACTTCGCTGTTGATCTTTTTTGGTATACCGACCACAGACATAACAGAAGTTGTCAGGATGATTGGTACAGGAACGCCTACTCATCTTTATCTGAAAGAAAGAAATATAACACAAGTTAACAACAATTGTACGAAATAGACATGTTAAAGACATATGTAAATTTCATTGAAATCCTGACTTCTAGGCAATGGGAATATTTCTGTTCCTGAAAATCCTGACATGATACAGCAAAACGGTTATGATTTTTGAAATCAGCGTACCCAAATCAGCGTTTACACATCTCCAGTAAAAAAAAAAAATTGAAATTTGTTGTTCAGTGTTATTGGCCTTTGACGATGTAGCTATTCGCACCAAGCTACGAGCCACGCTCTTGCCGATATAAACCACATCCGTGCAGCCTCTTTAAGAGATATTCATTTGGATGCCGTTTCAATGCAACCGGCAATCTCATCTCAGATCATTGGAAATGTCAGACGATCATCTCAAGCTTGCGGCAGAGATTCGTTTGAGGATATCGCTGTTTCCTCACAGCTGCGCTTTTTTGATGCTCATGTTGCGGCTTTTTATTCCCTCCCCCGGCCGCGACACGTGCTGCACGTGTTGGACTCTGCGAGGACGCAAATTCGGATTTCCCTCAGGAATAAGCAGAAAAGAAGAGTAGAAATGAAGTTAGTGGTGTAAGCAAACCTAGCTATGAGATCCCTGCAACGCACGTCCCATTTGACCCACGAGACAAAAGGGAAGGGGCTATCGAAACGTATATTAATGGAATAACTGTCTTGGGACCACTATATGTTGGATACCATTGCCTTGGAGGCATGTGGTTCCTCGAACCGCAACACTGTGTGTGTGTGTGTGTGTGTGTGTGTGTGTGTGTGTGTGTGTGTGTGTGTGTGTGTGTGTGTGTGTGTGTGTGTGTGTGTGTGTGTGTGTGTGTGTGCATGT
>NC_140966.1:40652834-40655334 GCF_056783735.1 Eptatretus burgeri | reverse complement strand
GAGCTCCTTTTGCTGTTTCGTTCGTTGTTCTTTCATTATCTCTGCGTACCTCAACCTTGCTTTCTCCTTTAGTCGTTCTTGTCCTTTTTGTTTCATTCCTTGTTCTTTCACGATCTCCACGTAGCTCAGCCTTGCTTTCTGTTTTAGTTGTTCTTTTCTTTCTTTTTAAATTTCTTTCACCCCCTGTCCCTCATTTTCATTCTCATAGTTTCCTTCAATCGGTTGATTTCTTTTCCTATTTTAGTTGTTGCTCTTTCACTATCTCCTCGTACTCCATCCTTGCCTTTTCCTTTTGTTGTTCAACCTCAAATTCATACTCTTTTTGTTTTTTATTCCACTGTCTCTCTTGTTCTTCCCTCTCCAATGTCGTTGTCTCCTTCAATTGACTGATTTCTCCTTCCTGCTTCATTCCTTGCTCCTTCACTTTCTCCTTGTACTCCACCCTATTTTTTTCCCTTTTCTCGTTCAGTTTCAAATTCATACTCTTTTTGTTTTCTATTCCACTGTTCTTCTCGTTCTTCCATCTCCAATGTCGTTGTTTCCTTCAATCGACTGATTTCTCCTTCCTGCTTCATTTCTTGTTCTTTGTGTTTTCTATTCTACTGTCTTTCTTGTTCCTCATTCTGCAATCTCGTTGTCTTTTTCAATTGGCTGATTTCCTTCTCCTGTCTCATTCGTTCTTCTTTCATTACTCTTTCTTGTTCCTCATTCTTTAATCAGGCCTTCCGTTTCCAACTGTTCGATCTGTACAGTGTGGTTCCTTGACGTTTCATTCTCTGCTGTCGTTCTTTCTTCTCTCACCATCCTCAGCTCGTTTTGTAATCCTGTTTCTTTGTCTTGGTGTTTCTGTAACTCAGAAGCTTTCTTTTCTAATTCCTATCTCATCTCCACACACTCCAACCTTGCTTTGGCTTCTAACCGTTCGATCTGAACAGTGTGGTTCCTTGACGTTTCATTCTCCGTCCTTGTTCTCTCCTCTCTCAACATCCTCAGCTCGTTTTGTAGTTCCCTCTCTTTGTCTTGGTGTTTTTGTAACTAGGAAGCTTTTCCTTCTAATTCCGTCCTCATCTCCGCACCTCTTTCACATTCTTTCTTCCTCATCTCCTTTAGTTGGTGAATTTCCAATTCATGTTCCTTTTGTTTCTTATTCCACTGTTCCTCTCGTTCTTCCTTCTCCAATCTCGTTGTTTCTTTCACTTTGTTGATCTCTACTTCCTGCACCATTTCCTGCAATTTCTTATGGAATTCCTGCCATTCCTGTTTTCTTTTTATCGTCTGTTCCAGTCCTTCTCCTTTCCGATTGCCTTCTTCTACCTCCTCCTTCAGTTGTTCCAATTCCACATCGTGTTCCCGTTTTTCCTCTTCCCACTTTGTTTCCCATTCTTTTTCAAAGTTCTCTCTATCCCGGGAATTACTAATTTGCTCTTCCTCTATTCTTTCGTTCAATTTGCTCTTCCATTGTTCCCACTCATGGATACTCAACTCTAATTTCCTCACTTTTCCCTTTAGTTCTTCGAACTGTCTTGACTTTTCCAACTATTCTTCCTTCCTTTCCTCCAGATGCCCCTCTCTTCTTTTTATCTCCTGTTCCAGGCTTTCTTTTATCTGTTTGCCTGATCTTACCTCTTCCTTTAGTTGTTTTAATTCCAAATCGTGTTCACATTTTTCCATTTCCAGCGATGGGCGGGAGCGCCTTCGTCGTGCCGCGCGGTTCGTAGCGCCATGAATTGCGGCCTGCTCACGCCTCGTGCCGCGCTGAAGTGCCGTTAAAATTCCTGAGTTTGTTTGACTCTGAGTTTGTTTGCCAGTAAAATTCCTGCTCAGTGTACGAGGGTGAGCTCCCCCACTGATTACAATTTTCTGATACGGGTCCAAACCGCATGGTGATGGCATCCTTGACCATGGATTCTAACACTTCTAAATCTATTTCCATTACCCCCTGCTCCCATTCGTCTTGAAAAGCAATCTTGTTTCTTGGAATTAATTTTTTTTTTTTAAAAGCTCGTGTTTGGTGGGAATCGAGGGTCGCTCCACACACCCCTGAACTGATTCCCATTAATTTAGTTTGGAGACGGGGTGGATTCGAATCTCACTCCCGGACACCACTGTTCCGAATTCGCGCCCGCCGGCGTGCGATCGGCCGCGTACCTCGAATCGCAACCGCATCGCCCACCGGTCGGACAATTCAGTCATGACTTTCTGGAACCACGCCAGAAACCAGTCATGAGTGAGCTTTTAACCTCACCACAGCCCAGTCCGTATTCTACCCGCGCGAAATAGGGTCACTCGCCGAATATCGATATACCTAAGTACTCGCGCGGGTAACCTACCGAGGGGCCGTACTTCGGTGCAGGTCGGCTTGGGACACGAACCGCTTAAGTGCTCCATTCCATTCTACAGCGATAACCGAGCGGGTATTATCGCCGACCTCGCCGGATCCGATTCTATTTAACGGGTATTTCAAAACCCAACTAATTATTCCACGATGCAAGATGGCATT
>NC_140966.1:40630334-40647834 GCF_056783735.1 Eptatretus burgeri | reverse complement strand
GTCCCAAGAAGAATGCCAGACATCTCTCTCACACACACACACATACACACACACACACACACACACACACACACACACACACACACACACACACACACACACACACACACACACACACACACACACACACACGTATGAACACACAAACTTGGATATATTAAATCCTGGTAAGTACTTACAAAAGCTATTCTGTTTGAAGTTATAACCTGAACTTACAATCAATTGACAGATTTCCCAACTGCCCGGATCATCAGCTGGGCACTGTTTTTCTTCGACGTTTCGATCCTTTCAGCCCAGAACCTCTCCAAACAGGTCAGGTCGGGTATGGGAGCATGCGCCAGAGCAGCACGTCGCTGCGTCCACTTTCCGCCGGAACTCCAGGGGCCTCCGTCTGGCCATCGCCCAGGCAGATGCCTGGCCCATCACCATCTCCTTGAGATGCCGATCAACCTGCTGCAACCACGAGGCACGTGGTCGGCCCGTTGGCCTCCTCCACTCACGAGACTCCCTCGCTGAGAGAATCTGGTGAGCAGGATAAGCATCAGGAAAACGAGCCACATGTCCATACAGCCGCAGCTGATGCTCACGGACTATGCAGGTAACAAATCTCATTTGAGTCTCTCTCAGCATCCGCTCGTTGGACACAAAGTCCAACCAGTGATAGCCAAGGATTCTCCGAAGAGAAAGAGACCTAGCACCAAAGGAATTAAGTCCCCGTCTCAGATCCCTGGTCAGAGTCCAAGTCTCACATCCATAGAGAATGATTGAAGCACCAAGGACCTGAAGACTCGGACTTTCGTCCTCCCGCACAGGTACCAGCAGCCCCACACCCCATGATCCAGTGAATCCATGACTCCCCAGGCCTGATCCAGACATCTGTTGACCTCTGACTTACTGCCAAGGTAAGTGATTCTTTCCACGACCTCAACATCCTCACCACAAACAGGCAAGGACAGGACAGCAGTATCCAAAATATCATTGAAAGCCTGGATCTTAGTTTTGACCCAGGAAACCCGTAATCCCAGTGGCTCCAACTCCTCATTCAGCACCTCGAGGGCCCCCAAAAGGATATCTAAAGCCTCCGCAAAGATGACTGCATCATCTGCGAAATCAAGGTCAGAGATCTTGACATTCCCAAATGATGCACCACACCTTGATCTCTCCGACATCCTCCCCAGAATCCGGTCGACACAAGTGCTGAAAAGTGTGGGGGCCAGAACACACCCCTGACAAACTCCAGTAACAACTGGAAATAAGTCAGAGATGGTACCACCACATCTCATAGCATTCTCAGTACCAGAGTAGAGTTCAGACATCAGATAGATCAGTTTTGGTTTCACCCCACGAAGAACAAGAATCCTCCAGAGAGCATTCCAATTCACTGAATCGAACGCCTTACAGAGATCAACATAGGCTGCAAGCAGCCCCTGCCAAAACTCTCATCTGCGTTCGGTGAGGACCCGAAAAGCAAGGATACAGTCAATCGTTGACCTCTTTGGTGTAAAGCCTGACTGCTCTGGACGCTGGTGCTCAAGCAGATGGTGGCAAACCCTCTCAAGAATTATCCGAGTAAAGACCTTGCCCGACACTGAGAGCAGCATAACACCTCAGTAGTTGCAGTCTTGGCGATCACCCTTCCCTTTCCAGAGAGGGACAACGAGGCCCCTCTTCCAGTCAGTTGGGATAATGCCTGTGTTTCAGGCAGAGTACAGAACTGCGCGCAACGACACGAGTGCAGCATTTTCACCAGGCTTGAGAAGTTCAGCATGGATACCACAGATCCCTGGAGCTTTACCCCATTTCAACCGGTTCACCGCAGCCTGTGTTTCTACAAACGAAGGTGGACCACAGTGGATTGGAGGGTCAGCAACAGTGATTGTAACACCCCTGACGTCCAACTCGACAACAGGTGGATCAGCCTGGTGCAACTGCTCAAAGTAACCAGCCCAGCGGGCCTTCGCTTCGGACTCCTCTGTCAAGAGCACACCACACTCCGCTCTCACTGCAGTACACCGAGGGATGGGCTTGGATGAATGCAATGCGCAAATTCTCCTGTAAGCAGGACGAGAATCACTTGACCACAGGTGATGCTCTACCCCCTCACAGATTCCTCACACATAGGCCTCCTTGTCCACCCTTAGCACACGTACAGTTTTACAAATCAGCTCCCTGAACAACTCAGCTCTGCCATTCAGCCTGGCCCTGCGACACTGGTCAATGGTATCCAGTGTCCCTTGAGAGACAAAATTCTTCTTCACCCGATGGTGAGTTCCAAGACATCCACCGGCAACATCAAGGATGGTGGTCTTGAAGGCAATCCACAACTCTTCAGGATCTCCCAAAGCACCCAACCCCCCCACCCCCCAAATCTCCACTCAGCTTGTTCGCAAACTCCTCAGCTGCCCTCTCACCCTTGAGCTTGCCAACATCCAGCCTCGGCTGGGATGGTACCATTCTCCTGGACTTAAGGTGCAACTTAAGAGTTGCTACAACAAGCCGGTGGTCAGCATTGAGGAATTGAGCACTCCAGTAGACCCTGCCATTCTGGATCATCCTCCAGCGACCATCAACGAGCACATGGTCATTCTCCTTTGCCACACCACCAGCATTGGAATACAAAGTCCAGCGATGAGATTGTGGGTGCTGAAACCATGAACCAGCCACCCTGTCTTTTCTGCAAAGTCAAGGAACTTTGTGCTATTCTCGTTCACAGATACAGACCCATGGGGACCAACACACGTCTCATAATCATCACTATCAGTTCCAGTCGATGCATTGAAATCCCCCAAGATGAGACGTGTGTATCGCCTGGGGCACTGATCAACGACAGACTCGAGCGTGGCGTAAAATGCGTCCTTCACGGTGAGATCACTCGCCTCATTCGGAGCATAAACAGAGACCAGGGAAATGACACCCAGTGAGTGAAGAATACTTGGTCTCATAATACTCTCGTTGACTGGTGTTACCACAATTATCATTGGAGTCAGCTTATTGGACACAGCTGCAGCAACTCCTTGGGCATGGTAACCATCAGAGTGACCAGACCAATGGTAGGTGTAACCATCCGCCATGATCTCGCCGCAATCTGGTTTTCGAACCTCAGAGAGTGCTGCAATACCGATATCCAAACACTTGATCTCAGATGATGACAGAGACATGTGATCATCCTCTCTTCAGGATAGGACATTCCAGGCACCCACCCAAAGGGACTGCCTCAGCTTAACCCAAAGAGACCGCCGTCTGGTGGACGACCCCTCAGCACCACTCCGACACACTCTCCCGCAATCTGACCCAGGAATGTTACCCCGTGGTTTCCCTCCTGTCATAAAAGCTTGGGGGTCCCGAAGGTTTGCCCCAATCCTGTCATCTGGTGATTTGCTCTGCGAAGGGAAGCTGCACAGGTGATGCTCCCATGCAGTAGGTTTTCAGATTTTTTTTTTTGCTTTGAGAATGTTTTGCACAATTTTTGAGAATGCTCAAAATTTTTGACATTTGAGAGAATGAGAATGCGTTTTGAGAATGCCCAAAACCTCAAAGTTGTGTTCAGTCAGTCAACACAGCAATGCAATATCCTTATTCACACTTATTTAGTTACTTCTTTTATTTGAAGTATTACGACATATGAATAACTTTAATCATACACCACTTTAATGATAATATATTAAGCGGTAAACACTTTACTTTGTCGACATGTCTATTACACAGTACCTTCATCTAACCATCGATTCAAACTGTCATTTAAGTATTCAAACTGTCATTCATAACTGATTTTAACATGCTGCACTGCGTATCTTAGCAACCACCAATAAATTATATTAATGCTTATTTATAATGTATTTTATTGATAATATTTATTGATTTAATTTTTTATTGAAATTCCTCCATTATTTAATAGCATCTATAAATATGTTTAATTGATGGTATTAATTAAAGAATTTACCTCACTATTGCAATGAATTCATTATTATTACATCAAATGCAATGAAATAGGAACTTGTTTGCATTAACAACAACCAAACTTAAATAAAAGGTGAAGATGAAGTCTAAAGACATTCTCACAAAACCTGATCAAACAATCAGCCAAATATCCTGTTTTACATGATGGAAAAAAACCTCAGTACGTTCCACAAAATCATCCTTTACTGAACAAATTCTTGCAAATCTAAGTAGAGGAGATGAAAAGACATTGTTACCCATTTTAATTGGTACATTGCTTCCTGGAAAGGTGTACAAGAACACAGCCAAACTGAAATCATCAACTTTATGATATACACTTGGACTAAAACCATTCTGTCCAACTCTAACCAACACAGCCAGATATGTAGCAACTGTACAATCATTACCACTCGTATTTGCAATCAGGCTATCTGGATAAATCTTGTGAAGTTGCCTTTCAAAAAAAATTATAGTTAACCACACAAATATCATCTATGTAACAACATGTATGAAATAATATTATTGCTAATCCCAATTTTTTCCCCTCCATCAGTTTCTGCATGAATGAAAATTCACAGAAAATAATAAAGATGTCTGTCCGTGGGGGGCTGCAAGTCCCACCTATGGGAATACCCTTAATCTTTTGAAACATTATCCCACAAAAAGACGAAAGTATTAAATAACATAAAATGAACAGCATCTTTAACCTTCTGCTTATAAAAACAATGAAAACTTGAGCATTTCTTTTTTGAAAAGAATGCTCTCTCAAACCTGACACATAAAAACTTATTAATAGAGTTAAAACCTTGTCAATTACTTTGAAGAGTGAATCCTTCATGAGTACTAAATCCAAATTTGTATATCCAGTTGGAAAAATTTAAAAACTTCAACTGACTTGATATTGAGGCATGTAATCCGATCTAAGAACTCTAAAGAGGAATGAATGCTCCAGAAAGTGTTAATACCAGAATTATTCTCAATTGCTAAACAATATTCCTGAACTGCTCCCTAACAAACTTGTAAAATTGAGTTAGCTATAACCAATAACTTTTTGGTGGAACACTGCCTGGCACCCACGATAAACCTATACTTGTACGGGTTCTTATGAAGCTTAAGGATTCAGAAAAGCTGAGGAATACAAAGATTTACCTCTTAACATTTAATACTGAAATTATCTAAAACTTCCTGATGCTCAGAGATATCTTGCAGTGACTTATGACAAGGAACATACTGTATGAGCTATTTCCTATATTATTGAAAGTAACTGCATCAATGCCTAATTCTCTCAATAATACCTCTACATAAAACTTTTTACAAACCACAACAAAATTATTTGCAGCTTTATCCGCTGGAGCTATTATGTAGCTATCATGGAGCTCCCGAATGTCTTTACGAACACTCCGCTTGTTCAACACTGGTTTAGACCGACTCAGTGAAAGCAAGCCCCTGGAAGTAAGCTTTGATTTTTACATCCCAACAAACATTCACAATCAACAACAAAAGTCTTACCTGTCACATGACAAACAAAAGTTTCTCAAGGTCTAAAAACTTTCCAACACAACATCTCAAGGAATTGCACTTTTTAACAACAGCTTTACAAGTACTTGATAAAACATACTGATGCATTCTGACACTGCATGCTTTTTCGTTTTTCGTAAGCCTGATATTATTGTAACTCTTTTCCGTTTTTGACTGAGTTCGGTTGGCTCAGACCAGACAGAAGAGACAGGCTGGTTGCATGGTAGTTCAGTAAAACCTCGCAAATCCAGACTATCTGGGGGTATGGGGTGTCCAGATTACCTGAAAGTTCAGACTATCCAAAATAAGTTGAAAAAAATGCATTACTCATGTAATTTGTATTACAAGATATATTACAATTTTTTTGCACACCAAACACTCGTTTTATTTTGAGTAATTTCTTCACGTCAGACACTTTGATTGGCTATGCCAAACGCCTCCACGATTTTTGTTCCAGCCACACCACTTTAACGTTTCTCTATTTTTTAAACTTGTCTGCAACAGTTATGGACAGATGTTTCCTTTTTCCTGCACTCTTTCCTTTCTTTAGACCCATTTTAAACACCTTCTATAGCACTTAAAGTTAGAAAAAGGCAAAGCGGACGCTTGATCAGAGCTTAACACCGCTTGCAGACAAGCATCAATGACACCATGGGGTCAATGTAATGTCAGGCCAGCATCCACTGTACAGACTAGTCCGGATTATCTGAAGTCCGTACATGCGGGGTCTGACCTAGTGAGGTGTCACTGTATCATGTTTTGAGTTGTCTTGACACTATAGTTTCAGTTCATGATTATCAAACCCCTCAATGATAGCCATTGTGAGAAATTATTCATGTACCCCTATGCCACAACCAGCTCGTTACATTCTTTGTATAACTTTACATTCTTTGTATAACTTTACATTCTTTGTACAACTTTATTGGCACAATTGTTGTGGATGCAAGGAAGACAGAAATGGGTGCCATTTGATCAATTCTATTGCAAGATGAGCAAAATGGCAGGTAGTATGGAAGGAAGTAACAGCTCCTCTTTTGGTTTCCTCAAATCTTACTTTGAGTCCTGTGTTTTCTCTTTTAGTTGTCTTCAAAACTCCTTTCTCCTCAAACTTTTACCCCATTCTCTTTTCAATCTGCATGTCATGTTCAACATTTTGTTTTATTACTCTTCCTCCAGGAAGCTTTGCAGCGAGTCGGTATTGGAGAAGTTGTGGCAAGGGCTAACGGACCAACAATCCAGGGAACAGACTTTTCCCAAAACCTTGATGTGGCTCCCGTTATGGCTGCAATCAAGAAACACCAAGAAGGATTTAATCGGCCTCGTCTTGGTAAGGATTTAATCATGCCTGTGTACTGCTTTTTATGACCTTTTTATTTTCAATCTCTTACTCGTGTTTTCATATGCTTCTTTTTGTTTCATATGTTGTACATTATTTTTTTCCATTCTCTTTTTCTTTTCCCCAAAGAAATCAAATTATATGGGAATACAAGAAATGAGGACACAAGATGAGGACATTTGTCCCATCATGCCTGCTCTTTTTTAACATCAAGTCAATTCAATCCCTCAGTTTATAGACTTATTTTTCATGGGGGAATGCAGGGTGGAGTGTGGAGGTGAACACTGGGGCAGCCATATCAACATCACAAGGGTGTTTCTCAATAAGAATTTTTTTTTAGGGGTGAGCCGAGGAGGGGGTTGTCTGCTCCGAGCTCTTGTGGAATGCACAAGGTCCAATTCTGTTTCATCGTATCTATATGAATAGTTTATCAGGAAAAGTACCTCTTTCATTTTGCAGACATCTTGGTTCTGTCAGTGTCACTTTTTTATGGCTGCAAGTCAGCTACAGAATTGCTATCTACGAACCTACATGGTGTATATCACAAGGATATACCTGTATAAAGAACGCAACACCACACTAACTCAATTTGTCAGATAAACTAATTAATTTCATTGCTGTTGGGGGCATTAAATTGTGAAGGGAACAGTGGGGCAGGTGCTTATTTTATTCATTTTTAAAATAATTGGTGTGATGAGGGAATTTCCAGGTGATCAGTGATAAACAAACACAAACAGCACATTCAATTTTTACTGAGAAAACAGCACAGAAATCACAATCACGACCCATATCTACAATCACCGATCCATACCTCAGCTACCGACCAGTCCTGCCAAAATCAATGTACTCAGATATCCCCAATGCTTTTCGGCGCATTTCAAATTCCAATGTAAAGTAATAAACTGTTTCTGCTGTTACTCCCTTTCCAGGGAGACCATAACACGCATTAACTACTCCAAGTGAAATATCCTGCCTTATAACCAACCTAACTATTCTCTTCTTTACTCTCAGGCTGTAACCAGTAGAATGATCATGTTGGTTATAGCCCCTCTCCCAAAATTAATTAAACAATTTGATTATCAATTACCACCCTCACCACCACCAGTCTTGGACCCACCCTCTCGACCCACCCTCGCCTTTTGCCTTGGACACTCGACCCACCCTCGCCTTCTTCCCCGGACACTCGACCCACCCTCGCCTTTTGCCCCGGACACTCGACCCACCCTCGCCTTTTGCCCCGGACACTCGACCCACCCTCGCCTTTTGCCCCGGACACTCGGCCCACCCTCGCCTTTTGCCCCAGACACTCGACCTGCCCTCGCCTTTTGCCCCGGACGCTCGATCCACCCTCGCCTTTTGCCCCGGAAACTCGACCCACCCTCGCCTTTTGCCCCAGACACTCGACCCACCCTCGCCTTTTGCCCCGGACACTCGACCCACCTTCGCCTTTTGCCCCGGACACTCGACCCACCCTCGCCTTTTGCCCCAGACACTCGACCCACCCTCGCCTTTTGTCCCGGACACTCGACCTGTCTATGCTTCAACCCAGAGGTCGTCATTGAAAATAACTGAATGCCTTTCTTTCATATTTGGTCTAGTTGGAGAGCTGGCTGAGCTTCATTCTCAAATTTGTGCCAAAAGGTTTGTTGAACTCATTGGCCAGTGAAGACCATCCGATTTATAAAAACTGATTTCTTAAGTGCGGCTTTCTTGGGGTTAAGGATTATTTGATCCTTCAAGTAGACCCTTCTAGCCCTTCCAATCTAAACATCGCACCCAAACTGCCCCTTCGGTATTTGGACACATAGTGTGAGATTTGTTTTAATTACATTTGTTAAGAAGTTTTAATCCCTGGGGTTAACGGATAAGAAAGGGCTAATTAAGGGTTCATTAAGAGTTCAATATCAAATTGGTGCCCAACACCCGTTCTGATCTCATAAGATTGCTTCACCCACCCACTAACTAAATTCATCACTTAAGAATGATTTTTGTCTGGGGTTTACGGATAAGAAGGGTCTTAAGGGCGCAAGGGTCTTCATATAGACCTTGGAAAATAATTTGATTGAGCTGACGCCCATTCATTTATATGACGGGGGGGGGGGGGGTCTATAGATAGTAACAAAAAACACAAATTACAACCATTTAAGAAACCATAGTGCCTGGGGTTAATGAATAAGAAAGGGCGAATTAAGGGTTCAATCTCAATTTGGCGCCTGTTGTGGATTTTTTAAACCCACCTTGTTGTGATCATTGTCCTCCTGAAGGATTCTAACTGGCCGATTGTGGAATCCTATTTGACTTCAGGCAGAGTTTAACGTTTGTCCGATTTGGTTATAAAATCCTACAAAAACCCTATCGACACTGATAAAACTGATGTCCACACAAGTCCTTCCTTGTGAAACAATTTATTTTCTAATTATCCACCATACACTTCTCACCCTTCGCCTTGTACAATGAACTTAAGAATCCCCATTGATTGCAATATTATTTGGTTCTATTTCATTTATTCTTGCTTTAGTTAACAGTTAGACCAACCTGATTCAATTCACTTCCACATTACATCTGAGAGTTTTATTCTAACTTGGTACTTGGTCAGTTCCAAGGAATACAAGCCACTGAGATTCTAATACTTTCTCAGGTACTTGCACTGAAACAATTTTACATTTCAAAGCATTTTATACTTTCATGAGAGAAAGGTTGGGGGGGCTATTCACCCAGACTGCAGACGTGTCCTTTAGACGAGAATCCACTTCGTACATTTCTAGGCAAAGGTTCGTTTATCAACTCGGTCACTCTGCTCCAGAACAACACATTTCTTATCATTTAGGGCAAAAGTCTTTTGGCCAGAAATGACAGCCAATTCAACTTGTAGCATAACAGTTACATTTCTAAAACTCCTTTTGTTACAATTTAGAATACATTAATATAAATTTTTCCCCCACACGCCCAACACCCGTTCTGATCTCATAAGATTGCTTCACCCACCCACTAACTAAATTCATGACTTAAGAACGATTTTTGTCTGGAGTTTACGGATAAGAAGGGTCTTAAGGGCACAAGGGTTTTCCAATAGCATCTGGAATACAAATTACAACCACATTCTGAATGCCTGGTTCCATTGCGTTATCTTCATCGACAACCGTTTAATGAACATAGAATATGCTCCGGAGGCGTACATATAAATTAGGAAATAGATGAGAAAATATAAATTTGTGGGACAGGGTTAAAATTTTTCACTTTTTCGAGATCCACTTGTACCAGTACAGGAAGCATTTTCCGGGCCGACCTTGACAATGAGATGATTCGCAAACTGAGAAATTCTTTACTCATCCGGTATATGCTTAAAGTTTATATGAAATTCGCCGGTGTATCACCGTACAAATAAACGAATTAGATAAGACCAGAATAATCTCCACTTGTCTTTCGACACGTCTCCGATGACCAGCGCCAACAGCTGTAGCTAGGCCCATGTATGGCATGGCACTCACTGAGCTGACTGATTTGTTTTTCACCATGAACCGGCAGAACTACGTGAGATGGATGGCCAAATACCGTTTGGATGTCATGAATATAGAAATTACGCATCCAGGATTGACCAACATACTGAACGCTGGAGCGTTCTCGGTTAGAAGGACCAATAACGAGTTTGCACGCCTTCCAGTTGACCTCACATTAGAGCAGACAGTCAAAGCAGATGCAGCATCGAGGATGACTGGATTCACATTGGCGACAAACAACTACACTGCGTGCGTTCGTTGGAGTGTCACGAAGGGCAGTCTTGCAGCAATTGCAAGTGAGGCCTTAGCTATGGCCGGACTGGTACATCATAGTGACACTCAAATGGAACTCAGTCCATCGAGAATCAAACGCGACAACGAGGATCTCAAGCGAATCACCTCAAGCATTGCCTCGTCGGTAAATGCATTCGCCATCGATACCAATGCGCCGCTAATCAATATCAGCACAGGGAAGAGTGTCCCCGTTGCCGTCAAGAATTCTCTGCTCAGTGTACCGTTGGAAGGTCGCAGGATGCATGAGAAATTCGTTCGCGAAGGCCTTGATGATCCGACACGCTTTGAACGACCTATTACCCACCCGCAACAAACTTTTGACATTCGCGAAACAGTGCGTAACCAACCGACGTGCCCCACAGAACTCGAAGGAGGCAGAACTGAAATGTACAAGCCAGTTACTCGGAAGACTAGCCTTCATCGCGGCTCAGGCCGAAGTGGACCTCAAATTCCTCCACATTTCCACTCACGCCTGTGCCGCTGTCTATGTGTAAGCGCGATGGTTCAATGGTGCATACAGCAAAGAGCGCCCTTTTCGACAAGCTGGAGAAAACAGTACCTGATCACGGCCATCCGACTGATGTGAAGGTACATCTGATAGATGGAAATTTTCTCCTTCACTGTCTACCACCAAACCTACCCCCGACTTGCGGTGGTCTGTCACGGGGTATCCTCGTTGCGGCCTTATCCCACCAGTCAAAACGTATAGACATAGCGTTTGACACTTACGAGGAACCTTCTATTAAGGACTGCAAACGGGAAAGACGAGGAACCGAAGAGCAACATTACGTTATCAGTGGCCCGGACCAGATAAGACCGAAGAACATTGAGAAAGCTCTGAAATCGAGTTCCTTCAAGAGAGGTCTACCGGAATTCATGATGGATGACTGGGCTGGGGAGCAGTACCGACACATTCTGGAAGGAAGAATCGTTTTCCTCGGTGTCAACGGTAAATGTGCCACGTATTTTGTTGTGAATGGTGGAGTGCAGAAAGAATCAAGTCAAGGTCTGTTCTGTAATCACCCAGAGGCAGACACGAGATTGTGCTTCCATTTGACATTGGCTGACCTTGATTGTCAAGATGGCGACATTGTAGTACGTGCCTCGGACACCGACATACTGGTGATTCTCCTTCACCATGTTCATCGATTTACATGTACAATTTGGATGGAAGTTGGGACGTCCGGTAAGGATAATCGACGCTACGTGAACGTTACTAATGTAGCAGCACAAATCGGTCTGGATGTGTGCGCAGCTCTGCCTGGCCTGCATGCATTCGCAGGATGTGACTACACATCAGCATTCGCAAGGAAAGGGAAGAAACGGCCGTATGATATAATGTGTGCCCACGACAAGTTCATTCGGGGTTTTTTATCCCTCAGCTACAAAGAGCCGGACGATGAAATGTTTGCCGTCCTCGAGGAGTTCGTCTGCCTCATGCACTGTGCGAAAAAGACCACGACGCTGAACAACTACCGATTCGATGTTGTCAATCGCACGTATAACCGCAAATCGAATTCCATGTGATCGTTCGACAAACTGAAGAGCATCGAAGCAGCAGCATCCCGCCTTGCTCAGCTGAGTTGCGGCCACATAGTGTAAGGACTGGTTTTGTGGCTACAATGTGGGGCAGTTCCCACCTGGCTACCATACCGAAATCTCCAACTGCGGGATGGGAAATCGTTGAAGGTCACTATAGAGTCATCTGATTTGATGGACAGCAACTGCCCCAGGTGCTTGTTCCAGAAATACCAGTTGAAATGGACGCTGACGGTGATCCATCCAGAACGGATGATCTGATGATCGATTCATCATCTGAAGGTGAAGCAAGAAGTGATGATGATGATGTTGAAGATGATAATGACGATGATGATGAATGATCATGATAGTGATAATTCTGAAGGGTGAATGAGCCAAAATACCTGAAATGTCGAGCCTGTTTTGGTGGGCTGAGATCCTTAAAGTTATTTTTACTTTGTAATGGTCAGTAATTTTTATTCGTTATAGTCTCTGATATGTAGCACGTTTAGTTTTTGATAACCTATCATATTATTCGTATAGCTGGCTCTGATTCAGAGAACAGTTCAGAAGTGAAGTCGAGACACGCATCGGGAGTTTGTTAAAAAATGAATCTGTTCGTGTACCAGACGTAGACCCATCTTCGAGCACATTCGGCAGATTTCTTATATCATTCTGTGTTTGCGGCATTGTCATGTCATCTCCCTCTGACTGTTAGAACAGGGACGATATTTTGTAGTTACCTAATAAAACTCATAATGACAGTGACAGTGCATCGTATAGTCACCCTCTTCACTTTCAATTTCCTTATGCTATGTTCATTTTTCGACCCCCAATGTGTTGAATTGTCCCCCGGTTATCACAACATGGCCCGTCAGTGTATATCAAATCGATTTCACTGAGAATGTTGTGTGTTCATCTTGCCTTTATATCACTTGCGTTTGATGATCATCGTGCCACATATATTACAATACACATTAGATTCAACATAGACTACACCCGCGTCATCGCTTTTTTTTCATTATCTCAATGTGCCCTCATTATCTCAATGAAAATTAAGCCTCTCGTGTATCCTTTTCCAGCTGTGAAGACCCTTACGCCCTTAAGACCCTTCTTATCCGTAAACCCCAGACAAAAAATCGTTCTTAAGTGATGAATTTAGTTAGTGGGTGGGTGAAGCAATCTTATGAGATCAGAACGAGTGTTGGGCACCAAATTGAGATTGAACCCTTAATTAGCCCTTTCTTATTCATTAACCCCAGGTACTATGGTTTCTTAAATGGTTGTAATTTGTGTTTTTTATAACTATATATAGACACCCCCCCCCCACCCCGTCATGTAAATGAATGGGTGTCAGCTCAATCAAATTATTTTTCCAAGGGCTATGTGAAGACCCTTGCGCCCTTAAGACCCTTCTTATCCGTAAGCCCCAGACAAAAATCGTTCTTAATGATGAATTTGGTTGGTGGATGGGTAAAGCAATCTTATGAGATCAGAACGGGTGTTGGGCGCCAATTTGAGATTGAACTCTTAAGGCGCTGTCACACCATGACGATTTAGCCAGCAATGGCAACGTATAAAAATGTATGTAAAACATTGGCGTACGCTGAAATTTTGATGTTTTTTTTTTTAATTTTTGGTCATATTCATAATGTGTTGGTCATATGCATAACATATTAGTAACGGGCAAAGAACGTTTTGTTGTCTTATAGATAACTTATACCAACGAATGCTTAACCTGTTGTCGGCGTTCACAATCTATGCCCAACGATAGTTTAACTTAGGCAAAGCACACTGCACGTATCGCCGACGAACTCGTGGTGTAGCCTGTTTAAAACCTGCCGCACGCCGATTTAAATCACAACCGCCTGAAAATTGAAAGTGTCAACCACGCAGTCACACCTTGACGATAAAGCCAGCGTATGCCGACCTATGAAAATGTGTCTAAAACGCTGGCACACGTCGAATACGGTATGGGTAAGTTGTGTATACGTCAAGAGCACGCTGAAAAACGATGAAGTATGCTGTCATATTCCGTGGTACGTCTCGTACGTCGTGAAATTTCAAGCATGCTGAAAATTTTACGACGTACTCGCCGTATGGCTCAGATGTTCCGCTACGCTGGGAATAAGTTGTAGGCACGATATGCGATCATTGACACACATTGACACAAGTTCCTTGCAAGTTACTCATAAGTCGAAACACGTCGAGGTAATGTTTAGCATACCCAAAACTTATTTTCTCCGTCAAGGCACATTTTTTTTTCTCCTTGGCTTGGTGAAGGCACGTGACGAAATATCTGAAGTTGTTGTTGTTGTTGTTGTTGTTGTTGTTGTTTTTTTTTTTTTTTTTTTTTTTTAGTCTAACACGAATTTTAAAATATATTCGGAGATTTGCTTTTAAGTTTCGACGTCGACGTGACAATATCCTCAAACAGAAAATATTGACAGAGGAGGAACTAAGAATAAGACATGAGCAAACTGAAGAGGCGATCGGACGTGACGTAACGGCACGTGACGAAATATCGGAAGTTATTGTTTTTTTTTTGTTTTTTTTAACGCTGCCAATACGCCATTATACGGTAGCAGTATATTAGAAACACGTTCAGTAAGTTCTGTGGTCATCCAGAAGACGTCAATCAAATACGTCTACATACGTCAATATGCGTTGGAGGTACGTTACACATAGGTTCAAGGCACGCTACTCATAGGTTAGAAATAAGTTTTGGGTACACTAAGCATTACCTCGACGTGTTTAGACTTATGAGTAACTTACAAGTAACGTGCCTTGACGTGTGTCAACGATCGGGTAACGTGCCTACAACACGTTACTCATAGGTTATAAATAAGTTTCGGGTACGCTAATCATTACCTCGACGTGTTTCGACTTATGAGTAACTTACAAGTAACATGTGTCGACGTGTGTCAACGATCGCATAACGTGCCTACAACTTATAGCCAGCGTAGCGGAACGTGTGAGTCGTACGCTGGCATACGTCGTAAAATTTCAAGCATGCTAAAATTTGAGGACAACCGCAAAGTACAACGATGAAATCCAGCGTACTACGACGTATGATGTGTTTTTCAGCGTGCTCTTAACGTATACAAAACTTACCTATAACGTATTCAACGTGTGCCAGCGTTTTAGACAAATTTTTCAAAAGTCGGCATATGCTGGCGAAATCGTGAAGGTGTGACAGCGCCTTTAATGAACCCTTAATTCGCCCTTTCTTATCCGTTTACCCCAAGGATTAAAACTTCTTAACAAATGTAATTAAAACACATCTCACACTATGTGTCCAAATACCGAAGGGGCAGTTTGCGCACGATGTTTAGATTGGAAGGGCGAGAAGGGTCTACTTGAAGGATCAAATAATCCTTAACCCCAAGAGAGCAATACTTAAGAAATCACTTTTTTTTTAAATTGGATGGTCTTCATTGGCCAATAAGATCAACAAACCTTTTGGGTGCAAATTTGAGAATGAAGCTCAGCCAGCTCTCTAACTAGTAGATGTATCCAATAACATCTGGGCATTCGGCATGACAATTTTTTTGGGGATCGTAGCCAAATGATGTGGGCACAATTTTATTTCGGATTTTTTGCTCTTTTTATTTTTTTATTGGAGAGAATGGCACAGAAATGTACAGTACATGCTCTCGGGAAACCATTATTTATGTACATACACTTTACCATTTCCACTACCAACACTAAAATTAGAATTATTGATTTATTTTTGCAGTATCCTTACTATAATTCACGGACCAGTGTTTGTGGGTTTGTTTTTCAGGTTTCTCCTCTGACATTTCTGGCACAATTACATTCAGACTTGCTACAGAGGATCAGCATGACCCCAATTAATGTATCGGGGTGTTTTATCTTTGCCTGTGGTCTTGGGGTTGGGGGCGGGGGGGGGTGGTGAGTGGGAGCACACTCTCCATGTGAATGTGTATCGTATAGTGCCGTCTCCTGGTGTGGCAGGGTATTACATGTCTCCACCATTTACAGTACAGTATTCCTGTCCCCATGTTTTCCAGTGTTGTGAGGTGTTTTGAATTTGAAGCAGTAGGTATGTTTTTGCTTCATGCACGTGACCCAGGTTATTATTTTTTGCCTACACAGAGATGTCAGTTTCCTACACACTGCCCAAACATAGCTTAGCGCCAGAAGAACGTGTTGCACGCTTGGTACATGATCGCTCATAAGGGGGATACTCTGCGAGTACACTTGAATATTTCCACTATCAACACACAACTCTGGATTATGTGCTTATTTATCTACACTGTACCCTTTCCACTCCCTTCAAATTATTTATTTTGTGCATTCTGCAATCACTGTTGCTGACCCTGTATTATTCATTAATTTGTGCACCTCTTTCGTTTCTCCAAGATATATATATATATATATATATATATATATATATATATATATATATATATATATATATATATATATATATATATATATATATAAATATTTCGGCATGCCCCTTTCTTTGTTCCACCATCAGATTTTTGTTACTGCATGAAATGAAATGAAACAAGATTTGGCACATATACTAATGATATTATTGTCTTCCTTAAGAGGCCCCTCAAAATTCGTTTTGATGCATTTTCACAAACTCCAACGGATTCCATTCAAATTCGGTCCGATTATGGCTTTTGGTCCAACTTAGGTCATTGGCTATAATTTTTTTCCATAACACTTCCAATATTCGAAAAAATTGATAAATCGATATCCCTTGTGGGATTTTCCATTCAAATCCACTCAAGTTTAAGGCCTACGGGGGATGCAAATTTCCACTTTGCCCCGGGCGCTGTTTACCTCCGCTACGCCAAGCTGTTAGGGTTAGGGTTTGGGTTAGTGTTAGGGTTAAGGTTAGGGTTCGCTACCCTAACACTAACCCTAACCCTAACCCTAACAGCTAACCCTAACCCTAACCGCTAACCCTAACCCTAACCGCTAACCCCTAACTGCTAACCACTAACAGCTATTCAGGAATTTTGCAAGAAAGCCCAGGCAACACCGGGCTTTATTGCTAGCCCGAGCAACGCCGGGCATTACCACTAGTATATATATAAAACATGTATATGTATGTATATATATATATATATATATATGTATATATGTATATATGTATGTATATATATATATATATATATATATGTATATATGTATATATGTATGTATATATATATATATATATCTTCTTCTTCTTCTTTCGGCTGCTCCCGTTAGGGGTTGCCACAGCAGATCATCCGTATGATCCGCATAGTGATTTGGCACATGTTTTACGCCGGATGCCCTTCCTGACGCAACCCTGGTCGCCTCTTACGACACAGGGATATGGTACACCTATTTTAACCGGGGTATACACCGGCCCAGTGCACTGGTACTCATTTCG
>NC_140966.1:40617834-40625334 GCF_056783735.1 Eptatretus burgeri | reverse complement strand
TCCGAGGTCGGTGAAATGAGTACCAGTTTGCTGGCTCGCTGGGATGATTGAGGCATTCGAGTATCCTGTGTCGGAGTGGCGACCCGTCCAGGATTGTGTCTAATAGCCCAGGAAACTGCTTGGCAGCACCGACGCTCTGTACGGAGCGTACGATGCTCTGTACGACGCTCTGTCCCAATGAATGAATGCACAATGTATCTGGTGCAGGAAACGTAGCTTTGTTGAGCTGGAGGGAGGAACTCACAAGGCAGCGTCACACTTGAAAGAACCTGGAACCGATTTGCCCAAACACTTAAAACAGGAGTTAAAATGAGTTGAAGTGTGAGACACTATGCTAACTTATTTTTCTCTTTATCAAATACGAACAACACCTGTTGTAATTGACTATTAATTTAATTGATGTTGGCGGCATTGTATCATGTCTATGAGCATCCCCCTCGAAAGAAAGGAGCAGCAGGGCAAATTGTCTGGGAGAATACTCATGTTCTCCTCTTGTGTAAGCTATGAAGAGCAGTGAATAATTTATGCTGTCTTGCAGCAACTGCCGATCAACCATAATTACCTCCGCTACTGCAGGTGAATACATAATTTGGTGTATGGAGGTCATGTATTCACCCCTGTTTGTTTGTCTTTGAGCAGGTTATCTCAAAAGGTTATGGATGGATTCAGACAAAATTTACGGACAGATTGGGTGTTTGACGAGGATGAATTGATTAAATTTTGGTGATGATCTGGATCTGTGATGCTAATTTTTTAAGTGATTCTTCACCATTGAGAGATAGGGTCAAAAACCATATACTGTATATCGCACATTTCAAAAAGTTTTATGGATTGATTTGGACGAAACTTGATGGATGAATTGGGTAGGTGATCCAAACAAGCTTATTAGGTTTTGGTTAAGTTCCTGATGTAGATCCGGCCAATCGGTGAGATACAAAACATAAACTGTTCAGCCTGGCGGAGGTATGCACTCCACCGGGTGTTGTTCTAATTGTTGTAGCATTGAGAGATATCAGAAAGAGCTACACCAGTAAAAATAGAGGGACTGCAAACCTGTTTGTAATGTCAGAGCAAAAGGACTTGTGCTTTTGTCTTATTGTGGGCACTGCCAATTATAGTTTTGACAGCTGTATATTCCATAGAATCTCGGAGAGACAGATGTCACGCTTGTGCACTTAGCCCATAGGAGAGAGCATTACTCCACCAGCCCATAGGAGAGAACATTAGTCCACCAGTCCATAGGAGAGAGGAGTACACCACTGAGTTACTGACATGCCTTGTAGGTGGTGAATGGTTCTCATTTTCAAGGAATAGCCCATTTTTCAAGGAATAACTTGGAATGGAGTGCCAAGTCGGTGGTTGGCTTTGAAAGCCAGCTTTGCAATATGGTTGGTCCAGGAGCTGTCTTTGCTGATGATGAGGCCCATAAGTTGGAAGTGACTGAAACACTTCCATTGGCTCACCATGGAAATCAATAGCTAAAGTGAATTTTATGATCATTCCGGAGCAACAGTGAGACTGAGATTTTCCAGGATTGAAAGATGTATGATCTATTTATCACAACTGTGTCAAATACATTTCAGCTCATCAGAGAGTGATGCAGCTGCTGTCTTCTTGTTAGTGCAATAGGTACTCTGTGACATAATGTGGTCATCTGCAAAAAAAAGAATAGAAGATTTTTCAGAGCATCAGAAAGGTTTTTTTTTCTGTTCATGAGGAACAAGGCTGGTCCCGAGGCCACTGCCTTGGGGTATTCCAACTTCCACTAAGAGAAGAGATGAGAGGAAAGAATTCCATTAATAGCAATGACTTAATTGTGCGAGTGAAGAAAGTCAGAATGCCAGGTATTAAAGTGGCCTTGATTAGATTTATGCCATCAGTACTGAGCTTCTATGGCACAGGCAGCAATGCCCAATAAATATCTGAGGGAGGCAGTCATGACCACCTGTTTGAGATTGAGGGTCTCCAACTTTTGCCAAGGAAGGAGCAGCAGCATGTCGAGAGATGTGATCAGGCCAGAATACAAACTGATTGGTCAGATATTGGGCTGTTTGAAAAGAGGAAATATTTAACCTCATCACCGATGATGGATGCCTTGACTTTGCTAATAATTGGAAGGAAGCTTTCTGGTCTCTTCTTGAGAGGATCTGTTTTTGTACCTTGTGGTTGGCATTGGGAGTGATATTTTCTAATTTTTTTACAGGCAGATCAGAGGAAGCCACATGAGAAGGGGATGAGGAGGAGGAGGAGATTGGGACCAAACTCTGTGCAGAGCGTTGGTGCTGCCTAAGTAGTTTCCTTGGCTATTGGGCACAATATACCAGCATGTTCGTACTCAGTGGAAAGTGGAGGATGGAAAGTAAAGGCAGAGGGCAGGCAAGAGTAGCAGCGTCGGATTTGAGAACATGGGCACAGACGCTTGCCCCATCACCAAAGCGGGGTTGAGGCTGGACAAGATTTTCTCAACCTTTATGGATGAGAAGGACACATCGTCCAGTCGACTCTGGGTATGAGCGTGCAAGATAGGAACAGAGCAGGATCGGTGTGGAACAAGATTTTGAGGCAAACACAGAGTTGAGACATTCTGCCTTAACTTGAGCAGAGTCTGTGATAATGCCATTTGAGGTGCGGGAGATGATGGAAGGGGAGCATACGGTCGAGACTGATCTGACGAGATGCCACCATGACTTTGAGGATTGAGACTGCTTTGAGAGTTCAATCTTGATATTTTTCAGGATGATTTTTTATGGTTTTCCATAAACCATAAATGTCATAAACCATAAACCTTCCTGAGAGGATAGAAACACACTTGTTGCAAGCCTTACAGAGTGATTTCAGCTTCTCCTCAGGTGGGTTAGCCTCCTTTGTTGTGTTTGACTGCAACATCCTTGCTACAGGATTCAGTTTACCAGGATGGATAGGAGAGACACCAACTAAATTAGATAAACCTGTGCATGAGAGAAGGTAGGCTTTTGTGAAAGTATTCCCATGTGTAATCGATGTTAGATGCTGTGATGATGACAGCCCAATCCTTTTGTGTGAGAGGGCAGATTACAATCCTTGCTCATTATCCTGTGTGAACAACCATATTTTATGGTATTGAAGTTTCTCCTTCACATTAGCCAGAGAGAATTGGCTTTGATAAGAACATGGTTAGAGGAGTAAATAGAGGCAGCAAAGAAACAGAAGTGTTTGGGTGGAAAGTTGATCGTTGCATCGTACAGGAGGGAGGATGTACCAGTTGCAGAAATCCAATTTGGAAAGTTTACAGACACCTCCTCACCCAGCATAGTGGCAGTTGAAATTGCTGAATGTGAGGAACAGAGATTTGGGATGGATGTTTTTGAGTTTATCCATGTTAGAGGAAATAGAAGTACGAGTATCGACAATGGTAGCAGGTGTTGGTATGGAAAAAGGACAGTCAGAAACAGAGTTCCTCACATCGACAGTGACACCACCACCATCAAAATTGAAATGGAAGAGAGAATAGCTGGAGAATGAGAGACAGGGGGAGATCAGAATCAGTCTTCCTGTGATAGGAACATATCCATTAGGCATACATTGGCTGCAACAGTAACGTAAATTGAAAGATCAGTGAAATTATAAGTGAGACCTTGAATATTGGTGGACCACACTGGGAGGAGAAGATTAGTTGGCAACAGAGCGAGTGGTGGAGGTGACAGGACATGTGGGAGGAAAAGCTGGGGGGAAACGGTACAAAGTTGGGGGTGGGGGGGAGGGACACACACGAAAGGGTTTTACAGCCCTGAGTCGGCACTCTGCAAACTCGATTTCTTCTGGATCTCAACTTCTCCCAAATGAAGACAGACATTAAGACCAGGTTGAAGGGAAGGGTTGTTAAAGGCACGAAGGAAATCTGATCACAACAGAGATGTGGTGTAGGTTTTTATGCCTGCCTGAAAGGGAACAGAAGATATGGAAAGAAGAAGAATTCAGGGGCAAGGTGTTTGAAAAGGACAGTACCTGTACTGTTCATAGTTTATTTGATTTGACATAGAAGTCACTGTTCCTGAACTAAAGATGCCTCGGCACGGCAAACATCTATGTACGACAGGAAAGGTTTAAGTGCTTCGTGCCGCATTGCAATTCATTTTGTGTGTAGCACATGGCTGCTACTTTGCATCATTTCTTGGGGGGGGGAGGGGTAGGGGGGCACAGCTTTGCCACTGATGCAGTGTCTCCTTTATGTTAGAGCAGGAATTTGGAATTTGGCCAGGATGCTGGCGATGGCTCACCTTCAACGTCCACCAACTTATGCTGGCAGGCAGGCTTCCCAATTTTACGTCCATCTGAGGAACATTGATGGTTTTCCCTGCCTGCAAAACACCAGGATGACAGTTTATAACTCGGCTGATATGCTGACAGACCTCTAGGCCATCCTGGTATTTCTTTTTGAGACGGCTCAGACCAGTAGGCTACCAGCCCCATGCTGCATTTAATCAGTCCTGTAAAATCCAATGCAAAATAAAAATTGTGGTCACCAATTATATTGTTCTCCAAAGAATTTTTTTTTTTTTCCAAAGAATTGCTCTTATTTAATAACGACATTGTGGCTTCATACATGTTAAAATAGTGTTGGTGTGTGAACAAACAACTACAAACAGAGATGAAAAAAACATGGACGTTTTTTTTATCATTTTAAACAATATTGATGATATATCCCGTAATCATCTTGATGCTAAGAAAACCAAACGTGCTTACATTTTCGTCTTTTATGATTTTATTTGCATTTTTCCATCCTGTGTTTAGATGGAAGGCCAACTTATTGAGAGTGGAGCTCTTAAGCAAGAAGACTGCTTAATCCTCCATAACTTGCATCCCTCTTCGTTCCTCTCCCAGGATGGTCAGTATTTGTTTGTGTCCGTGAAGCATTTATTGCATTGTTTGTGAGAGTTATTTGGCGACTCCAAAAAGGGTTTCCCAAACTATCAACCATGTTTTTTTACTTTTACTTTTTAAACGTCATCATCTATTTGAAGCAGTCACTGCTTCCTCACATTTGGGTTCATCTGGACCATTTTATATTTTAGGTTCCTAATTTACGTGATTGCTTAAATTTAATCTTGATATGGGAAATGCAATGCATCTTTGTTCAATGCAAAAGTATTTACCCCCCCCCCCCAAAGTTTTCACATTTTGATGCCACCTGAGCTTATTTCATGATGCTTTCAAATGAAACTTTATATAGTCTTCACAAACTACTACAAAGTGATAAAGCTAGAAAAAAAATGCAGATATAATGTGAATAAGTTTGATTAACAGAGAAAATCAGATGATTCTCAGTTGCACAAGTATTCTAACCCTTTACGAAATTAATGCCAAATCATTTCAGGAGCAAATTATTTGTTTGAAAGGTTACAAAATAAGTGCAATAGGTTTCACCTGTATATAATCAGTGGTTTGATTTAAAAATTAAGCTCCCCCACTTGTCTAAGGAGTTTTAAGGTGCAAATCACTTGGTCAACCAACAAGGCAAACATGAAGATTAAGTAGCTTTCCAAAGAAGTCAGACAAAGTGGTGGAGAAGCACTGTTCAGAAGAGGGTTATAAGAAGATTTCAAAGTCACTCATTATCCCTTTGAGTATGGTGAAATCAATCATTAAGAAGTGGAAGACGTATTATACCACCTAGACCTCCCAGATCAGGTTGCCCATCCAAACTCAGCAGCCAGGCAAGCAGAAAACTGGTTCAAGATGTCACTGTGACTCCAACAATATCGTTGAAATACTTACAAGGCTCTATATCAAAGATGGGGGGGGGGGTCAGTGTTCATCAATCAACAATATCCCGTTCCCCTCACAAAGATGGCCTCAATGGACAGGTAGCAAGAAAGAAGTCATGACTGAAAAAGACATCCAAAAGCTCATATGGAGTTTGTGAAAAATCATCTCAATGATACTGCAGGTATGTGGAGAAAAATGTTATTGTCTGACGAGACAAAATTTAACTTTTTGGTCTAAATTTCAAAGCATTACGTGTGGCACAAGCCTAACACTGTAGATCACGCAGTCAACACCATCCCTACTGTTAAGCATGGTGATGGCAGCATCATTTTATGTGGCTGCTTTTCATCAATGGGGGCTGGCAAGCTTGTCGGGATAGAAGGGACAGTGGAGGATGCAAATTACAGGAGAACTCTTGATGAAAACCTGCTGACATATCCGGTAATCTTG
Source organism: Eptatretus burgeri (assembly GCF_056783735.1). Taxonomy (NCBI): domain Eukaryota; kingdom Metazoa; phylum Chordata; class Myxini; order Myxiniformes; family Myxinidae; genus Eptatretus; species Eptatretus burgeri. Next base: position 40,619,139 of record NC_140966.1, on the reverse strand, counting down.
TGCTTCGGTCTGCTGCCGAATTTCTGCCATGTCTGTCATGAATCTGAAACATGAATCCATCCATATATATTGAGTCTGCCATGAATCTGAAACTAGGTCGGAGATTTGCATTTAAGCAGGACAATGATCCAATGCACAAAGCTAAAGCCACACTGCAGTGGCTGGAGAAGGAGAAAATAAATGTTCTTGAGTGGCCCAAAGTCCTGACTTGAACCCAATTAAACATTTATGGCGAGACTTGAAGATTGCAGTCCATCGACGATCCCCATCAAACTTGGCAGAACTCGAACATTTTTCACATGACAAATGTGCAAAGATTTCACCATCTCACTATGCAAAGCTGGTCGAGACCTTCCCAAAAAGACTCAGAGCAGTCGTTGCTGCAAAATGTTCTTCCACCAAGTATTGACCTTTGGGGCTGAATACTTTTACAACCAGTAAATTTTGATTTGTACATGTTTTTTGCAGGTAATCCTGACATTTAACCTCCTTCAACTCTCATAGTGTTTCGTTTGATCTCTTCAGTTATGAATAAACAAGTTCATTTGGAAAAATTGTTTCGACAGAATTTGTAATTCATTGAATTGTGGCATTATTGGAAGGGGGTGAATATTTTTAGAGGGTATTGTTGATGTTGTGTGCTGTTCACTTCAATATCAAGTTGTTGTTGTTTTTGACTGAAAAAAATTAATTTTAGTGTTTTTTTTTTTTCTTTTTCTTATTCTCTAGTTCTAAGGCTCATTGGTGAGCTTATGCATGTATCATATGCTGGACAAGGATATTTGGAGACGGTGGACCACAACACAGTAAATGAGATATGAATCTCAGATCCAAGTGTGTTGATTTTTGTTTTCAGAGGGATATTCCCTCTGGAAGTTTGTAGCTTCCACTTACTCTCCCACCCTCTCACCCCGACCGCACGTCCCTTGCTGTGAGAAAGGTTTCCCTCACGTGATGTCCCCGGCCCCCTCTGGTTCATTATTTTTTCCCATCTTGCAAACCTCTCCATTCTGGGCGAGAAATAGGGGAAAGGGGGGGGGGGGAAGGAGATCAAATTTACCCATGTGAAGAGTGCTTTAACCTCAGCATTGTTCAAGTAAATTAGGAAACTGTAATATGCTATGTCATCAACATCACCTCATGGTGTTCCCACATGGTACACATTTGCATGGAGAATTTACATGCCCCCTGTCTCCCCCCCACCCCCACCTCCCCAGCATCCCCATGTGAGGCCCAGGCCACACAGCCTATGTTACCCTCCACACCAATTATTTGTACCGAGAGTTTGAAGTTTATAACTTAAAA
>NC_140966.1:40602834-40612834 GCF_056783735.1 Eptatretus burgeri | reverse complement strand
GTGAAATGCAGGGAGCCGAGCTCGATCAACCTGCTTTTGGTCTATAAGGAAGAGTTCCCGGTCATAGTCCAAACCACCTATTTGCCGAAGCAAGGTATTGGTGAGAGGACGCTACGACACTACTTCACCATATAGTCGACGTTTTATTGCCATAAGTCGAAAAGCCATTATTCGACTCGGGATGTGCACCAAGTTTTGGCCACCAGACATTCGTGGCCTGCACAATACATCTGGCTTGAGCCAGTGGTGGCCTCCCCAGAAAATATCTATCAGACTCTTCTGAATGCTTGTGATCACAGCTTGAGGAGGCTGGAGTGCGATAACCTTGTGCCATACGGTTGGAAGTATCAGGTTATTAATGATCGTTACCCGTGCCTTAAGTGACAAGAACTGGAGCATTCCTTTCCACCTTGATAGTTTCTGCTTAATTTTGTTTAGGAACCCATCCCAATTCCTTTGGATTTAGCTCGTAGTTCACAAATGGATTCCTAAGTATTTAAACCAATCTGTTTTCCATAACACTCCTCCTGGAAGAGTTGGGAGAGGTGCACATGAGGAGTGTGATGAGGAGAGTGTATTTGGATATAGCCAAAGAGCTACGCTCTCGTTCCAATTTACTCTTGCTGATGAGGCAAGTTCAAATTTGGCAAGACAACGGGATAGCTCACTGACATCTTTGGGGTTTTTGACCACAACACACAGGTCATCTGTATAAGCAGAAATAAAAACTCATTGCAAGCACTTTTGACACAATCTTAGAATCAGTATTTAGCAATGAAACAGGCCACCAGTTTGTAATCTGCTGCAAATCCCCTTTCTTTGGGAGGAGACACAAAACCGCTCTCCTGCAGCTCAGGGGCAATTCACCCTGATATCGGCTTTCAAGCAGGGTCTCCATTAGAGCAGGACCCAGAATGTTCCAAAAAGCTTTGTAAAATTCAGCAGGAAGTCAGTCAAGTCCGGGGGCTTTGCCGTCCTCAAGCAGTTTTGATGCCGCAGTGAGCTCCTCAAACGTAATGTCACATTCGAGTTGCTGTTGCTGTTCTTGAGAAAGGGATGGAAGAAGTTCAATCACCTCATTTATGATCGTTTTGTCCACAGTTCTCGGTGTAAACAGATTTGAGTAGAAAACCTGCATCGAATGTTTAATGTCACTCTGGCAAGACAAAACACCGTTAGAAGAGTGTAAACTGTGAATCTGCCGAGAGGTCTTGACGGCCTTCTCTAGGTTGAATAATTCCTTATTTGGAGTCTCCATTTGAATTCTGCTTATCCGAAGATGAACCATTGCTCCAGCCACACGTTCCTTGACTAGTTCAGCCAGTAGAGTCTTTTTTTTCCACCAACTGCTGATGGTGATCACTTCTACTGGATGTTCCAGCTTATTGCTCATATTTAAGTACATCTTCTTTGAGAGCACTTATCAACCCAGATGCATTACTGGTGGTATGTGAGCAATATTGTTGACAGAAAATCCGAATTTGGGATTTTGTACAGTCCTACCACTGTCGAGTATTCGGAAAGGAACACTTTTGTTGTTCTAACTTCTTCCATACCATTTTGAAGGCATTTTCAAACTGTACATCTTGTAATAATTTAACATTGAAAGTCCAGTATGCACTTTACAGCAATTACAGGGTAACATACATTCCATTGCAATCATATGATGATCAGAAAAGCCAGATGGACTTATGCTTGTTCTCTGAACCAGATTCACCATTCCCTGGTTTACATAGAATCTGTCCAGTCGGCCCATGGTTATCTTGTTCTTTGAACAGCACACCCATGTATATTGACGGGTGTTGGGATTTTGCAGACGCCAAACATCCCTAAATTTAAATTTTTGTACAAGTATTGCCAAAAACCTTGCACTGGGTGGATGGGGCTCAGGAGTATTCCTGTCCAGTCTGGGGTTGAGTGTGCAGTTATAATCCTCCCCCCATACAAATTAGACGAGTCAAGTCAACAGTGTTTAAAAAAACCTGCTAACTTTGGAAGGAATAGAATCCTTTCAGCACTGTCGCTGGGGCAATACACATCAATAATATAAATTTTTTGATTGCTGCTTATCAATTCCACAGCAATTAAGAATCCTTTACAAACCACCCCACAAAAAATCTCCGGGGGTTCGATTCTAGGTTGCACAACAATTGCCACACCTGTCTTAGCATCCTCAAAGGCACTGGAGAAAAAAAGCAACCTTTAAAAATCCTGTGCCACTCATCCTCACAAGGTTGGTTGGTGTGTGTCTCTTGTAACATTAGAATATCAATTTTTTCTTTCTTAAACATCTGCAACACCTCGAGGCGACGCACACAGCTGTGGCCTCCATTTATGTTGAGGGGTGCTACCTTAATTTATTTATTTATTTATTTTTGAAAACTACGACCATTACTACTCTTGGAGTTCTTTTCCGGCCTTAGTGGCACACCTCCTCAACCGCTGGAATTGAGGTTCTGAAATCCTAACTTGCTGAGGTTCATGAATCGTATTTTTTGCAGTTTTTAAAAAGGCATGGATATTCGGGAAAAATCAATGGATATGTTGAGCGCATACCTGGATTAGTGGAGCCCAACATCATTAGAAATGGTTTTGTGACCCTTTCCAGACTGATGAGTATCAGCTACTCTTTATCTGAGGTCCTCAGAAATTTATTTTGATTGTGGCATAACACGATTCCACAAACCTGTGTGGTGAAGACCGGACTGATAGTTTATTTTATTTTTTATATATTTTTTGATTTTAGAAAAAACAAAAACATCGTTTTTGTTTTTTAAGTAAAAAAATTTTTTTTTTAAATAAAATATAAATTTTTTTATAAAGGTTTTTTTTATAAAACAAAATTTATTTTTTTCAAAGAGGGCAGGGCCACCCAAACTCACTCCTGATTGTCATCCCATTCATTGAAACATCTGACTGTAATTACCCCCATAATTGAGCTGATTAACCAAGAGGTTCACATATTTTTTTCCGACAATTAAATTGAATGTTGGATCATTTTGCTCAATAAATAAATGAAAAAGCAGATTTTTTTTTTTGCGTTATTTGTTTAATCAGTTTCTCTTTCTCTATTATTAGGACTTAAATGAAGATCTGATCACATTTTAGGTCAAATTTATGCAGAAATACAGGGAATTCTAAAGGTTCACAAACTTTCTCTCACTACTGTATCTATATTTAGCCTTTGAATTGACTTGTATTCAAGGGTTCAAAATTGAAAGTAAACTTCATTTATTGTCATTCAATAACATAGATATCCATTACTGCTGGTAACATTGCACTTCAGCAAGCTTTGGTGTACTCAGGATGATTGAAACAGTTTAGTTGGCCCTTGCGCCCGAGCGGTGCAGCATGCGGCCGAGTTCTAAACAGAGTCTAAAACCATTACATGCTGATCATAAATAATGTTTTTTAATCAATTTAACCCTAATCCGAGACACTCAAATAAAGTGCTGGAAACATACCAGGCAATTAGACACGCTCGTTTTGGGGAATAATATTGTTTAATAACAACAAAGGAGGGATCGAGAAAATGGAATATATCCGCGGGACAGTAGCACGGAAAAAGTGGAGTATGTATCATTTGAAAATATAACTAAAAACATACTTGAGCCTTTATTTATCATGGTTCTCCTGGAATCCAAAAGCCTCCACGAGGCTGACTTGGCGGGATCACTTCATCTTTTGTTCCGGTACACTTTACTTGACAGGAACACGAGAAATTTCAGCAATTACTAGAATGTATGGGCTGACTTGGCATAGACTTCTCATTGGACAAATTGACCTTCGGGTCTTGTCGCCATGTTAACGAGAACGGCATTTGGTAGAGCGCATACCTCCGCCAAGCTGAACAGTTAACGTTTTGTATCCCACTGATCAGGCATATCTAGATCCGTACTAAAACAAAAATCGAATCGGCTTGTTCTTGTCACTTAACCAACTCATCCACCTAGTTTTGTCACAACTCGTCCAAAACTTTTTAAAATTGCATTCGAGACATCATTTTTGGTCTTGTCTCAAATTGTGAAGAATCACTTAAAAATAATTGTATCTGGATCCAAATGTTCACCAATATCTAATCCATTCATCCTTGTCACACACCAAACCTGTCCAGCAAATTTTGTCTGAATCCATCCTGGACTTTTTAAGATATGCTGCCCACAGACAGACAGGCAAACAAATACACAGGTAAAGCCAAGACCTCTGTCCATCTTCTGTGGTGTAGTTAATTGAAGATGGAGTTGAAGATGGATGATTGGGAAAAGGGAAGTTATGGATTATTGTTGACTACATTTTGACAGTGCTTTCATTTGAATTGTATAACTGGAACATCTTTGCATAGTTAATGTCACTTTGTAAAAAAAATAAAAAATTTATGTTGTTAAAGTTGCTGGTCGAATGTGAAAACTTGGTGGGTCAAAAGACCAGCGACCGGCACCAAAACAGATCTGTGTCATGCGAAAATTATAAATGGCAAATATTAAATAATTTGTCATCATCCATTCATAAAGTTGTATGATGTGTGTACCAGGTTTCATCAGTCACTCATAGATATTGTTACGAATTCGGGCCCGCCTGGCGTGCGATCGGCCGCGTACCTCTAATGGCAGCCGCGTCGCCCACCGGACGGACAATTCAGTCATGACCCTCCTGGAACTACCGCCAGGAGCCAGTTACGGGTGGGGGTTTAACCTCACCACAACCCAGTCCGCATTCTACCCGCGCGAAATAGGGTGAATCGCCGAATGTCGATATCCCTAAATACCCGTGCGGGTAACCTACCGAGGGGTTGCACCACGCCGCAGGTCGGCTTAGGACACGAACTGCTTAAGCGGTTTGTTCCGTGCTACAGGGATAACCGAGCGGTGTTATCGCCAACCTCGACGGTGCAGATTATTTATCGGGTGTTTAAAACCCACCTAATTATTCCACGATGCAAGATGGCATTTTCAGTGGGGAAAGAAGACGCAACGAACGAGATACATTTCACACAAGGACATTTATTATAAAGCACACATATTCAGAAGCAAGGCAATAATGTAATGTACAAGAAACAAATAGAAAGCGTTACCACTGAATTCGAGCAATGTACAGTCACTTACACAGGTCTACTTATAGGGACACGCCGCCACAGCAGTCATACAAAAGCAAAGAAAAACCCTCCCCATAGGCAGGGAGGTAGACGGGGTTCGTAAACCTTTATGGCACGGGACCTGGAGGACCGAACGGGTCCCGTGAGACCGAAGGGTCCTACCCGCGCCCTCGTGGCGCGACAGTGGGCAGGTCGCGACTTCGACTCCCCACGGCCTTGCGTAGCCGCGCCTGACCTCAGACCCCTGGCGTGGTCAGCGAGCTCTCTCCGGCATTGCTGCTGGTGCTTTCACGATCTACGACCGAGCAAGAAAGGACTGAAGGGCAGAAGGGGCTTCAGGACCAGAGAGAGAACGACGTCGACGACCCAGACAGAGAGCTCCTGGACCTCGCGCGTGGTCCGCCTTATATAGTGCGGGACTCCGCCCTTCGCTCCTCCCCGTTTTCGGCTCCACCTCCCTTCGAGAAGGTTCCCCGAAAAGGGGCGTTCCCTCACCCCGACCGCCTCACCCTGTTCATCCACCAATCGGCGGCGAGCTGCCCTCCCCCTTTCCTTCACACCAAGCGCGGGGAAAAATCGGCGGGAAAAATCCGCGCGCCCATCGGAACTCTTTTGGTTCCCTTTTTCGTTTGACGGTTTTCAACGCGGCTTGTTGCTTGTGTGGAGGTTTGTTCAAAATAACAATAGAAAAAGAAAAATGGCTATCTCAAAGAGTCGCAGCCCGATGAATCACATGAATACCCTTTAAACAATGGTGGGGAACTATCTGCACATAAAGTTAGCGTCATAACTGATCTAAGGACCCTTTATGGTGTATTGCGAATTTCCACAGCCATAACACTAACCCCTCCCTTTTTTACAGACTTGTCCCGAGTCGTCGAATTTTCGTGTGCCATCATGTGTAGTTCTCCCCTAATACGTTTTACCTTCGGATCCCTGAGTGCGACATTCAGTGTATTCATGTCCCCAAAATAAATAACCTACGGGCTGAGTAACTAACTAAACAAACCCACTCATACAGACGACTTAAATAAATTGCCGGCGCTAAGACTCACATGCCGGGGGCGCACTCATGTATAATTACACCTTAACTTAACCTTACAAATTTTACACTAAACCATGGCCCAGGATCTATGGACTCTGCCGGAAAAAACAACAGTCACAAGCAGGAGGCCAGGCTGCTTAAACCCAGTCGAAGGCCTCCCCCTTCTTACAATGAATGCAGTGAACAAACAAATGGTCCATGGGCCGGCGGTGCAGTCCCGTGTTGCAGCTGCCATCAGAGCAGTCCCTGCAAACTTGCGCGATGATCCTGGTGCATATAGTAATGAACGGGGAGTGGATGCAAAACAGAACAGGGCAAGATGAACGAGGGCAGCAGGCATGGGCCAAGGCAAAGGCAGGCAGGCAGGCAAGGCTTGGCATGGCAAGGCTGTTGTAGCAAACAGCCGGCAGATGAAGTGTTCGGCACAGGCCTTGAAGCAAAAACAGCCGGCAGAAGATCCGGCCGGCAAAGGCCTCGAAGCAAACAGCCAGCAGATGATCCGACCGGCACAGGCCTTGCAGCAACAGCCAGCAGATTAACTGGCCGGCACAGGCCTCGTAGCAAACACAGCCAGCAGATGAAGTGGCCTGCACAGGCCTTGCAGCAAAAACAGCCAGCAGACGATCGACCGGCACAGGCCTTGCAGCAACAGCCAGCAGATGACTATCCGACTGGCACAGGCCTTGCAGCAACAGCCAGCAGATGACGTGGCCGGCACAGTTCCTCGTAGCAAACAGCCAGCAGACGATCCGACCGGCACAGGCCTTGCAGTAAACACAGCCGGCAGATGAAATTGGCCAGCCCCTTGCTTTGAAATGGAGGTTCGTGGAGGGAGTGCGGTGGTGCTGGCCACTCAGAAGGTGGGCTCGGACCTACCCTACTGTCTCCCTCCCAACCTATTGCCTTTGCTTGTCTCTGTCCATACCCACCCCCTTAATTTGTCAAAACACAATTTAGCCCCAACTTATTTTTTTGTTTTTATTTTTATTTTCACTTCCCTTCTATAAATCTCCCCCCAACCCCCTTTATAGTCTTTGTTCGGCTTACCTATCCTCTCATCTAGCTTACTCCCAACCCCTACGTTCCCTTCCTGGAGGGGAATAAGGGAGGGCTAGCGTCCTGTGCCGAGGCCCAACTCAAGCCTCAGGATGGCCTCCTCGGAGTTCAGCGATCTTTACCCAAAGTGGGTCCAGCGGCCCACAACAAGAGCGAAGGGATGGATGGTGCGGAGGGGTACACTTCCTATCTCCCCTAACCATTATTAACCCTAAACTACCCCAGGGCTTTCAACAAGCGCCTCTCGCTTAAACTATCGGTTATATCAACCGAGATTCCCGTCGCCTGTGTTGGTGTCCTCTCAAATCACGGGCCATGCCCCCCAATTTTCTTTCCGTGCCCTCACACGGTCTCACGGCTGGGACGCGTGGCTCCCTTGGCAGGAACTACCCTCTACCGATTCTCCGACGATGGCACCCCCGGGCACTACACTGCCTCCGAGCCTACCAGCTCCCTAAACACCGGGGAGTGCCCTCCCTGGCGACTCCCCCTCAATGCGCACGTGGCGTGTTGGCACCCCGGGTCCCTTCCCGAGGGTCGCCCGTGCCCAGTACACTGCCCCCGTGGCATATGGCGCCCCGGGCCCCCGCATCATGCGGGAGCACCCGTGCCCACTACACTATCCCGGCCCCCCATGGGCCCTTTGCCTACCGCGGCCGACTAGCCCGGTGCCCGGGGTACCCACTCAGCGATACTCACCTTTCACAGCCACGTTCCCAACCCGTCAACAGGGCTCCTGCACCCCTCCAAGCGGGTATCGAGCCTACTTCCCCACCAACAGCAAAACGACCTCCATTTTGTCAATTTGACTAACCCCCTAACTCACATTACACTGACCCTGGGGTCCCTTGGGCAGGAGTCACTCTTCCCCCCCCCCAATCACTCATCGCACCATGCATTCCACATTCACTCCATACCCACAGGCTCGCTGGCCTCACTCACTCAACATGTCTCCTTTCCACACTTCTCAACTCACACATCGCTGATTTCTGCCAGCCTGCTCACTACATCCCCGAACTACCTCATGCTCCCACGTCGTCCCTTAAACTACAGCACGTTCCATTTAACACTATGTAGCTAAGCTACGTCCCCTCCACACACTCAACGTCTGTTACTGTCCTCAAATATTATTTTCCCCTCTCCCTTCCTAAATCTCAACTACAATCCCTCTAACTGTTCCATTCCACGGGCTCCATGAGGACTTATCCCTGCCCCATGGAGCCGGTCTCGCTAAGCTAACCCTTCCCCCTCACGAGTTGTCATCCTGTGCCCTGGCCAAGGGGATCTTCCACCTCTTGCCCATGAAATCCTGTTCACCCGAAGCAAGGCTTGCTTTGCTCAACCCCTTTTTTTTCATTGCGCAGCACCAGCGCGGCAACTTGCAACCTGCGCACCTTGCCCGTGACGTCATGGCAGCTGTTCGCATACCTCGTCCCTCTTGGACGGTACCATCCGGTAGGGATCTTCCCTCCTGCCGGATTCCAACCCGACATGCAGCCATGATGTCACCCTGCGCATTCAAAACAAGCCTCGCGTTTCGAGGGGTTCCCCACGCGAACACATGTGCTCTGCTCGGCGGAGCTTTACACACGCTCGCGTGGAGAACCCGTCCAGTCCAAATCCATATCCAGCCTACCTTTTGTCCATCCGCGGGATCGGCAACATCCACCGCTGGCGTTTACGGACCGGGTTTCACTCCCGCAAGTGCGCACATGGCGGCCTCGTGCGCTGCATGGCACGAACCTCGCACGCGCTGCCGTGCAAACCCGGCGTGGTCCCCATTACATCTACGGCCGCTACTCGGCCTTTGTCCTGCACCTGTCGCCGTCGTCGTCGCCATTCGACCCACGCACTCCTGCGTGTCACGATGCTCATACACCACTCCATGACATTCACACTGGGAGCCGCGGCTGCGTGCTCCCGCATGCCAACCGTCATCTCCCTTACATACAGCGACCTCACACACGCTGTTCCTCTCACACTCGGCCGCTCACTCGCACACGCGGTGACACTCACACGCGGTGTTTCATTCATACAGACCGTTTCACTCACACTCACGGCCTCTTTCACACGCGGTGCTTCTTCCTCACACGGCGTGCTGGGAAGCATGCATTTTGGCTCACTCGCAACCTCGCACACCCTCACACACGCGGTCCCTTTCACATAATGCCTTTCACACACGCTATGCGCGTGTTTCAGCACAAATTTCGCCACACTCGTAAACACACACACAGGAACAATCACGCTGGGGATTAGCGCCACCACGAGGGGTTCCGGGGTCTCCACACCCCCCAAGCTCCGTGTGCACCCGTCCACAGCACTCGCCTCCTCTACTCTGTGAAGCTCGACCAGACCCACCTGGTTGTGACCCGCTTCAAGGGGGCATATTCCCTCCCGTTCCTGGAGGAGGCCATCCAGCTGCTCGCACCGGGTCCCAACACGTTCTGCCAGCTCGCCCCCATTAAGCCTTGCTACCTCCAGCTGCTCGCACCGGGTCCCAACACGTTCTGCCAGCTCGCCCCCATTAAGCCTTGCTACCTCTGTGTGTTTTCGTCTTTAGTTTCTTCTACCCTGTCTTCATCATGTTTCTCCTCTATCGTTCCCATCTCCCGCGTCTCTGTTATTTCTTTCAATTCCTGTGTCTCCGTTTTTATTTCCATCGTCCTCTTTATTATTCCCCTTGTCTCTATGTGTCTCGTGAACGTCTCCATAACCCCATTTACTTTTTCCCTCTGTGTCACCGTCACTTTCTCCGTCACCTTCAAGCCTATCGTTTTACACGTCTCACGAATTAGTTTGTCCTTCCC
>NC_140966.1:40500334-40597834 GCF_056783735.1 Eptatretus burgeri | reverse complement strand
CCATGATGGCTGTGTGGAGTTTGGTAGCCATCACTGCAGCTTGTAACTCGACTCTCGCTCTGGTCACCTTCTCCAGTAGTGCTACTGTTCACTTTGCCGTGATGAATCTGACATTATATTCCTCATTACTGAGACGCCATCTGAGATGTGCACAAGCACCAAAAGCGTTTTCAGATGCATCAGAAAATATGCAAAGCATCGGAGCTCCAACAAATTTCGGTGGGGTGAGACACTGCTGAAATGTGACATCATTCAAGTTTTCCATTTCTCTGAAAAGTCTTATCCACTCGGTCTCCTCTGCTATCGGGAGCCTTTCACCCCAACCGAGCCCCTGTTGCTATCGTCGCTGTATTCCGATCTTCGCTCATTCCAGGAATGGTGCAATAAATCCTATTGCATCAAAGATGCGTGCAACTTCACTCAGGACTCGCTGCTTTGTCAGCTTCAGCTCAGCGTTTGGCTCATTTTCAATGGGACAATCGTTCACATTCACCTTTACCCTGTGTGTGAAAACTTCTTTATCATGGTTTCACACTGTTCCTAGCACCTTCTCCACTCTGGTTAGGACATCTAGCAGCTTTATGTCACCCTCCTTCCCTTGAGGGCTTATTTGACAGCCAGTCTTTGACTTCAAATCTGCCCTCAGCCAACACTTCATCCATATCAGTTGTCAGCTTTTGTGCTTCTGCTCCCATAAGAACTGAATCACAGATATCATCCGTGTAAGTATTCTGTTTCCGGACATGTGCAGCCTCTGGGCACCTATTTTCTCCCTCTTCTGCTCTCATTATCAGTGCCGTTTGAGCCATAGCTGAAGCAGGCTCGTCACCAAATGTCAGTACAGTCTTGACGTACACATCCGGCTTCTTATCTGTTTGAAAATTTATCCACAGGAATCGATGAAAATGATGATCATCTTGGTGAATCAACACTCTGCGATATATTTTCACAATGCCTCCACATGTAGCCACAGCATTCTCTCTGAACCGCAGAATGACCCCAAACAAGCTGTGCAGCAGATCTGGCCCTTTCATCCAGTAGTCATTTAAGCAGTGACCTTGGAATACAGCAGATGAGTTGAAGATGATTCCAACAGGTGTACTCTTCTTCTCTGGTCTCAATACTGCATCGTGAGAGATGTTGTATCCTTGGCGATTTCATTTCTTCTTCCGACAGTCTCCTGGTAAATTTCATTTAATCCATCTCCTTCATTTGTATGTCATGTGCCTCAGCATATTCAGCATTTCTTGATAATCTCAGCTCTGTGGCCAATAGCATTCTCTTCGCTTGCATTATATTATCAGGAAGTAAGTTTGGATCCTCCTTCCATGGATATGAGATGAGCCATTGTTTACCAACTTTCTGACAATATTTCTTTATGATCTCTCCTTTGTCTTCCTCGAACTTGCTGACTTTTCTTGGCTCACATTGACAAGAGTTTGAGTTCACTCCCATGGACTGTGTAGTCCTTAAATCTGTCATGTCTACTGACGTTGAAAGCTTCACGTATGGAACTCTGTTGTTTTAAAGCTTATATCCAGTTATAGCTCCAAATATCACCCAACCAAAGGGGAACTGGCATGCTACCAAGTTTCCAACTTCTCTCGTCTCTCTCCCATGCATTTCAGCATGATCGATGCCGACTAGCATGTCAACTGAACCATTTTCCTTGGTGTAGTTTGCCTCTATGAAGCCCAAAATGCTTGGCTACCTCATTCATCTGAACCACACCAATGTCATCATCAATGCAGGGTATTCCCACAACGGAAAAAGCATGGCTCTGGTTACTATCCAGTGAACGGATGTCTACTCGGTACAGCTTTGTCTGCAACCCCTCTTCATGGCAAATCTTGGTTATGATGATGATGATGTCATTCCCTTTTGGCTTTAGTTCTTCTGCAATGGGAAGCTTGATCAGGCTGATCTGTGCACCTGAATCCAGAAGCTAGTTTCCTCGCTGATGTCTGTTCACTATGATGACATAATCTCCACCTTGATGGGCAGCATGGATGTCTTGCTGCTCATGAGTGCAACACCAACATTACCCGTTTGACTTGTCGGATGCAGAATAGGATGGTGAAAATATTTGCATCGCACAGCGTTGAACTGCTCAGAACATTGGTGGTTTATTTTACATGTGGACATCCAGTGTTCCCTTCCAGCTTTCTTCAAACAACTGTAACATGCATAGTTCTCCTTGATGATTTTCAGCCACTCAGGTTGAGTCATTGTCATAAACTTCTCACATTGGTCGATTCAGTGACTGTAAGATTAGCAAATCCAGCACTTGTAAACAGGTTTTTTTGTCTTCAACCTTGGTGAAGTGATTGACACACCTGTAGATCTTGCGGTGCAGCGCACTGGTGCAGTTGCCTTCATTCTCGCCAACATTTTGGTCGCTATCCACTCCATCAACATCTGCGGACTTGCTCGTGTCTGTTCTTGCTCCAGATGACGAAACCAAACCTTCTGATCATCCTTATTCATTTTCCTCTATATCATAGCAAGCATATGACTGTTTTCCATGTCGTTCGGACAGCCGACTTCTTTCATCGCGTTGAAACTTCGCTTTACCAAAATATTTCGTCTGTACAGTCTCGAAGTACCTTGAACTTGGCGACATCATGTGTTATTGTGTCAGCAACGAACCTGGGGTCTCCATTTATGAAATCTAAATATTCACACGCATCTTCGTAATTTGATACGATGCCCTTTATCAGTTTGAACAGCTTTCCCTGTTTACAGATGCGGAGCAGTGTTATGGCATTCCTTTTGCTGCACCTGGAGTCTACCATTTGCTTGAAGTCCTCTCTAAAGTTGTAATACTTTCTCACATCTCCAGTGAACTTCAGCATTTTTGGCCTTTCCATCTTGAAATTGCATGGTGATGGTTTGAACTCACTTTTGACTTCATTTTTAGCTTCAAAAAGTTAATTCCTAGCTGTGATCCGTGCTGGCTCTGCAGCTTCCATTTTATGTCTGTTATGCTCATGGACAACCCATTGGCTTTCCGCATGCTCGCTGGGAGTGATGACTTCAGGAGGACACTCGTCATCGTCACTCTCAGACTCAGGTTAATTAATCGCATCTCCCTGGCAATATTCCTCAATTGAAGGAAATGCTCAATTGAAGAAATGACCGTTGACATTCTTCCTTCCATTTCTCTTCCTTCTGGAACTCATCATCCTCTTTGATTATTTCACTGTAAGCCTCATGCTTCTGTTGTAAATCTTGATATGCAGGCTCAGCCTGATGAAGAGCTTCTTTAACTTCTCTGTCAGAACGACGTTCCTCCATCAAATACTGTGTCACATTATCAAGTCTGGTCAGCTTAGCCTTGGCATTCCTGCGTCTCACGTTGAGCTTCTTCGTTATTGTCTCAGCCATTGTGTGCCTTTCACCCTTCTGAGCCCATGTAACCAAAGGAAACCAATTCTATGGATCATTGAAACAGTGATTGAAACCATAAACATCACATCATTAGTCCAGTTTCAAACCGTGTGGATAATGTTTCTTTGATCTGAAAAATACCAAACAAAAAAGGCATTTAGAACAGCACCATTTTGTCAGCCTTCTTCTATCAAGGTAAGGTTATGAAATATATTTTGACCATCATCCTGACTTCAACAAATCATAAATTGCACAAATATATCATTCATATTCATAATACAATGTCCTCCACAGTACAACGCTAATTATAAGAAACAGCATTGATGCACAATATTAACCATTTGTCCATAAAAGCATCACTTTTTTCTGTTTATAAACTCACTTCTTTGGCAGGATGCTGATTGGTTTATCTCTCGGTTTAGCAAACTAAAGCATTTTAACAGACTCTAAACTACACAATCCAATTTCCTTCAAAACTGTGCAAACACTGTATCCAAAGACAGCATCGCTTTCAGGTCTACACACCGAGTTATCGCAATATCAGAATGTCACGTCTTCGACATTGCTTCGCCCTCGTGTACACGCAGTCACATGACATCATTCGCATCGACTGCATTACAGTGTATCACAAACAACATATTTTCAAACATCATCCATTTTAAATTTCTCTCTGTGAAACTATTATGATTACCTGCACCACCGAAGGTGAAGGAGGTTATGTTTTCACCCCTTTGTCTGTTTGTTTGTTTGCTTGTGTACATGAAATTTTGTGGACAGGTTGGGTGTGTGACAAGGACGAACTGATTAGATTTTGGTGAAAATCCGCATGTGGATCCAGCTATGAGAATTTTTTAATTTATTCTTCACCATTGAGAGATTGGGCCAAAAACTATACATAGCACGATATCTCAAAAAGTTGTGGACGAATTCGGACGAACCTTGGTGGACATGTTGGGTGTGTGACAAGGAAGAATTGTTTCGATTTTGGTGACGGTCTGAATCTGGATCCAACTGCTAGAATTTTTAATGTGATTGTTCACCATTGAGAGATAGGGCTAAAAATGATATAGTATTGTATAGCATGACATTTCAAAAATGTATTGAGCCCGATATGTTCTTGTGGATCATGTATTACGTGGTGGAGGTATACGCTCGACCGAGTGCCCTTCTCGTTGTTATTATTATTATTGTTATTATTTTTATTATTTTTTATTATTAATAAATACTATTTTCTGACAATGCAGCTCAAATTTTGTTTTTGCTTAGTACTTGGTTTAAATACTATTCTGTTTCATTTTATCGTGGTGATTTTCATAACTTGAAAGTGTTCCACAAAAAGTGTGCACAAATGCATAACTATACATTGGAATATGAAGAGATAAGAGGGGTGGGTGGGTTGGACAATGCCCGTTAATCAGCCTGGTTGGAGCGAGGCCAGAGCGACGCGATTATGCAAGGACCAGTCACACCTACTAGATATGGGTGCGATTAACATTGGAATATGACATACAGTCCAATAAGTGTACGGTGAACATAGTTCAGGAACTTTCTTCCATCTGTGAAGCTTGCTGGCACACACACACACACAGCCATGCACTGTTTATTGTTCGTTCTTTGTCATTGAAGTGCAACAAATTAAACTGGAAGGGCATTTGGTAGAGTGCATACCTCTGCCACACATTGCCTTATCCACGAGAAGATATAAAGGCCAATTAGGTTTTTGAGATATCATGCTTTATATTGTTTTTAGTCTCATCTCCCAATGGTGAAGAATCACTTTAAAATTCTCGTAGCTGGATCCGTGATCTTCACCGGTTCGGTTCGGTGTCTAATCGATGAATCTAATCGGTCTGTCCTTGTCACACATCCAACCTGTCCACCAAATTTCATCTGAATCCATCCACAACGTTTTGAGATATCCTGCACACAAACAAACAAACAAACAAACAAGCAGTCATAGACTGGTACTTACGAAATCGTCAACTTGACCTCTGACCTTGTTTAATAAAAGCTGTCTCCAGAGAAGGTAGCGACGCAAACCAGAAGTTTCTACAATGATTCTGTACCAAACCATCAAAAATCGTAACGTCGACCAAAGCAAAAATCTCCATTTCTCCGTGACTCGCGAGTGAAATATTTTTTATACAATCTTAAAACGTCTCCAAAACATCCGATTTTTACCAGAATTTCGACAACCGCGTTTTAAACGTCATAAGCGATCGCAAAAACCGAAGACAAAATTAAAATCGAAGTTAAAACGAACTCGTAACGTCGAGCGAAGCAAAAATCTCCATTTCTCCACGCAATTATTTAATATTATTTTATCAAAGTCACAAAACCGTAATATTCAGCCATCCACCAACAATCTTTACATAATCCGACGGCTCAGCGAGTCAGGCATGCTACGATAACCTTTATTGGGATAGAAAATGACTTTTAAACACCATCTTTATCAAAAACACCGTCAGCGCGCACACGGAAAACCTTTACGTGACTCAACGACGCGTCTGATCGAGCGCACTGCATCACGTGATGACCAGTGACACGTCGAGTGAAATATTTTTTATACAATCTTAAAACGTCTCCAAAACATCCGATTTTTACCAGAATTTCGACAACCGAGTTTTCAGCGTCCTAAGCGATCGCAAAAACCGAAGACAAAATTAAAATCGAAGTTAAAACGAACTCGTAACGTCGAGTGACGCAAAAATACTCCATTTCTCCACATGAATTTACGGAATTATGTTTGACCTCACTATGACCTTAACCTTTGACCGATTTTGACCAAAATCTAATCAGCGCAAGCCATCACCCTCCTGAATCACGTGGTGTAATTTGACATTGGTAGCTTCTTCCGTTCTCGAGTTATCTAGCCTACAAACAAACAAACAAACACACAAACACACAAACAAACAAACAGAAACGGAAGTCATCAATATACTTATGAAATCTTTAGATTTCGTAAGTAACAAACACACAAACAAGCAGTCATAGACTGGTACTTACGAAATCATCAACTTGACCTCTGACCTTGTCTAATAAAAGCTGTCTCTCGAGAAGGTAGCGACACAAACCAGAAGTTTCAATGATGATTCTGTACCAAACCATCAAAAATCGAATGTTTTGGATGTTTGACCTCACTGTGACCTTGACCTTTGACCGATTTTAACCAAAATCTAATCAGCGCTAGCCACCACCCTCCTGAATCATGTGGTGTAATTTGACATTGGAAGCTTCTTCTGTTCTCGAGTTATCATTTGTTGGATGTTTGACCTCACTGTGACCTTGACCTTTGACCGATTTTGACCAAAATCGAATCAGCACTAGCCATCAGCCTCCTGAATCACGTGGTGTAATTTGACATTGGTACCTTCTTCCGTTCTCTAGTTTTCTGTACCAAACCATCAAAAATCAAATATTTGACCTCACCGTGACCTTGACCTTTGACAGATTTTGACCAAAATCTTATCAGCACTAGCCATCACCCTCCTGAATCACGTGGTGTAATTTGACATTGGTAGCTTCTTCCGTTCTTGAGTTATCGTGCCTACAAACAAACAAACAAACAAACAAACAAACAGAAACGGAAGGCATCAATATACTTACGAAATCTTTAGAAATCTTTAGATTTCATAAGTAACAAATGGGTGAAAACATAACCTCCTTCCACCTTCGGTGGCAGACGTAATAAAGTTGGTGAGGAAAATCATACATACTGCCTATTACATAATAATTAAACTATTTAACGCAAAGTGTTTTCACACCCAATCAATATGAGAATTCATCATGCAATCACAATTTAAAAAATAGTAAAGAAAAAGTTAAGTAGAGAAACAAGTAATAACCAGAGTTGGTGTCAAAGCCACCCAATGCTTGCCTGTTTATACAATTATCATTTTAAAAAGACGAGTCTAATAATTTTTTTTATAAAGCATTGCAGTGAAGTCTGATCCAAATAATTTTAAAGCAATATATGTATTTGTATATTGCAATCAGTAAAAAAATAGTGTGGTCGATAAAAACATTAGAAAGGAAATAACTTGCACCAAAAACTTCAACATTTTCACGCTCATGCTCACGCTGACGCTCTTGCTCACGCTGACGCTGACGCTCACGCCGACGCTGACGCTCACGCCGGGGGTATCGCTATAGCTCTGTTCTTCAAACAGGCGAGCTAAAAACAGAAACAAGTAATTTAATAATCACAGAAAACCATCCCTACATTTTTCTTTGAATCATTGTTGTGGCTGATCTCTCTCTCTCCTCTCCTCTTTCTCTCTTTCTTTCTCTCTTTCTATCTCTCTTTCTAACCCTCTTTCCTTCTCTCTTTCTTTCTCTCTTTCTTTCTCTCTTTCTTTCTCTCTTTCTTTTTCTCTTTCTATCTCTCTTTTGATCTCTTTCTTTCTCTCTTTCGATCTCTCTTTCTCTCTTTCTTTCTCTCTTTCAATCTCTCTTTCTTACTCTCTTTCTTTCTCTCTTTCGATCTCTTTCTTTCTCTCTTTTGATCTCTCTTTCTTTCTCTCTTTTGATCTCTCTTTCTTTCTCTCTTTTGATCTCTCTCTCTCTCTCTCTCTCTCTCTCTCTCTCTCTCTCTCTCTCTCTCTCTCTCTCTCTCTCTCTCTCTCTCTCTCTCTCTCTCTCTCTCTCTCTCTCTCTCTCTCTCTCTCTCTCTCTCTCTCTCTCTCTCTCTCTCTCTCTCTCTCTCTCTCTCTCTCTCTCTCTCTCTCTCTCTCTCTCTCTCTCTCTCTCTCTCTCTCAAACACACACACACTTCAACTTCTGTTTATGGTGAATCCAAATTGAGAGAGGTGTGTAGTGCCATTTGCACAGCCTTTATGTTTTTGGCTTTATGTCCATCTGTCCGTCCATGATCAATTTTTGTTAACTGAGATAACTTGTGAACTGCTGAAGAGATTATTACCAAACTTGGTACAAAGGTGTATTATGATGCCAAACTCAACTGATTATATTTTGACTTCAAAGGGTCAATGGTCATTTGACCTTTCGCTAAAAGTAGATTTCAGTTCTGACAATAACTTGTCGACCTCTAAAGGGATTTTCATCAAACTTTGCATAACTATGGACTGTAATGCAGAGGTTAACTGACTAAGTTTTAGGTTCAAAAGGTCAGCTGCCCTTTAATTGAAAGTCTGTTATGGTACTAACATATGAACTGATGAACCACTCAAGAGATTTCAACCATACTTGATTCTTCGTCTTCGTCTTCGTCTTCTTCTCGGGGTAGCATCATTGGTTGAGGGTGCAGCTATGCTTTGATGTAATTCCCTCTGTAGGTTGGGACAGGAATTTGGAATTTGTCCATGGTGCTTGCAATAGCTTACCTACTCTTCACAAAGGACACTGTGGGATATTTAATGCCTGTCAACTAAGGCTAGCAGATGGACGCCTGTTTAACGCCCATTTGAAGGATAGCACACACATTGATGAATCACGCTGCCTGTGAAACATGAGGATGACAGTTTATAGCTGGGCCAGGATTCAAACCCAGGCTTGACAGCTTAGAGGCGAGCGTGCGTACCGACCTCCAGGCCATCCTGTCAATCCACTTAACACATATGAACTGTAATATAAAGATTAACTGATTAAATTTTAGATTGAACAGGTCAAAGGTCATGTTCCCTTTGAAAATCATTCTGCAGACCGTAAATCAAGTTCAAAACAGATGATGTTGTCTCTTTTCTACTTATCTTTCTTTTTTCTCTCGTGACCTTTAATTTTTCATGTGTCTTTGATTGAGATCATACGGAACAGTGGGTTGACCTCCAGACATATCCATTGATGCACTCACATCAAATTCTATTTTCTAGTTTAGAATGTTTTTATTGCTTGTTTTACATTTACAGCAACAATCAAAATAATCGCAATGCAGAAGAATGAATGCATGGCATCAGAACAATCGATGATAATTCCTAACCTGATAGCTCATTAATCTGAGTTTCCTCTGGTTACAATTATAAAACAAACCAAATTCTGCATTGTTGCAAAATGCCATCGTACAGCATCGATAACATTTTGTCAGTGCCATTTTGTTTTTGTAAAATATCACCTTCACTCAGGCTTTAATTAGCATTGTTCAATTTGTTTCTAATGAAAGATCCAATGATGCGAAAAGGAATATTTTGTGGACTAGGCAGGTTTTTCTTCCACTTTCTGATATTGGTGTTTAAAATATCTTTGCAGTTCTCTAAAAACTTCTCGTGGAGGTCTCCAAAGGACTTGGCAAAAGGATGGTTTTTTTCTTTAATAAGCTAAAATGTAAAGCAAAATCACAAATCAAAATTTGGACTCAATATCAAGTTCACATCACGTGCCCTCATTACCTCATTACATACAGTTAACAGCGGCGGAGTCCATTCATTGCAGTCTCTCAAACTTCCCTGTGATGTCTTTATTGAAACTCAGATACTGTTTAAAAAAAACAATCAATTTTACATTCCAGATAGCATTTTAAGGTTAATGAAGTACTGTACCACTCATTTCTGTTGGTTCAGCCCTTGTAGAAAAGGTTACAAGAAAGCGCATTTGATAGCATCACATACCTGTCATTGAGCTGTTTATCTGAAGTTCAATTTTCAATGTAGTCAGACTTGACCATTGACTGCCATTTTGAAGTAGTGCTTGCAGGGAGCACTGCATCCTGGAGCATGCCATTGTCTCCTCTGCATTTAGGTTATGGACTTTAAAAGTTTTTAACATCTTTCAAACAGAGAAGGCCACTGCACTCTGACACCCTGACCAAATTTGCTGCGTATGTTTAATGTGTAGTTTGTACTACCTGTGGTTAGTGTGAACACAAGGATTTTATGGATATAGCACAAGCATGCCAAATAACCTTTGCTTTAATTATGTATTGATAACCTGTGAGATTACAAACGATTCTTAATAAAATCCCCATGGTAAAATCACTCTTTGTTCAAAAAATTGCATCTCATTTCTTACTTGCAAAATCAGATTCACAACTATATCGGTTGTTCTCATCTGTTAGTTGGTCTTTGTCTCTGACTATGTGTGTCTGTCTGTCTGTTGCCTACAGGTTACAATTCTACACCGATCTTCACGAAACTTAACCACCTGTCAGAGCAAGGCAATAGCTAGAAGCCCATTGTTTTTAAGGTCAAAAGACAAGGTCGCATAAAATCATCAATTTTCATCTGATTGACTTGAAATTTGAACTCAATTTGTGAATTGGGTCACTGAATTGTTTCACAAATAAAAAGCTCTTGTAAACTTGTGAACCATTATTTTAGTGTCAAGGGTCATGGTCACATAAAATCGTCAATTTTAATCCGATTGACACGAAATTTGAACAGGGTTTGCTTCTTGTCAAGGAAGCCGATTGGTTGAGGAAAAAACGTCAAAGGTCAATGTCAAAATCATCATTTTTAATGCGATTGATTTGAAATTTGAACACAATTTGAATGTTGGTTCACTGAATTGGTTCACCATTCAAAAGTTAGAACCCTATTGATTTGAGGTCCAAAGGGCAAAGGTCACAGCAACTGATTTTGCAAGTTCTAGTCGATGACCAATTGTTTGTTCGTTTGTTTTGTTCATTTTTATACGCCATATATATATATATATATATATATATATATATATATATATATATATATATATATATATATATATATATATATATATATATATATATATATATATATATATATATATATATATATATATATATATATATATATATATATATATATATATATATATATATATACATATACATATATATATATATATATATATATATATATATATATATATATATATATATATATATATATATATCCATCGGGGCGTATTATGTGATACCGGTCATCCGTCCGTCCGTTCCTGTCCGCGCTCTAACTCCCAAAGTTTTAAACTTTCACGTTTCATATTTTGTACATAGGTAGAGACTGTGGAGACGGTGTATAGCGACATACGTTCATCATCTAAAGTGGTTGCCATGGCAACCAAGATGCTGTTTTCCATGTAGTAGCACAATTCTGTATATACCTTCTTGTTCTTCATAAATTGACATGTTTGAATCTATAATTGCGCGCGTGTATGTGTCACAGAGACTGTTTTGGGCGTATATTGTGTTCACTTGCGCTCTTGTTTTTTAATATCGTCATTACCCGTTTTTTTTTGCTTTTTATCCTGCACACATGAAGCGAAAAGTGTTGTAAAGCAATTGGTTCATATCTATCTGTCTGTCTTCAGTTGATGATCGTCAGTTTATGATCGAGGAACAACGTATTTGAATTGAATGTTATACTTTGAACATAAATCGGAAGACCAATCTGCCGTTCACCAATCTGCCTTCATATATTTTTTATTTTTATATATATATATATATATATATATATATATATATATATATATATATATATATATATATATATATATATATATATATATATATATATATATATTGTTGCGGATCCGGGGTGGGTGGGATTCTCACCCGGTCCTTGGCGCCACCCTCACCACCGTCGTCTCCGGGGTTTATAACGCCGGCCGACTCAGCACAGGCCTCTTGTCACGCGTCTTAAATCGCGATACCAACGTAATCCTTGTACCTTGCCAGTTGGGGAAATATAACCCCTGGTTACAGACTGGTTGTGACAGATGCCGAGCGTTTTCTGCCAGTCTGTAACCATTTTGGTTTTATATGCCAATCGAACGGATCGTTCCTCGACGCGACTCGAATTAATCCATAGCGGCAACTTCATACGAATTAATCAGATTTATTGGGGAACCTCTGGGATCACAACACAAGCAAATTTCACGACAATGGTTTTATTAACAATCCTCAACCCATTCTTAACTAGGGAACCACGGACTACAGGTTTCGAGGGGGTCGCTACCGAAATATGCCTTAAACAACATGCAGACAAAGACAGATAGACAGACAGCATGCATGCAAGACAAGACAGAGTACTTGGTGAGGTTTCATGGATGAGAGGACAGTGTCAAAAGCACGAATGCCGCTCGCAACAGGCGGATGTCCACGGATTCGAACTCCCAGCTCGAACGCACCGCGTGGCAAGATGGCGGCGCCATACTCTTCCTTCTCAAGTCACCGTGTGCGCACGCCCTCCTCAGCACGTTCCGGCCCCGCGCAATGCCAACGATGGGCCTTAGCCGATCTCTCTCACGGTCCAGCACACAAATCCAGGCCTGGCCTGTTCTCCAGACAAGGCCCAAATCGAGGTTCCGGACTCTGGCAAGCGGATCGGCAAACGTGACGAGCCGTTGGTGTGAGCAGGGACCGGCGTCTCCTCTCCTGCCTTCCCACCTCGGAGCCCGACTTCCCAACTCCGTCCTCTCAGTTTCTCTCTCTGTCGAATCACCTTTTCTTTCCTTAGAGTCGGTTGCCAATTCGACGTGCAGGCAGCCTCTCTTACGTTCGCTCGCTCCGAAAACACGAGCACCCTCTCAACCGACTGCACCGACTCCTTTTTCCTTTCGCTTTATCTGTCTGTCGACGAGCACGCCTCTCTCGGCGAAGCTGAACAAAAACCCCTCCCCTTCACGTCACTTCCTCCCTCTAGCCACACCCTCTCTCCAGGCCACACCCCCTCAGCCGACTGGGAGGGCCCTATCCCGAGATGGTGTAGGAATAAGAGGGATCTCTCGGTCGTCCACCACTGCACAAACAATGAAACAGCCTTTTACAGCTCCCGACACACATATAACGTCCTTTTTACCAACAACCTATCTATACATCCATTTAATGGGGGATCTGAGCTAATCCTATATTTAGTAGTCCAATAAGGGCCATTTCCGTAAATATATATATATATATATATATATATATATATATATATATATATATATATATGTATTGTTGTTGGCCGGTGGCGAGGAGCGACCGCGAGGTGGAGCAGTTGGGTCGTCTCCACCGAACACCCGGAATTGCAAGGTCGTAACCCTTGGATAACTCCGAAGGTCACGGGTCACTTACGGACCGTTCTCGCCAATTCTCTGAGGCGTAGGGTAGGATTAATAGCCAAATTTCAATATACCTAAGTACCCACGTCGTCAAATTACCGGGGAAGTCACACCCTCAACGGACTCTGTCGAACCGGATCGCTCTAGCGACCTTGGTCAGGTGTAACCGAATGGAATTGCCAAAGTCCGTCGGTCCAAATGACAACTCACAGCCCAATCGGCTTACTGGTTCTCAAGCACGAACCATGCTGGGTCAACAATAGAAAGCACAACAACGAGCTGGTACATTGAACAATTGGGGGTTTATTTGTAATGGGGCAGGGGGGCACAAAAAGAGCAGAGTTAAACCGACTATCAGAAATGCAATTTACAATGTACAAGGCACTTAAACAATTGCTACTTATTGACTGGGTCCACACACACACACACACACACACACACACACACACACACTCAAAAGAAATGGGGCCAGTTGGGCACCTTTCTGCTTCGTGCGGTCTGGTCGAGATGAGCTGGTTCGGGTGGGGGGGTGGGGGGACTCGAACCCACAACTTCATCGCCGCACCAAGCACCAGGATTGCGCTCTCCAACCAGCCACGCACTAACGAACCAAGACCAAGGAGAAGACCAGAGATTTTGTAATCTAAGTTATATTATTAACCTTACTTTCATGTTATGAGTTAAACAAATGTTCTATAAAACTCAATTTTGTCAAAATTTTGGAAATTATTCTTGTGTTCATTGAGATATTGATTAAAATCTTACTTTTCAAAGGGGGTGCATTCATTTATGCTGAACACTGTATATGTATGTCTGTATATGTATATATATATATATATATATATATATATATATATATATATATATATATATATATATATATATATGTATATATATACATACATATATATATACATATATATACACATATATACATACATACAATGTGTGTTTGTGTGTGTGTGTGTGTGTGTGTGTGTGTGTGTGTGTGTGTGTGTGTGTGTGTGTGTGTGTGTGTGTGTGTGTGTGTGTGTGTGTGTGTGTGTGTCAGTGTGTCTCCTCCATAACTCCAAAACGATAAAACCTAGCAGCCTGAAACTTTGCGTGCATACTAAGACAACTCCAACGAAGTGCATGACTGAAATGTGGGTGTTTACATTAATTAAATCACCCCTTTTGAAGATACTTAACAGCTTTTTAAAATTGTATCCTTCATCAGGCGATTCTCAGCCACCTCGCTCTCTGGGGACTGAAGGCGTTTCCTGGTAACCTCGCTGGGGTCTGAAGCCGCCATGTTTTTTGGCCTGCTCAACCATATCTTGACTTGGAAAAGACCGCAACGATTTCTTAACGATAGTTTTTTTTCTCACTTTCCTCACTCGTATTATTCATTCAAGTGTCATTGAAGGCCTGTTCATCATTGTTACGAATCGCTGTATTAATCGCTTTTGTAAGTAATATTGTTTTCAAATTCGGTACTTTGAGCGATTTCAATGCATTATATGATATGGTTTTCCACGATCTACTCTCATGGACGAATTAAAGTATATCATCGAAATATCATTTCGGTTTTGAGGATCGGATATCACCCGACCTAAATAAGTGTCGAAATCTGTTGTGAAATCATATAATTTAAAGAAATAACTTGTCTTGTAACTAAGCTGATATACCTACTTACTTTGAGCAAGTCAGCCTATGTTCCCTCCTTCTCCATAGATGCACAAGAAAATGTGAAATTTAAAGCATTAAACTTATCTTTTCATACTGTTTGGAGAATTATATTGAGTGAACAAAAAATTTAGGAACCTGACAAAATTAACCAGCTTCATTGAGCTATATGATTTAATGCATTCACTGCTGGACCTCGCTCTCTTTTCCCCCAGAAGAACTGCTATCTATAGCGTCTGCCCGATCTCTCTTTTTAGCTCTCATAAGAGCCTCAACAAGATATACAAAAAACAAACTATTTTTGGAGGATTCGCAAGGTGCTCTACAGGGAATCAAAGCAAATATGATAAAAAACGGATGTTAAAAAAAGTTGTAACATTTGTGCAGATCCCGAAACCGATGTACCAAGTGACACGTGCACAGATGAGCTTGCAAAATGGTGGATTTTTTGCCATGTTTATATCACGAGCGATTGATCTTTAAGTTGTCTCCATGTAATGGTTGTTCTGCATTAAGCAGCAACCTTTTTGTGGATGAAGTCATTTTATTTCTTTAATTCATTTTATTTCATTAACTGCTGCCTGCATGGTGAAGACAGGCTTTAAAGTTAAATAGATTCTTTATGGTATGCAGTGACAGCTTGGCCAACCGTTCCTTATCAACCATTTAATTGGAGTGCTTGCATGAATGCTTAAGCCACTTACCAAACACCTTGCAGTCGATAGCGGTGCCGCACTGCATCCTACTGAGAAGTCAACATAAAGAATGCCAAGAGATGCAATGTGGAGCAAATGAGAGCCTACAATTCAAAAGGCTTAGCCACAGGTCACCAGACTCATCAGTCGAGAAAATGATTGCACAATCCGTCAAACAAAACAAGCCTCATCAAGTTCATAGTCGACAAATGGAAGAAGCCAGAACACAAAAGGCAGGCGACATAATAAGATTCTTTATGCCACATGTGAGGAGCACTGCTTTGAGTTTGATGAAATATGACTGGCAAGAGATCAGTGAGATAAATTCTACTCACGAGGTGGGCACACGTGTTCCGCTCCGTGCAGCTTGCAAAGGGTACAAAAGCAGCAAATTTCACTGCAGAAAATATGGAGATCCTTGTTCTCGCAACCTTGCCTTTGATGATGAAACTCTATGTCTGCTCTTCCAGAATATTTATGCCAATAATGTAGCAAGCAACATTGGCACTGCCATATGTAAAGTATTTATTGGTCTTCATGCATTTAAAAGATGCATTTCATTCAGTGCATTTGCAGGCAAAGGAAAGATAGGAGCACTGAAACAAATATAAGAAAGAGGAGGCGTACCAACAGTGTCTTGTTGAGCTTGGGCAATTGCGGAAGCCTTCACCAGAACTCTGGAAAAATCGAAGTCTTCACATGCCATCTATGTCTCCAAGGGAACACTGTTGGAAGTCAATGAATGCCAGTACCAGCTCTTTTGTGCCAAGAGAGGTGGCGTGAACTCGACACAGCTGCCCCCATGTATGGATTGTTTATTTCTGCATGACCAGCATGTAAACTATCAAGCCAGGATCTTGAAGTGCTCTTTCCATTGGAGATTTGAAGTACCCAAACCCACATTTTCTGGCTCGACCATGGATGAGGACGAAAATCTTGAGATCCAGAGGACGACTGGACCACCAGTGCCTTCAGCAGTGTTGAAGCTTATGGAATGATTGCTCCCTTTCCTGTAATGCCAAGAGCTGCCCATGTATTGCCCATGTACTGCCCTTAAATGCACACAGATGTGTTTGTTGTAAACCTGCACTAACTCGATGGTCGAGACAGAGGAAAACAACACCATACCAGATCAAGAGCATGTTGATGATGATTATGATGATGACTATTCTTTTGTGTAAACACAGTATATCACAGGGTTTTATATGATTGTCAGTTCACATTGATGTTCTTAAAAGACGGCATCAGTATCAGTTTATTGATCCATTTTGGGGGGGGATATAAACTACAAATAATTCATTTCTGTGATGTCATCATTTGATGCAATGAGTTTTTGTATACATTTTTCAATTGTGAAATAACTCAATGAAAAGTGTGGAAAGTTTCTGCTCCAGAAAATAGATTTAATAAAAAGTTAACTTGACGATATCTCACCACAAGGTTTTACACATATAGGGAATGAAGGTACGGTTCAGAAGGTGTGCGTTAGCTATCCTTTAGCTACTGATAAGAAACTGTTATCACATATAGATAACATCTCATGATATCGCTCTTTAAAAAATAAAAACTCTGATAGAATTTGCCACCTCAGGTGGCATCAGTTTCGTTCTTGGCCTTCGGACTTGAGACAGGCAAAACTTTGATTGAAAATTCCTCACTCAATTACTGTGTCCTTATGATGCCATCACAGCATCAAAATAAATTATATTTACTTTATTCAGCAGCAGAGGACTCGTGGATGAAGTTTACAATATTTCAGTGGTGTAACCACAGGAATAATGAAAATATCTGAGTGACCGTACCCTCCCTCACCTCTACCCCACCCACCCCCACCCCAACCCCCACCCCTTTCACGATCAAAATAAAGACCAATTATTGCACCGTTGTCCCAAGAAGGAAGCCAGACATTACAATACACATACACCCCACAAATCCACACATATGTATATATATATATATATATATATATATATATATATATATATATATATATATATATATATATATATATATATATATATATATATATATATATATATATATATACACACACACACAGGGTGTCCCAAAAAACTGTACTCACTCAATGAGTTATGAGGAGCCAAAATGTGAGTACATTTTTTTGGGACACCATATATATATATATATATATATATATATATATATATATATATATATATATATATATATATATATATATATATATATATATATATATATACACACACACACAGATAAATTACTAGTTACAAAAGCTATTTTATTTGAAGTTATAACCTTCGCTTATAAGCAATTTACTGATTTACCAACTGCCCGGATCATCAGCTGGGCACCGTTATTCATCGAGGTTTCGATCCTTTCAGCCCAGAATCTCTCCAAATGGTGAATCCACAACCCCGGTCGTTGGTACACATCAGTAGATTACTCATCATTGGACACATAACCGCAAAGTTGTGTCCAGACAGTCAGTCAACACAGCAATGTAATATGCTTCTTCAAACTTATTTAATTATTACTTTTATTTCATATTGTTACCCTCATAACAAAAGTGCCTGTCATTTTTTTCCACTTTGGAGAAAAACACAAAAAGCTGCAACAATTCTTCATCAACGGATATTTATTCACTATTTCTTGTGCACAGAGTTGTTAATGGAAGCTGAATGAAACACAAATCTTGCTACTCGTTATTATCCCCCGCCAACCAACGAAGTTGGCGGGAGATATAGAAATGGGTTCCGTCCGTCCGTCCGTCACATTTCGTTTCTGGAGCTTAACTACAAATCCCCTCAATATATATTTACGAAATTTGGTACACATATCAAGCAAGTGGTGAACTGCCAGTGCCTTTTGATATTTAGAGATTTCCCCCAAAAAAATTTCTCTCACTTTCCATGGAAACAAGTTGGGTATTAAGTAATAATTGAGGTTAACCTTTGTTTCCAGAGCATAGTTGCAAAACGATTAACTATTTCTTTATGAAATTTGGTACACACATCAATAATACATTGAACTGGTGCCTTTTGCTACTTGTCCTCATTTACTATGGCGAGGGATATCGAAGACTCTGTCTTCAACGGATGCTAGTTATGATTGTCATGGCTACAGATGACTTGGGCAGAAAATCTCAAAAACTGGAAAAATTGATGGGCACTTTTGTGATGAGGGTAACAATATATTACTACATATGAATAACTTTAATCATACACCACCTTATATGATATATTTAGTGATAAACACTTTACTTTGTAGACATGTCCATTACACAGTACCTTCATCTAACCATCGACTCAAACTCTCATTCAAATATTCAAACTGTCATTAATAACTAATTCTAATATGCTGCACTGCGTATCTTAGCAACCACCAATAAATTATATTAATGCTTATTTATATGGTATTTCATAAATAGTATTTATTTATTTTATTTTATTTATTTCAGAAATAGTATCAATGCCTAACTTTCTTAATAAAACCTCTTCATAAAACTTTTTACAAACCACACCAAAGTTATTCACACTTTTATCCGTTGGAACTATTATGTAGCTATTATGGAGCTCCTGAATGTCTTTATGAACACTCCGCTTGTTCAACACTGGTTTAGACTTACCCAGTGAAAGCAAGCCCCGTCTCCTAAAATACTCAATCCTGTTATCCAGGACATCCACAACTCTGTTAAACCGTGCAGTAAAACTGTTTACAGATAACTTAAACTTAGTGCACATTTTGTTTGCAAAATTAGAGATAGAATCCACAATTGAATATCTAATGCAGCTCCAAGGTTGAGTTACTGGTTCCCTATATTTAGCTCCCATTTTCATCAGATCCCTAATTTCACTATTACGAATTATATTCAAATCCTCAGAAACTACATGTCCACCAGGACCAAATAAAAAAGGTGAAGACGAACATGCACGGTCAGTTTCCAAAATGTCCTTTACCATCTCTATACTTCGAGTTTTAAGAAATATACTGTAATTGAATAAGGATTGTCCTATGGTGTTGGTAAAAGTGAAATAACCCTTCAATGGGGTTTGCTCCCTAACTTTATTTGGTAATAAACTCTTTACACTGGTATCCCTAAAAATAGAATGAAGGCGAAGCCGATCTACCTGCTTACTGGAAAAAAATCACAAACTAAGAACTTGTGGATCCTATCAACTTTGGGAGTATCAAAAACGAGCACATGTCATGAACCTGCTAAACTCTGAAGAATATTAGCTTAGACTTGTTTGGAACATGACCTCAAAATAACATAAAATACCCTTAATTAACATGTTTGTGCATAGTATTTGTGCTATGGATTTTCATGAATTAAAGAGTGATTAAGAACATGAAATAAAGTATTATTTTCTTGAGTTAAGATCATGAAACTTACCTTGAACAACAATGATGATAAACATAATGCGATGGCAATGGTGATGATGGTGTTGGAGGGTTTGATGGAGTTATTGTTTTGACAGCTCTTGTTAATTCGATGAATAAATGTGGAAAAGTGTTCGCCAACCCACAATTATTCGAGCGTATTGACTGCTATTCGCAAACCTTGCCTCAATAAATTCATTGTGATAGAACTAATCCATGAAGGGGAAAGCCATGAACGTCAAGACTCTCCTGTATTCACTTCCTTCTTCATTTGTTGTTGAATTTTCCCGAATTTCGAAGCATTTTTTTTTAAGCTTATAGAAATACATTTCACTTTTTGCCCTCGCTAGAGGAGAGGGTGTTGCATTTGGTTCCGTTTGTCTGTCTGTCTGTTTGTTTGTTACTTGTGAAAATCAAAGATTTTTCAAGTATATATTGGTTGGTCTTGTGCGTTATTGTGTCTGTCTGTATGTCAGTTGCCTACAGGTCACAATTTTAAACTGATCTTCACAAAACTTCAACACATAGAAGAGTTCATCATAAGCAAGAAGCCTATTGTTTTTGAGGTCAAAATTTAACATAGGCCAAAGGTCAACAACTTTAACAAATTTCTAAAATCCTGAATTTTCATCTGATTGACGAGAAACTTGAAAAGGATTTGCATATCAGGTCACTGAGTTCAATCACCAATTATTTTTGAGGTCAACATCGTCAAAAGGGTCAATATAGGTCAAATGGTCAAAAACTTAGGTGAGATTTTTAAAATCCTCAATTTTCATCAGTTTGACTTAAAATTTGAAGAAGATTTATATTTCAGGACACTGAATTCAACCAGCCAATTATTTTTGAGTTCAACATCGACCAAAAAGTCAGCATAGGCCAAAGGTCAACAATTTATGTGGCATTTATAAAATTATCAATTTTCATCCCATTGACTTGAAATTTGAAGAACATTTGCATATCAGGTCACTGAATTCAACGAACAAGTATTTTTGAGGTCAACCTATGCCAAAAGGTCAACATAGACCAAAAGTCGACATAGGCCAAAAAGTTTACAGGACAAATTTCCAAAATTGTCAATTTTCATCCGATTGACTTGAAGTGTGAAGAGTGTTTTTGTATTTGGTCATTGAATGCAACCACCAATTATTTTTAAGGTCAAATTTGTTTTTTGGATTTCGCAAGTATTGTGCTCTGCATGATATCTTGTTTGTTTATCTGTCTGTCTGTCTGTGTGCAGGATATCTCAAAAAGTTGTGCACAGATCTGGATGAAATTTTGTGTGCAGGATGGGTGTGTGATGAGGATGAACTGATTAGATTTTGGTGAAGATCCAAATCCGGATCTGGATACGAGAATTATTTTATTTTTAAAGTTTTCAATTTTAAAGATTCTTCACCATCAAGAGATAGGGCCAAAAACGAAATACAGTATGATATTTCAAAAATGTATTGGGCCCAATGTGTTCTCGTGGATCAGGCATTGCGTGGTGGAGGTATGCACTCTACCGAGTGCCCTTCTTGTTTAGGTATGTATCCATCTATACTAATAAATATCGGTGTGTCTCAGTGTGTCATCTCTATAACACCAAAACCATGAAACCTAGCAGCCTGAAACTTTGCAGGAATACTGAGGGAACTCCAAGGAAGTGCATGAGTGAAAATTGGATGTTTGGGTTAATTAAAACACCCCTTTTGAAGATAATTAATGGCCTTATTTCATTATATCCTTCCTCAGGTGATCCTCGGCCACCTCGCTCGACATGGGGTCTTAAGGTGTTTCCTGGGTTACCTCGCTAGGGTCTGAAGCCACCATGTTTTTGGCATGCTCAACCACACCTTCACTTGGAAGAGCCCACTATTTTTTCTTCACAATAATTTATTTTTCACTCTTCTCACTCATATTATCAAATGCATGTTCATCATAGCTACAAATCACTGGGTATATTGCAATGCTTATAAACACCCGGAGATGTTGGCGTTCTTGGCTTTATTTCATTTCTGCCCATGTCATAACCTCAAAAATCTCTTAAATTTCAAAATTTGAGCTCCTGAATTGAAATCAGCAGCAGTTCCGACTCCTAAAAAGTGTTCGTCAAATTCGGACATTTATTGGGTGTTTCCAGGTGCATAGTTTCATCGACGGCAACTTGTAATCCCTTGCCAAGCCAGGTGCTCCATTTGAGTGCTTGCTTGAGTGCTTAACTCACTTACCGAGCACCCTGCAGTCGATCGTGGTACAGTTGCTGTCCTGATCGGGATGTACAGTCGACAGTTACTACAAGGTAGAGGTTCATATACAGTGCACATGGACGTGGTACATTTAGCTAGATATGGATCTGTTGGGACTATGTGTGGTTGTGTGGACATGCCATGCCTATTACGGGTACTGTGGTGGCAAAATTTCATCCCGCATCTTATGGAGGTTTTTCAGGTTTTCCTTTGGCCTCGCGACTAGTTCTAAAACATTTGATTATTGGGTTTGCTTCACAAAGGTTATATGCTTCTCTTTGTGAGTTTCAAAGCAAAGTATATTTAAAAACTCCTAATTTCTGAGCCGTTTGCCATATTGACGTGTTTTCTAAATTACCGAGCCAGTTGTTTTTTCCACCCATCATACGCAGCTGTTTATAAAGATTAATGTTTGTGCACATCTCCCTGAAACATTTATGTGAATGCAACATTGTTTTTCAGTGAAAGCGACTCAATGTTTTTGGAGTGTATGCAGTATGTACTGTGGTCAGTAATCATACTGAATCCAAACTGCCGATTCCCGAAAAAAAATTGCCGATATCGACCAATCACGTGTGTGTGTGTGTGTGTGTGTGTGTATGTGTGTGTGTGTGTGTGTGTGTGTGTGTGTGTGTGTGTGTGTGTGTGTGTGTGTGTGTGTGTGCGTGCGCGCGCGTGTGTGCGTGCGCGCGCGTGTGTGCGTGCGCGCGCGTGCGTGCGCAGGTTTTTTTCTTTTTTCTTCATAAAACATCACAGTCTCTCTGCCTGCAAACTCCCCAACACTCACCCCTCTCTCTCTTTGTCCCATCCTTGCTCTACAACCTCCCAATACAGTGCAGCACCCTCCATCCCCTTCCTCTATCTCTCTGTCTCTGACTCCGGACGTATCTGGATGGTTCTGGGTGGTGTTTGTCTCTGTATATGTCCAGACGGGATTCATCTCCAGACATGTCTGGATGGGATTTATCTCTGGACGTGTCTGGAGGTATTTATCTCCGGACGTGTCTGGGTGGTATTTATCTCCAGACGTGTCCGGATGGGAGTTTTCCTCCGGACGAATCTGGTCGGTGTTAGTCTCCAGACGCGTCCACGCGGTATTCATCTCCGGATTGTGTTTATCTCCGGACATGTCCGGGAAGTCTTTTTTTTATCTGGGCGGTCTTTATAGTATGACCGGAAGAAAATGGGTTTCAGACTTTTTTTTTTGTTTTCATCTTTACTCTTATTCTATCCAGAAGTATTTTAATAAGACAGTATGAATCATAATTAATGCTTCACTGTACATCTGCCTTCCCTTCCTCTCACTTCTCTCTGCCATCCCTTCCCCACCCTTCTCCACTCTCCCTCCCGTCTCACTCCCGCTCCCTCCGCTCTCTCTTTTCACCTCTACCTCCTCACTCTCCCCCCTCTCTTTCTCTCCCCCACTCCTCTCTCCCTCCTATTGTTGTGGGGCCGAGTTTCGGTGGGGAGCACGACCACTAGGTGGAGCAGTAGAGTCGGCTCTACCGAACACCCGGAATCTAGATTGTGCTCCTCGGAGAACTCCGAAAGGCATGGGTCCCTTGCGGGACCGTAAATCGCCAATAATTCGGCCACGTGGAATAGGGTCGACTGCCAATTTCAATTTACCTAAATATCCACACGGGAAAGCTTCCGGGGAATTCACACCCTCGGCAGGCCTCGAGCGGAACGAACCGTTTTCGTGCTCGAACCGTGCGTAGCCCGAGCGGATAGTTACCAAGACCCGTTGGTCCAAATGCACAATTTGCCGCTTCCCAATTTCCCAACACGCACCATGCTAAGCCAATGAAATAAATGACAGGGAACGAGCTGGTACATTTAACAAAATGGATATTTATTTACAATAGGCAGGGAGGGGAACACAGAGGAGCAGACTTATCCGACTATAAGAAATGCAAATTTACACACAAGCACTGATACAGTTGCTACTTAAAGATGGGCCCACACACAGATACACACACACACACACACACACACACACACACACACACACACACACACACACACACACACACACACACACACACACACACACACAGAAATGGACCCCGTCGGGTCTTTATTGAAGGCTTCCAGCTGGAGGACAGGTGAGCTGGAGACCAGAGCCTGTGCTTGGACCTGTCCACCTCGTGTGGTCTTCGACGATCCGGCTCGGCGGGACTCGAACCCGCAACATGATGCCGCTCCAAGCACCAGGTACCGCACTCTCCAACCGGCCATGTACCAATCGACCAAGACCAAGGAGAAGATCAGAGACGATGATGACCCAGCAACGACGACGACGACGACCACCACGACCACAACCACCACGACTCCGACCACGACCCTCTACGACCACCCAGCCTGGCGTTTCTTTTTATTCCTTTTTCCTCCGGGGTGAGCAAATCGCCGTCTGAGACACTCTCCACCCTCATTGGACGCGGCGTCATGGGAAAGTCACTCTCTGTGGCAATCTCAATCCCATTGGCCGGGGTGCCATGGGAAAGTCGCTCTTTGTGTCAATCTCAATGCCATTGGCTGGGGTGCCGTGACTAGGTCGCTCTCTGTGGCAATCTTAATCCCATTGGCTGGGGTGCCGTGGGAAGGTCGCTTTCTGTGGCGTGATTGGACAAGGGGCACGCCCCTGCCTTCCTGGGCGGAGTCCCGGTCTGAGGCGATGGAAATCTCCGCCCACGTACGTGGCTGAACGAACATGGGCCATGGCGTCGATGTGTGAAGTGAAGTGAAGTAGGTTTGTTGTAAACAAAACTCTGCAGCGCACACATGTAATTCCCGTTAGACACAAGTAGGGGACCCTAACTATAAACACACACTTACCGATATTACTGACCTATAAGGACCTGAATGTTGAGTGCACTAAGCTTCCAAATTCGTCACACTATTCCCCCCCATATTTTGCAACTAAAACACAATTTGCAAATTAGTTAATTTTGACCAATGCATTATTACTCTGGTTCGTCCATTGAGGCAGCAACTGTCATTGTGGGTGACATCATTTTTTGACTGTGCGTTATTTAAAACATAACTTCTTCCTTTTTTTTGTCATGAAACTGAATCGTATAACGTGAGTGCTATAATGTCATCACAACTGCGTACACAGCTTTTGTGTAATTTTTGTCATGAAACTGAATCGTATAAAGTGAGTGCTTTAGTGTCATCACAACTGGGTACACAGCTTTTGTGTAACTTCTCTGTCCTTTCCTTACAGATATTGCTGCCAACTACTGAGTGTGCATATTGATGAGTGTGTGTCTCTCCTGCTGCAGCAGCTTATGCAATTGCAGGTAGCACAAAGTTTGAGCAACACCACCAATCGCGAGCATTTGTTATCCTTTCAAGACTGAGACACAGACTGCCCAATTCATGCAGGAATGATTGAAACAGGATCATTTTTCATTAAACTTATCGGTGTTAACTTACATATCGATAATTTGATTTGTTGACATTATCAAATCTTCTGACATATTTTGTTTTCACTGAAATTTATTGGTTTTTAGTTGGTTAAAAGCCTTGTGATCAAAATAAATCATCCAAGTGTTACGTTGCCGAGAGTTTACTTGTGCCGAGGTACTGACATAACCATGCAGAATATTACTCTACAACCTTTACAGTGTCTGCATTGAAGGCATGCTTCACGACTTCTCCCTCTACATCCACTGATGCATGTTCATGAACAAATTTATAGACTGGCCTGGCCATTGGTGAAGGCAAATATTTTGGTGTCATTTCTGAACTTCCCAAGCTTTACAAAAATGGCATTTTGGAAGTTTTAATTTATTTTGATTGACAACAGCATCACATGTCTTGTGTATATTTCATTGTGTTAATTTTATTCTGAGGTGCCATATAGTACTGCTATTGTAATTGGATTCAAACTGCCACATGTGTATTACGTCCCCATGTCGTCAAACAGGCCTTACCATCATTTTGACGACGAGATTTTTCCCTCATCTGTTGAGACGCCAGTTCAGGGATAAGTAGTCCTTTGTGCCATGTTTACGGATAAGGCATTTAGGGATGCTTACGGACTACCAATTTTTCGCAGTAATTATCGCAACATCGATAATTTTGTTCTCTTGCTTCGATTAAAAAAAAAAAATTTTCTCTTTTAAAATAATTGTTTCTCCAATCGAAGCAGAACTATTTAGTGCAGAGCAGAGCTTCGTTGGGATATTTGTCTCGGTGACCCCTTTCAGACACCGGGGCAGTTGTATTAAGCTATTCCTCCAGGGGAAACCTAATATATTAAAGGAGGTCGCTCGGGTAGACTATTAAAGTTTATCTGCAAATGTACACGTACACACATGTACATGTACGCTTTTACACAGGCACACAGCTGATTACAATAGCCTCTCTCTCTCTAATAAACCTAACACATGGACTGTGAAACAAGCAGCAGCAGCAACAGCAGCACAAGCTAATAGCCTAATACTAATCTCTTCTACTTGAAGCGATGCACAGAACTTCAGCCCATATCATGCTTTGAAGTAATTTCATGGTTTTTCCCAATGAAACTTTAAACATGCAGGCAAAAAAAATACACATCGCTATGCAATCTCGCCACGTGGCCCTTTGGGAGACAGTTGCAATGATTTATATTCTTTAATAATAATAATCTGCAAATTCCTCTTCCCTCCTCCCCATGGCACCCCCCTCCCACCCTCCTCACAAATAATACTTCAAAGTTTTGTGTTACAGCATGCAGAGATTATGATCTGTAATTCACCAAAATGTCTCCAAACTTAAGTTTTGGCAATAAGTACTCGTTAAACTCTGTGAAAGGTCATTCTATTCAATTGCTCCTTTCCATCCGTGTTAGTCCAGGAGGCCAGAATGTTTATTCAAGTGAAAAGCGCCAGAACGTTTGACCTCATGGGCTGATGGGGTCATCCACCGACGTCACAAAAATGCATTGCTGCCGGGTCTGACCCGTGGCTTTCCCCCCGAAATCACTCAATTAGTGACGCCATTACCGATAAACCTATTTTGCTCAATATCTGGAAAAATATGCATGATAATATAACAAATAAGGTGTCTACACCTATGTTTTCATGGTCAATCATTACACTGACACCCACATTATTGCAGGAACATGTATAGTTTACCGTGTAAATGTTTAGTTCACCCACTCAGTTAGCAACGCCATTGCGGAAAAACCCATTTTCATTAATATCTGAAAAACATTGCATGATAATATCACAAATAAGGTGATACCCATGTTTTTCTGGTGAAATATTACAATGCCAACTCTAGTGCTTGAAAATGTTGAGTTCACCCTGGAAGTTGCCTACTGGAGTCATACCATCTCTGTCTTTTGTTACAATGTGGCAAATAATGTGGCATTGGTCTCTGTCCCTTTTTGTTATTTCCAGATCATGGCAAATGACGCCCCCGCTTGTATAATTTGCAAAGAAAGAGGAGAAAAGAAACGTGCCCTGAAGTGTTTCAATACCAGCAACTGGGAAACAGACAAAAATGCTGCTAGACGGTGAAAGGCAATTCAAAGTGACAAGTTTTCGAACACCTCGGAAGAGATCAGAACAGCTGAGGGCCCAGAAGGCAAATATTACCACTCAGTTTGCCTCAGTCGATTCTGTGCTGTTAATAGAGGAGCACCTCCAAGCACCACCTCAGAAGACCACTCGTTCAAGTTCCAATCATCCTTCTACCAGCACGAGAGGCGTCCTTGGACAGGAATGTCTTTTTTGTGGACAGAGGAGGAAGAGGAAGTTGCAGGAAAATGAACCCCTCAGCCAATGTTTGACCACAGACGGGAGCAAGGCAATCCTTCTTGCTGCTAAGAAAAAGTGTGATACTAGGGGAAGATCTTATTGCAAAGGAAGCCAAATACAACAACACTTGTCGTCGTGACTATGTAAGACTGGATGTGACGGATGAAGAGCAAACGTCGAATCGGAAGATGCACGTTGAAGCCCTCAAAAACTTGTCGATGTTCCTCGAAAATGAAGTCATCAAAAACAAAACTCCCATGTTGGCGTCAGTAATTTTCAATTTGTACAAAGAAGAGTTTCTTGCTCTTTGAGGAACACAGGATGACATTGATAGGTACACT
Organism: Eptatretus burgeri; assembly: GCF_056783735.1. Taxonomy (NCBI): domain Eukaryota; kingdom Metazoa; phylum Chordata; class Myxini; order Myxiniformes; family Myxinidae; genus Eptatretus; species Eptatretus burgeri. The sequence goes on along the minus strand of NC_140966.1, from coordinate 40,569,425 downwards.
ACACAAAGTCTGATATCGAAGATAAAGGAACGATTCCTGGAAATCCTCGTTGACAAACGAACAAACAAATCGGGAAATATTGTATTCCACTCATCACTGACGTCTGCTGAGGAATTTGCTATGCTGACTGATTCCAATGAAAAGATTGAAGAAATCAGGTGTGCTGCTATCGGCATTGCGATCTCTAACAGCTGAGGAGGTAGACGTCCAAGCTGTTACATCCTTTGACTGCATGCTGTATGGCTTCAAAACCTCTGACATTAATGAAGCCAGATACAAGGCGTTCATGTGAATGGGTGGTGGTGATGAAAAGAAGCCCCTTGCCAGAATAAAGAAGATAAACTGTGCCTCTCTTCCCCCGTGTGCCAAGACACTTGGTAATCATATGAAAAGGGCGCACTATGTGGCAAGAATCAGGAAGAGAGCTGATCAGACAAATCCAACTGGTGGGGTGAGTCCGACAGACTATGGATGGAAGTTGTCTCAAAACTGCTTTGAACCAGACTGGTATCCAGGAAGTTCAGTTCCAGAGTCCCTCATAGGCCCACGTGAGGATGATGGGAATGGTGTGGAAGATAATTCAGTAGATGAGGAAGAGTCAGATAATGCTTGGAGTGAGGACAGTGATGAGAGTGACGAAAGTGATAGAGAAGACTTGTAATGCCAAGAGGACATCAAGTTAATTATGTGAACTGCACATTTGCAAGTTTTCCATATATCGTTGTTCGGTCATGGCATCGCTTAATGAGCGGGTGGGCTACAAATTTACATGGTAAACTACACATTTCCCAGTAATAACACAGGTGTCAGGGTAATGATTGACCATAAAAATATCGGTAAAGACACCTTATTTGTGAGATGATCACGCACAGTTTTTCAGATCGTGAGGTTTCGGTAATGGCGTCGCTAATTTAGTGGATGAACCATGCATTTACGTGGTAAACTATACATTTTCTAGCAATATGTATAGCATCAGGGTAATGATTGACCATGACAACATAGGTATGGACACCTTATTCGTGATATTATCATGCATAGTTTGCTAGATATTGAGGAAATTAGGTTTTTTGGTTATGGCGTCACTAATTGAGTGATTTTGGGAGGAAAGCTACGGGTCAGACCCGGCAGCAATGCATTTTGGTGGTGTTGGTGGATGACCCCATCAGCCCATGAGGTCAAACGTTCCGGCGCTTTTCACTTGAATAAACCTTCTGGGTTCCTGGACTATGTTCGTCGTACCTCTCCGCTGTTCCACCTTGAGTTCTGTCCACCAATTGAGCAGGTTAATGTCACTCGTGCTTGCTTCTAAAATGTTATTTTTGATCACATGCATGCACGTGTTTGTGTGTTCGATATTGGAGTTTGGAAATGGAAGCCTGTTGCGTCACTATTTCTTTTTCCCTCTGACTGTATTACCAACTGAATCAAGTCGTTTTGGTCACCTTACACTCGTGCATGTGTCATAACTGCAATAGTGCTCATCCCAGAGCATGAGAACTTTGTTGTCTTCAGAGAGAAGAGCAAGTTTGAAAATTTTGGGCACAGCAATGGGATCTTCAGTTTCTGCTGTTATGTTGCTCCTGCTTATGGAAGATTTGAGGATCAGGCTATTTCCTGTCTCGAACAACTGCACAATGTTAAGACCACAATTGTCAATGACACCTTTGTGGTGACACCACAAAGCGAGGGGCAAATACTGGAGAATGCAATCATTTTGGTGTTCCTCACTCTAAAATTGGCAGTGGATGAAGAAAATTACAAGGCGTAGGTTTAATTGATGCTTTGGTCATGGGGGCACTGGACAGGATGCTAGTGGTCGCCTTTGTCGGAGAAATCTGGGAGCGTAAACCCCAAAATAACATGTTAAGGGAATAGTGTGACGGTTGGCAGCTGAGGCTGCTTGAAGAACCACTGTATCGATGATGCCTTGCGGGCACAGATGAGAGAGAGCTCCAACCGATTCGACAGCATGCTGTCAGGGTGCTGTGATGGGAGGGCCTTGACGATGCCATGGATGCAAAGCAACAGTGGCAATCCAAACTTGTAAAGAGAGGGTGAAACGGTGCAGAAGCACAGGTCTCTTGTACTCAGACCACCCACCACTGATGCAGAATCAAGTCAATCTGACCCAGCCATAGGAAGCTTCACATAAGTACATGTTCAAATGTTTCAGAGCATCACCCCCCTCTCCCCAAGCCAATGTTTGGTGCACGTGTTTGGGCAAAGTTTGGAATAAATTTACAAAATAAATTGCCACATGCTGGCCATCCAAAACTTTCCCTGCTTTCATTAATGTGATATTATTTATATACTTCACCAAACCACATGACACAAGTAAGACATGATGTCACTTAACTAACTACAATACTACATTCATGAAAATAGCCATTTTTGTATGAATATTGTGTATGTTTCCTATCCCGTAATTGTCCTGCGTGTGATACTCAATTAGCCTTGCATCACTGTCGGAAAAAAATTATAATAAACCCTTAAAGCATAACCCAGGCAAAAATGCTACAGTTAGAACTGTAGAGATGAGAGTAGTACTACAGTTGATAGCAGGCCCTACTGCAGTAGTCTGCAGAGAATTACTACAGGAAAGGAATGGGAAAGTTTAGCTTTCCTTAACAATATCTGTTTGTTCACGATTTTAATCAATTAGTTTCATAAATTTATATTTGTGAAGGAGCTGATTTACAAAGAATGTGCACATTGCATTATTGGGAATAGATGTACATCATTTAGAAAAAGTGATTTGTCTTGATGAAATAGCAAATTTTAAAGTTCATTGGAAAAGATAATTTATAGAGATACAGAAATTGTTGAACTGTTGTACTTTTTTTCTGATTTATATTCCTCAGGAAGAGGCGAGTGCAGCTGCAGGCAGAGGAGGAAGGGGTGGTCCTGCAGGAAGTGGAAGGCGCTTGGTTATGGGCCTAAGGGAGGTCACCAAGCATCTGAGGCTGGGAAGGCTTGAAGGCCTGATTATCTCACCCAATTGTGACAGTAGTCAGGGTAAAGGTAAGTGGTTATATGCCCATCACATTTTACACTCATGCATTTGGTCTTCTTTTTTGCTTTTTTCCATGTTTTCTCTATCTATAGCCCTTTCACTCAGAGTTAAATTGGCTTGTACTTCAATACATCGTATTAGCACTTTCAAGGAGTTTTATTTCTTGGTTTCCAGGAAGACTGTCAAAACGATATTAAATCAGACAAGTCTAAAGACGACGATGGTTCACGAGCGGTATTTGACGATGTAGATTGTTTCAGAAGTCAAGGATGAGACAATGTGATAATTTTTGACCAAGTTATAAAAATGATCAACATGATGTGGTACGAGTGACAGGTTATTTGCTGCAAAATGTCGAAAACCCGGTTTCGTTCAACAACTTTAAAAATTTGACCTTTGCATAACCTTTAAAGGTCACAAAACAATGTTGTGGACATTAAAATAAGGAAACAGGATACGTGCTATAGCTTATTGGAGTTAGTTCGTCGAAGAAGGTCGAAAACCCGGTTCGATTCCCACAACTTTGAAAATTTGACCTTTGTGAACTTTAAAGGTCAAATGTCAAGGAGTATGACCTTTGGTGCAAAACTTCCTCTGGAACATTCCAGGAACAATATAATGTCATATAGGCTATATGGCATTTCACACTCCTCGGATTATATTATCCATACCTTGATGAAATCAGAGTAAAAAAACTTGAAGGGGGCGCCACGGGCAAGGAGTTCGAGATAGAGCAAAATGGTTTCAAGACTTTAGGTGAGGAATGACCTCAAGATTATGCATAAAAATATTGTCATTGTAGCTCTCAAAGTTTGGGCGGTCGTATGATTTTTATGTCAAAATTCGCAATTTTCTAAGTTTGTGACCTTGTGACCTTGACCTTGGGACGAAAATGAAAAATCGAGCTCAGTGGGGCTATGCAGGTGCCATTGGGCTAACCAAATACCGAAACCCCTGTCAGATTCGACAAACCCCCGAGGAGAAGATGCAAATTGAAATCGGCTACCCTCTAAAAACACGTTTTTTTGGGCGTGGCTCCGCCCATAATGGGCGCACCACGCCCCTTTTCAGGAAAACACAAGTAGAACATGATATAAACCTCCCACCAAAATTTTATCAGGATCGGATCAAAACCCACGGAGCTATGCTCGGGACAGACAGACAGACAGACAGACAGACACACACCAATAACGAATATAGTGGTCACTTACTTTTTCGTGAACCAATTAGTTTGTCTACCCAGCTCGGTGAATGGGGTGTCAAGCTTATTTTGTGTGTCAGATTGGCTGCATAGTTCAAGGTCGTTTTATGAGATCATCCAAAGCAGAAGTCGGACATATTTTGTCTTGGAAACAAGCCGACCATAGACAGCAATCGCCGTTAACATCTTCAAAACGTGAAAGGTGGATATGACTGTGACAAAGACAGAGTAATTCATATTTAATGGTGTTGACTCATGGTTAAACTTGAATTCTTCAATATCACCATACTCGGAGGATTGTCATTAACAGGTGTACGTGCGCAGTCTGTCATGCACCTTCAGGTGGCAATTTGTTTAACACCTCACAGGCAGAGCTCTTTAAAACATGTCAGGCAGGTAATTGGTGTGGGGATTTCAGTGTATCTGTCCAAGCCATAACATTTTTACCATTTCAGTTTTGGTCATTAAATCTTCAACAAACTTATATTATGACATTATGGAGAACACTAATGAAGAAAATGCACAATTGTTTTTTAACTGTCGTTTTCGTCAAGTTGAGTTCAAGTACAAAGTGTGCGTGGATGGGCTTTGCATTTTGAGATGCTTTCTAGTTTACTGCTTAAAAATGCTCACTCTTCAGTGGAGTGAAAAAACAGGGCAGAACCTTCCTTAAATTAGCATTGCAGCCACTTATTGTAATTTAGCATGCATTTTATATTACAACCACAAAAAGTTTCCCCGGCCTCCACAAAGTAAACCCGGCAACAGCCTCCACAAAGTAAAGGCCACTGTTGCGATTGTCCAACGTAGATGTGTGGATTGTCCTTCAATACGATTGTCACTACTTGTCACAAAGGTGAGCCCATAATGCAGGCAATGGCACAGTGTGGAAGAGCAAGTCGACAATCATTAGCATTCGTCTTTTATTCTCTTGTAGATACTGCACCAATCACAAAAGATAATGCTTATTTATGTAATGCATAGATTTTGCAGAACTAATCTTTAAAGGATGGATGCAATCGTGCTTTCTTTCAGCAGATGACATTTGAAATAATGGTGTCTGTGTGACTTTAGCTTTTAAAGGTGAGGCAGAGTCGTTTTTTTTATGAAATAAATAAGTATAAAATTGAGGAATACTTCAAAAAGTTGAAATTAAATAAAAATAGAGACTTTTAACATTTTAGTAAAAAAATGTTTCATTTAACTCCAAAACATTGTGGGTTCACATTTATATCAGTGAGTACTTATTAACCTGATTGGTGGATTGAAAAGTGCTGATATTATGGCATCATTATTTGCCACCCTTGCATTTCTAAATAATTTCACAAACGTTTTACATTCTTAAAGTCATTGTTTTGTCTTATCATCATATTTCAACATAACTCTATATTACTCTTCTTCCCACTTCTCTCCTTCCAAATATTTCATGTCTTTTTTTTTTCCACCTCTTCCTTCGGCCCCCTCCTCTCACCCCTTCCGTCGGCACACTCCTCTTGCTCCTTCCCAAAACTTCCTCCTCTCATTCCTGCACTCAACCACCCCCTCCTCACAGCTCTTCCATCAGCCACTCCCTTGGCCCCATTCCTTCCATCGGCCACCCTCCTCCCGGTCCTTCTGTCGGTCACCCCTTTCTCCCCTTTCCCCTTCCTTCTGGCTCTTCCATAAATCTTCTCCATTTTTAACTCACCCCACGTTTTATTCATCATCTATCCAGCTCTGTTACATCATTCTTTTATAACTAAGCCACTTCCAGCTCATAAACAATCGCTGTTTTTTTTCTCTGCTTTTTCAGGAGGACTTGATGAGGCTTTGCAGACTGCATTGGCACTTGCAGGTGCACAGGGAATCCTTGTGTGCTTTGCTCTTGGGCGAAAAGCCCTTGGACGTTGTGTCAATAAGCTGGTGCCTGTCAGTGCTGTTGGTATCTTCAGTTATGCAGGAGCAGAGGTTGTGTACTATATTTTGCTCCTTTCCTCTTTTTTTATTTTACGAAACGCATTTTACGCATACGAAACAAAAAAGCAAGGTTAAGCATATTGGTTTCTGCTTTATTTCATTTATTTTCACCTTTGATTTCATCTTTTCCAATCATTTTTATTTATAATCTGCTCAAACAGCTGTTGCTTACATTCTACAAACTGAAAATCCTAATCTCTTCCTCTCTATCACCAACAAAACAAAAAAATTTAAAAACTTTCTTAACTCTCCTTTATCATGATCTTCCTTGTTTTTGCATATCACCATTAATTATATCTTTCATTGGCCCCATTTCTTACACAGGCCTTGTTCCACCGCCTCACACGATTAACATTGGATGCACGGCAAGCGTACCAAGCTGTCGTCTCAGCTCTGCAGCATGCAGATGAAGTTTCTCGACCATCTGGAGATCGTAGCCCAAGGCCATCTGAGGAGCAAGCAACAGCAGCTGGCCGATTACCTTTTATGACACATTCACGCAACGTGTCAGCAGCCAGTGCAGTGTCTTTCTGCAGTGCTTTGTCCGAACCTATTTCAGAGGTCAATGAACGAGATGTAGGTGGGTATTCCCAGTCTTTTTTTTGGCGAATATTCATTGAAGCCTTTGCCAAAACGTAGGACAATTTCACACTGCTCTCTTGGGTGATGATATGTGGTCCTGTCCTGTGAACTTTCTTTCTCTGATATCAAATGGTAGGGAATGTTGTGAGAGAATTGGAATAAGTTAATTTTTATTTGCATCATTTATGTGCCATTAACAGACACTGCTTTTCACTTGCAGGCACATCATGGCGCCACCTCATTGAGGCACCTGACTTTGGGTTGGCTAGTCCTAGTGTGCCACGGACAACTCGTGACCTGCTTTCTGTCAAATCAGGAAATGTTACATCATCAGATGAACATGGCAGTGGCATTGCTCACACTGTACCTGAAGAATTTATTACTGAGAAAGTTGAAAATGAAAATGTTAATGATTATGATGATGTGGATGGTGATAGAGATGGAGATGAAGGGTGGAAGCAGCAATGGGACAAAGAAGGAAATGAAGTAAGAGAGGGGGATGGTAATAAAGATTGCCATGAAACATGGGATGAGGACAAAGACGGTGAGGGAAAATGGCAGGAAGAAGCGGATGTAGAGAAAAGAAGAGAAGGAAAACAAGAAAAGAGGGATGGTGATGTTGATGGGTGTGCGATCGGAAGAGTGGAATCTTGGCTCGAGGCTTTGAGGCTAAGAGATGGGAGAGCAGATGGATATGGAGATGAAAGAGCTGAAGAACAGGGAAGTGTAGCTCAGGGGACAAAAGGAGGAGAAGAGTTCAGTGATAAGGAAACAAAAGCAGTATGTTAGATATGGTAATGAGAAATTATAAGGAGATATGAGCAGTAAAGTGAAAGATTAATTAAAGAGTAGAAGACAATTTTGGGGAAGGGTGAGGTGGAGGTCAAGAAATCGGTATTGATCGTATTTTGTATATTCTGAGTCGTACATCACAGTATGTATCAAAGTTTTCTCTCATGGAGATGTACATTATGGAAATCGTAAAAGTGGACTATAGGGTGATTGTGATGGGATAAGTTGGAGTGATAACCAGAGGAAAGAATACCTGTTGTGAAGGGTAATATTTTGCGATTTATTTTTAATTCTCCTGTCTGGTGTACAAATCAGCTTTGCAAAAGGAAAAATATGGGTGTAAAAGGAACATTTTGCTATTTTGGGGTCAGTTTTTCTGCAAGAATTGTAACATTATAATCTACTTTTTGTACAGCAAGGTGAACTTTCTATACAAATGTAAAATTCAAAAAGAAAAAAAATTGCAGAATGTTATGTTGGATATAATAAAATATGATTCAATCCTGTTTCTAATGAATTGCTGTAGAACATTTGAACAACAACAAAAAATTGCCAAACCTTTTATCAGTAATCCTCAACCACAATAATGCACAACATAATTCTTGCATCTCTTCTTCCGGTAGATGGTGGAGTACCCCCAAAGCTGTCATGTGCTTTGTCTTGTTCCTCATATGCATGAATAATTAGTTCTCCAATCCTCTGCAAAACCTGACAAGTCCACATCCCATCAGCAGGGTGGCAGCAACAGCCTCGCTCTCTGTTGACCTCAAAAGGATCAGATACTAGTTATCACTTGGAATGTTTTTCAGTCCAGGAAAATATCTCTCTGGAAGGATCATTACACAAACCCTCCTTTTTACACTCCACAAAAATAAATATTGAGCAATGAGTGGATTATCTGAAGCCTGGTGTTGGCAGAGTGGTTAGGGTGGCGGCTTGGGGTCCCAGGGTCCTGAGTTCAAGTCCCGTTTGCTGCTGAATTAACATCAGGGAGTTGACTCAGCCTGTCATCCTTCCGAGGTTGGCGAAGTGAGTACCAGTGTACTGGTCCCGGTGTATACCCCGGTTAGAATAGGTGTACCATATCCCTATGTGTTGTAAGAGGCGACCAGGGTTGGCGTCAGGAAGGGCATCCGGCCATAAAACATTGCCTCAAGAAAAAGCCCAACCCCTGCGCAGCAGGGAAAAATGGCTGTAAAAACGGTCAAAAAAAAGTGGATTAATTATTTGCTGACTTTCCGATCTTGATTCTCTTTCTAATCTCTTGGAGACTCCAATTGCTATCTTGTCAGTTGGGTAGGAGTCCTTCAAATTACTGTCCAGGGTATTTCAGCTTAGGCCTTTCGCAATACAGTTGCCTTAGTCATTCACTTTTCATACTCGCATCTCTTTTCCTACTCGTATGCTGCAAAAATCTTCAATACCCTTGCAATGATCTTCATGAATGAAGGTAATAGACAAACCAGAATGTTTTTGTGACATTTAGTTTTGTCAAACTTGTGCTCCAAGCCTGTCTTGGTTCTGCTTCTTCTAATCACACAGTTGTGAGTTTTCTTTCTTGGTGGTCTTCAGAGAGCTGCCAAGGAGTCAGTGTGTATGGTAGTTTGGCAAGGCAGCTTGGTCTGGTCTGAAATCCGCTATATCCCTCTTGTAGATACTACTGTCTTGTAGATATCCCAAACAAGACTGGTTCATTATATCAATCCTGACATCAGCAGTTTCTGGTATCCTTTCTGTTATTCACTGGTTAATCCCAACATGCCTTCATTTGTCCTATTCCCTGGTACAATTAGGTATGTGGCGAGACAATCGTGAAAAAGCAGCTTGTATTCTTCACTCGGAAGGCAAACCCAACTGATGGGAACCCAAAGGCCCTCCATTTTGCTCACAACCAGTGGGTATCAGTCCTTTGATGAGCTGCAGGCTAAGATCTAGCTCAACTGCAGTCAAACCTCTCAAGTCTCTCACCATCCTCAAAGCCTGGTGTCAGCTCTTCCAGACTCTCTCCATTACACAATTCCCTCTTGAACCTTCATTGCTAAAAAGATGGAGTCATGTTGAACACTACGTGGCAACTAGAACGGCACTCGGTAGAGTGCATACCTCTGTCAGGCTGAAGAGTTTACATTTTGTAGTCCACTGATAGGCCAGATATGCATCCAGACCTTAATCAAAACGTAATTGGCTTGGTCTTGTTACCGACCCAACTCATTCACCAAGGTTTATCATAACTCATCCACAACTTTTTGAGATATCGTATTATATATCATTTTTGGCCCATCTCTTAATGGTAAAGAATCACTTAAAAATTCTCGTATCCAGATCTGGATCTTCACCAAAATCGAATCAATTCGTCCTTGTTGCACACCCAAACTGTCCACGAAGTTTCGTCCGAATCCATCCATAACCTTTTGAGATATCCTGCTCAGACAGACAGGGGTGAATACATACCCTCCACCCACCTTCGGTGGTGGAGGTAATAAGGGGGTGGGTGACTTCAAATCTTCAAATTCTGGAGGGTGAGCCAGAGTAGTGTACAAAGAGAGTTCTGGGATACCTATCCCCCACCCCAGCTGCCATTAATTTGATTAGGGTCCAAACCACCTGAAATATATATATATATATATATATATATATATATATATACATATATATATATATATATATATATATATATATATATATATATATATATATATATACATATATATATATATATATATATATATATACATATATATATATATATATACATATATATATATATATATATATATATATATATATATATATACATATATATATATATATATATATATATATATATATATATATATATATATATATATATATATATATATATATATATATATATATATATATATATATATATATATATATATATATATTTATATATATATATATATATATATATATATATATATATATATATATATATATATATATATATATATATATATATATATATATATATATATATATATATATATATATATATATATATATATATATATATATATATGTAGATGAAGACCACAAAAGGAAAACCAGAGATGTCAGGATAAGTCAATTTTGAAGAAACTGAAAAACAAAGTTTCAAGACTTTGGTGGACTGTTTAATAACTGTCATATAGATTTCTTTTCCAGTAAAAGGAAGAGTGATCATTGGCCGATCAAATTAAGCATGTAGCATTTGCCAAGCTTCTGTGTTATTTGATTTAAGAGCAAAGAACGAATCAATGTTGCAAACTGACATCACTGGTTATTCCCTTGTTTAATAATTGCCATGCAATTTTAACCCAGGATGTGTCGCAAATTCATGCTTGTTGGTTATTATCATACATTACATGACTTTGGTGATCACAGATTATTTTTTTAAACATTAAACGGTCATTGTTTTTTTGTTTGATTGGTGTTCAACGCCATACTCAAGGGTATTTCGCTTATATGACGACGGATTCTCCATTTCTTACTCCGTACTACTTAATATGATGGAAAACCGGGAGAAAACCAAGGATAAACCACCCCCGCGATAGCCGAAGTCACCTCATGCGACTCCCTCATATACCTAAGCAGGTTTATTGGGCGGTGGGTACATCGAATGAGGATGGGTACTCAGACGCGCTAACCATTAAGCCATGGTGTGGGTCCCATAAAAGTCACAATAAAGGTTTGACCAGGCTTGAACCACGATATGCACCAACTACAGAGCCCATGATATAACCAAATAGGCCATTGTAGTGCTCAGAGTTTATGTTGTGATAGTTTTACAACCTTTTATAACTTAGTTTCTCAACTCTGCATATTATGATGGAACAGTTAACATGAATGACGCAGAAAGCCAATCTTATCTGAGTGAAAACTTTAATTTTAATACTTTGCAGAACACAAAACCTGTGATCAAAAATAATAGATCCATGATATAACCAAATAGGCTATGTAGTGCTCAGAGTTTATGCTGTGAAAGTTTTACAACCTTTCATTTTTTAGTTTCTCAACTCTGAATATTATGGTGGAACAGTTAACATGAATGAAAGGGAGATAACCAGGAGTAAAGTACTGACAACTCTGGGTTTCTACTTGTTCAGCTTTGACAACACTTGTTTTTTCATTGCACGGCTAAACTTTATACCATATAAATTATGTGACACCCCTGGTTATTTGTTGGAGTAATATTGTGAGAGGAAACCTTATGTTGCCAACTATTGGCAGGTGCAATAACCCTGAAATTTATAAAAAGTGACATCTCTGGTTTTCCCCTTGTGGTCTTCATATATATAGTGCCTTCAGAAAGTATTCACACCCTTTGACTTTTGTAACATTTTGTTTTGTTACAGCCCAAATTTGAAATTGAGTAAATGAAAAATTTTTGTCACCAATTTACACAAAATACTCCATCATGACAAAGTGAAAACGTGTTTTTGGAAATTTTTACAAATTAATTGAAAATGAAATACAGCGATATCAAATTTACATAAGTAGTGGGGAAACTTAGCATAACAATTGTGTATTTTGTGAGGAAAGCACCAAATTTGGCACACGAGTAGCCTATCATATTATGAACAGATTTGGACATTGGGCCATCTCAAAATTTTTGATGGCAGTGGAAAATGGCTGCCACAGCCATCAGCGGCTGAATTTGAGATGGCCAAATATCCAAATCTGTTCATAATATGATAGGCTACTCGTGTGCCAAATTTGGTGCTTTCCTCACAAAATGCACAATTGTTATGCTATATTTAGCTAAGTTGCCCCACTAAAGTATTCACCCCCTGAATCAATAATTTGCAGAAGCACCTTTGGCAGTAATTACAGCTTTGAGTCTTCTTGGGTATGTCTGTATCAGCTTTTTACACATATAGATTTGGGGATTTTCTCCCATTCTTCCTCGCAGATTTGTTCAAGCTCTGTCAAGTAGGAAGGGGAGCATCGATGAACAGCAATCTTGAAGTCTTTCCACAGATTCTCAATGGAATTCAGGTCTGGGTTTTTGCTGGACCACTCAAGGACTTTCACGTTCTTCTTTTGAAGCCATTCCAGTGTTGCTTTGAATGAATGCTTGGGGTCATTGTCCTGAATGAACGTAAATCTTTGCTGCAGTCTTAGGTCTTTTGCACTCTGAAGCAGTTTCTCTGCAAGGATTTGGCTCCATTCATTGTTCCCTCTATCCTAACAAGTCTCCCAGTCCCTACTGCTGAAAAAACATCCCCATAGCTTGATGCTGCCACCACCATGCTTCACGGTATTGATGGTGTTAGATGGGTGATGAGCTGTACTCGGTTTCTGCCAGATGTAGCGCTTTGCATTCAGGCCAAAGTTTAATTTTCGTCTCATCAGAACACAGAATCTTTTGCCTCATGCCCTCAGAGTCTTTCATATGCCATTTTGCAAACTCCAGGCATGCTGTCATGTGCCTTTTTCTCTGGAGTGGCTTCCGTCTGGCCACTCTCCCATAAAGCCTAGATTTGTGAAGTGCTGTCCTGCTGGCAGGTGCTACAGAGACGGTTGTCCTTCCAGCAGGTTCTCCCATATAAGCAAAGGAACTCTGTAGTACTGTCAGTGGTCATTGGGTTCTTGGTCACCCACCTCCCTGAATGAGGTCCTTCTTGCACTGTTGCTCGGTTTGGTCAGATGGCCAGCTCTAAGAAGAGTATGAGTACTTCCATATTCTTTCCATTTCCTAATGATGGAGCTCATTTTGCTCTTGGAACTTTCAACACTGTAGAAATTGTTTTATACCGTTCCGCAAAGCTATGCTTCCTCACAATTCTATCTCTTTGTTCTATAGACAGTTCTTTGGACTTCATGGTCGAGTTTCTGCTCTAACATGCACTGTCAACCCTGAGACCTCATATAGAAAGGTGTGTTTCTTTCTAAATCATGTCCAATCAATTGAATTGGCTACAGGTGGACTCCAATTAAGTAGTAGAGACATCTGAAGGATGATCAAAGGAAATTGGACGTACCTGAGCTCAATTTGGAGTGTCATAGCAAGGGGGTTGAATACTTATTGGTGCAAGGCATTTCACTTTTTCATTTTAATTACTTTGGAAAAATTTGTAAAAACATGTTTTCAATTTGTCATTATGGGGTATTTCGTGGAGCTCGGTGACAAAAAAAATTAAAATGTAATTCATTTTAAATTCAGGCTGTAACAGAACAAAATGTGACAAAAGTCAAGGAGTGTAAATACTTTCTGAAGGCACTGCAATGGAACAAGTGTATCTGTGTCCAACCACTAACGGAATTTTCATGGTGTTTTATTTTGTTCTATTTTATCATCCTCTGTTCGAGTATAATAAAATAAAGAGCATATGTGTTGGTAGTATTCAGGGTCAGGTTATGGGCACAACCCTACCCCCCACCGAAATCACTTGCAATTTTCACCTATACATATGCCACAGCGCAAGTGTTTCACTGACCCTTGCAGCAGACGGGGAGATTATCAGCCACGGCATAAAATATTGTTACGGATTTCAGAATCCGGTCTGATGAATGCATCCACACATCCAGGTCCTCAGACAGTTATTTCCTAAAATGAATGTTCAGATTAGCCCATCCCCATGTCTAATAGGATCTTAAAAGTGATGCGTTGAGAAGGGTAAAGAATAGATCCCCTCTTTTATGGGAAGGTTTTTTTCTTTACAACAGACACGTTTACACACATTTCTTTCACGAGCTCTGAAGCCCGCCCTTATTTTTCCTCAGCAACATTCTTTCGTGAGCTCCGACGCCCACCTTTTTGAGAGCGCATGGGTCGTCATGGTAACAGTGCGCAAGTGGGGCGGGGTGAGTTGGGGTGGACTCTGTGCCTGCCGAGATGGCCTGCAGATATAAAACGAATGGGAGGTCCGTTCTGAGGAAGAAAGCGGAGGCGAGAGAAAGAGGAGGGAGAAGAGAACGAGAAAGAAAGCGAGAGTTGAAGCGCACGAGGGAAGGAGTGAACCAGAGAGGAAGCGAGGAAGTGTGCAAGCCTGCAAGTGAGCAAGCGAGCGTGTGGGTGTGAGCAGCGCCAAAGACGAGTGAGGTACGGGTCGGTCACCGACGGACCATGTGGGTCACTGGACATCACCAGTTTCGTGAAGTGTGAGGAACTGCCCCTGTCGCAGCACCAGTGTCTAAACTCGCGACAGTCGATCTCGGTGCCCTCCCAGACGTCGATTGGCGTTCAAGGCTGTTCGTGAGGGGGTGCACGGCAAGGCTGGGTGCTGGTGACGGACGTGACACGCACGCAGATATTTCAGGACATTTTCACTTCACGGATGACTACTCTCTGGTGAGCGAGACAATTCCCCCCCCCCCCAATGATCTGTTGGGTACCCATGTCTGTGTTTAGCTGTAAGTAAGTCAACCCCCGATAAGCATCTGCTCTTTGTCTCTTTCCTGGCATTTTGATTGATTTTGCTTTGAAATCTTATTCTTTATTTACCTCAGAAAATAAAAAGTTATTTTTATTTATTTATTTTATTATTAATAAATCATTTGTCGATTTCCAACCTGTCTGTGTTTGTCCTTTCCTTCCATTGGTCTAACATTGTTCGAACCGAGATAGACTGGGAGGTAATTACTACAGAATTGACCAAAAATAGTCGGCACGCACCAGCGGTTAAAACGCTCGGCCGCCTAATTCAAATCCAATCAAGATAATATTGGTGCTTTGCCGAGGGCGCGCTCCCCGCTCAGGTAACCACGTGACCTCGAGTTAAACGGAATAATTAGATGGCGGACACTGGAACTCGTGGTTGACTGGGTGGCGTTCGTGGTTTTAAAACAAACCACCGTACCACAACGTTAATTGTGAGCGGTGGCCCCAGGTCCGGCTCTACCGAGGACAACCGGGGATTAATCCCCCTGAGTGACAAGCTGGTATCTCGGTATCCATGGCCGCAACAACCGGTGTCCGGGAGTGGGAGATTTTTCGAACCCATTGATCAATAAATTGGTGTCAGTTCGTCGACCTGTGTTGTGCTTCACGCACCTCGAAATTCAGAGCGGTTCGACCAAATTTTAGTTAAATTTTTTGGGACGAACAATGGCGGACCAACACGGGCAGGTCCCGGTGGGCCATGTCGACGATGTAAATATGGATACGGAATTGACCCAAGACCTGCATGAAGTTCAAATGGAGGCTGAAGAGGAAGCAACGGGAGAGATGGAAAATAACCCCCACCGTCGGTCTCTGGAAAATGCGGTGCCGATTATCGCCGCCAGTGCTGCCCGAGAATGACATGATGTGGTGAAATTAATGAAGAAGAAGACGACGACGAAGTCGCACCACGTGACGTGTGACTTGCGTGTGAAGAAATATCTGACAAACTGCTCTGACGAAAGGACGGTCCCTCGGTTCTTGTCGTTGTGGACCACTGAGGCTTAAACGGTGAGAGTGTACCTAGTTATTATTATACTTCGTTATTATTATTATTAATTTAGTTAAGTTAATTAGTTAAGTTAAGTAATTAAGTATTAATTTAGTTAAGTAATTAAGTTATTATTAATTGTTATTATACTTCGCTGTGATCGATTGTTCATGTTCCTTTTTGTTGTGTTTGTCGAGATGGCGTCAATCAAGCGAATTAAAGGCCAACTCATCGAAGGCCTTTCACTCTCTCATTCATTTCAATGATGTTCATGAGGCAACTAATGGCACAAATGAAAATTTCGAGCGAAGAAAACAACAGAAAAATGGACGTGAATGGCGAAGAAATAAAAAGGGAGATGAGTGAAGCGATGGGGAGAGAAATGGCGGCGGTTCGAGAGGAGGTGAGGGAGTGTCGGATCGGTGTCCGGGAAGAGATGAGGGAGAGTGAGGCCAGACCGATGGGACAGATTGGGAACATGACGAAGGAGGTCGAAGGACTGACGATCGGACAGAATGAATTGAAGGAACAAATGAGAAGAACACAGGGGGTGATAAAGGAGTTAAGAGCCGACAAGAGAGATGACTGCATTTAAAAACGGATTTTAAACGGCACACGAGAAACTGACGAAGAGAGTCGAGGAGGTGACACAGACGATGGGAACAAAGGAATGGGAAATGGAAACGACGAAGGTGACGTTAGAGGGGGAAATTACAAGGGGCGCATCGGGAATTAACGATGGTTAAAGAGGAGGTGGATGAGGTAAAAATCGAGGTTATTGAAATTCAAGCAAAACAGGGAGAAACAGGGTTGAAATGAAAGCGAGAGAAGAACCTTCAGAGTGTAGGCTTTATTCCATTTGATTGAAGCCGCTTCTACGGGCACATCAGGGGATACAGGTGCAGCTAGGAGTACATAAGCAGTAAGGTATACACGTGCAACTAATCACCGCAAAATAAATCAGTATAAGCACGGAGTCCAATATACTCTCAATTCTCACCATTCAACGAGCACCAAGTGAACCGCCGCCCTAAATGACAATGCCCCTGGGACAATCACCCCGTCCGTGCGGAGACTTGGCTTTATCTATCCCGTGCACGAGCCGCGCGACATGTGATCACACGTCACGTCCTTCAATTCACCACATTCTCCCCGTCTTTAAAATGTAACTAGAGGCCCAACTAACGCACCATGATTACTTCAGCGCTACAGGAGTATACATTTCAAGCAACGCGAACTATCTAAACTACAGAAGCATACATGCCAAGCAGTGAGGATTATTTTCGAGTTGTAGGAGCATGGTAATGAGCATCGATATATGATATAATGAGCATATAGGAGCATGAGCATCGAGGATGCCGATAATCCCCTTTACAGATCGAGTCGGCGAGGGGGTTTTATCCGTCGACCTCTCCGGGAGTAAATGGCGGTTTCACTTGAGGGAGGCTTCCAATCCTCTTGGTGAGGCTCGACTCGTGCCGGGGATGACTCCTCGATCGCTCTCGGGTGGAACGCGGCAGCTCCGTCGCCACCATTCTCGGGTGGAGTTCCTGGGGGGGGGGAACACCTGGGGAGGGGATGTCAGAGGGAGGAGTGCCAGATGGTCGTGTACCTGCGGGAGGAGTACTTGAGGGAGCCAAATGGCGAACCGACACAGTGGTCTCCCTGCCATCCGGGAGTCTGACATGAGCATACTCTGGATTAGTATCGATGAGTTCGACCCCCTCCACCATGGGTTCATACTTGCTTTGTCGTACCGGGCGTTTCATGAACACTGTTCCGGGATGGGTTAGCCAGTTGGGCACCGATTGGCCGTCAACATAACGTCGCTGGTGAGTAAACATTCGTTCGTGAGGAGTTGCATTGGTGGACGTGCAGAGCAAAGAGCGTATGGAATTCAGAGCGTCGAGAAGGGTAACCTCCCACTGCCCGGGCCCCAGTCCTCTCGATTTCAACGCCAGAGTTACGGCTTTCCAAATGACTCCGTGATACCGTTCCACCTGCCCATTACCCTGTGGGTTGTAATCCGTCGTTCGACTAGTTTCTATGCCGTGCTCTAATAGGAACTGTTTTAGCCCGGCCGACATGAAACACGGCCCTCTGTCTGAATGTATGTACGAAGGTTTCCCAAACATAGCGAAGAGGTCAGACAGACATTTCACGACAGTGCCCGAGGTCATATCCGAGCACGGAAATGCGAAAGGGAACCTTGAATATTCATCAACAACAGTGAATATGTATCTGTTGTCTGTCTCGGTCGGCAGGGGCCCTTTGAAGTCAATGTTTAGTCTCTCGAAGGGAGAAGTGGCCTTGATTAGTCTGCCAGATGCCGCACCATAGAATCTGGGTTTTAGTTCAGCACAAACAGGGCATGAAGCATTCATTTGTTTAATATCTTTGATAGAATAGGGCAGGTTTTGTCTGCGCACGAAATGTGCCATTCTGGTTACCCCCGGGTGGCACAGAGACACATGGAGGTCTTGCAAAGCCCGACTGATTGTCGCTGAACAGTAGACCCGAGAGAAGGTATCTGCAGCAGGGTTTTCTCTCCTGGGCCGGTAAACAATGTCGTAACTATAGCAGGCTAGGTCTATCCGCCATCTCATAATTTTTTCATTCTTAATTTTCCCGTTATTTTTCCCATCAAACATGAATGCAACGGATCGCTGGTCCGTGGCGAGCGTGAAGTGGTTTCCCAGTAAATAATGTCTCCATTTATGTAGGGCTTCGACAATAGCGTACGCCTCCTTCTCTATTGCTGAGTGTCTCTGCTCGCTTCCAGAGAGAGTTCTCGAGAAGAACGCGACGGGTCGCCCAGACTGATTGAGCGTCGCAACTATCGCGTGATCAGAAGCATCTGTTTCCACCACGAAGGGCACCGAGCTATCGATCGATAATACCACGGAATTACTGATATTGTCTTTGAGTTTGTGGAAAGCTTTTACAACAGCGGCATCTGGTGGGAAGTTTTTGCAATGCACTAGGGGATGTATTTTCTCGGAGTATTGGGAAATCCATCTCGCGTAGTAAGCGAACATGCCGATCACCCGGCGCATTGTCTGCAGGTCCTGAGGTGGGGGTAGCTCACGAAGTGGGCGCAATCATTCAGGATCAGGCTTAATCGTGACGTCGGCTATTGTGTAGCCGAGAAGGTCAATTGACCTTGCCGAGAATACGCATTTCTCGTAGTTGAGAGTCAGATTATATTTTCTAGCAATGCTCAAGAATCTGTCCAGATTCATATCATGTTCCCCCTGATCCCTACCGCACACTGTGACATTGTCCACGTGAACAAAAGTGTCTTTGAGGTTTTCATCTGAGATGATGTCGTCCATAACTCGTTGGAAGCAAGCTACTCCATTCGTGACACCGAACGGAATCCTCCTGAATTGGTAGAGGCGTCTACCTGCCTGGAATGCGGTGTAAGGTTTGTCTTCCTCTTGGATGGGAATTTGGTGATAGGCGCTTCGCAAGTCGATGGTGCTGAATATCTTATAATTGGCCACGCGTTCGACCATCTCGTCTATGCGCGGCAAAGGGTAGGCATCGAGTTGGGTGAAACGATTGACCATTTGGAGTAATCGACAACCATTCGTTTCTTATGGTTCTGGTTGGCGGTGACCAACACCTGTGCGCGCCATGGCGAATCGCTCGGTTCTATAATTCCTTCTTCCAGTAATCGCTTGGTCTCTGAAGTGATGAAATTCATGTCAGCAGTGGTATATCGCCGCGACTTGATCGCTATCAGTTTACAGACCGGCGACAAGTTAGCAAACAGCTGGGGGGACGTTACCTCTGCGGTGGTCAGAGCATTTAAAATTAGACGAGGTTTGCTTCCTCCAAAGGGTATTTCGACGCTCGTGTGCTGCTTGAGGACATTATGACCCAGAATTACGTCTGCGCATAAATCACGAAGCACCAGTACCCTTACATCCCGATGCGTGTACCCTTTTACGTCCAATTCAACATTGCAGTACCCTCGTACGCGGGACTGTAGTGATGTGGCGGCCATGCATACCGTATTGTCTGTCGGGTGGATCTTCCATTTCCTGCCCTTCACTAGCGAGCTGTTGACGAAACTCTCAGAGCTACCGGTATCAATCAGAGCTTCAGCCATATGCCCGTTAATTCGTACGTTGATGATAGCCTTGGATAGATTCCCCGGTGAGGCTGCAGTTAGTTTCTTTTGTGAGTAGAGAGCCGCAGAAGTGGGTTTATTTCTCCTTAGAGTAGATTTACATACTCTGGCATAATGCCCTTTCTTGTCACAATTCATGCATGTGGCATCTGTGGGGGGGTGTCTTTTGTACCCACAAAAGAAGCATTTACCAACCGAAGTAGTTGCTGAGGAGTTTGACGAGGTCTGGGTATCCGATTCCTCGGGTTTTTCTCCATCCTCTGTGTCAGGGGTGCCCTGTGGGGTTCCTTGAGTTTCCACCGTAGCGGCGTTCATTAGCAGCATCGGTGTCCCAAATGACTCAGATTGCTGCTGAGCCGTATCCATCGCTCGAGCCTGGTCGACTACCTTTTCAAGAGTGGGTTGCGCTTTCTCCAGTAAGCGTAGCCCTTGGATGAATGCCTCTCGGGTCGCTTCATCTTGGTGTTCCTCGGCGGTTACGGCCCGGAAGCTGCAGTCTTTTCCCAGCTGCCTCAGAGCTTGCAGGAACTGATCGATGGTCTCCCCGGCTGCTTGCTTGCGTGTGTTGAGAAGATGTCGTATGTACACCTCGTTCTTGCGCTTCACGTAGAGCACCCGCAGCTCGTTGATCGCTGCATCGTAGGTGTCACACTCCGAGAAGAGCCTGTATACACTGGGCGAGACATGATTCACAAGGGCGGCCAATTTGTCGGCTCCCTCTTCGATGATGGTCAGATAGTGTGAGAAGGAACGGAACCAATGCGACCATTTCATTTCCGAGTCAGTCGCGTTTGGGTCAGCGTCGAACCTCTCTGGTTTGTAGATCTTGTTCATCGTTGGTTGAGAGAGCCGAGAAAATCAAATGGAATAAATTGAAATGAAAGCGAGAGAAGAACCTTCAGAGTGTAGGCTTTATTCCATTTGATTGAAGCCGCTTCTACGGGCACATCAGGGAATACAGGTGGAGCAAGGAGTACATAAGCAGTAATGTATACATGTGCAACTAATCACCGCAAAATAAATCAGTATAAGCACGGAGTCCGATATACTCTCAATTCTCACCATTCAACGAGCACCAAGTGAACCGCCGCCGTAAATGACAATGCCCCTGGGACAATCCCCCCGACCGCGCGGAATCTTGGTTTTATCTATTCCGTGCTCGAGCCGTGCGACATGTGATCACACGTCACGTCCTTCAATTCACCACAAGGGGGTCGAGTGAAGGAGGAGATTATTGAATACATCGACGTGTTATGTTTGCAGCGTGATGGAGTTCTCGGAGGATGGGAGGAGGTGAGTATAACGAAGGTGAGTCATGGCGAGACCAGGCACGTGCATGATGTGATTCGGTGTGTGTCGAGCTTGGGGGGGAATGAAGGACCCAGGGTTTCTTGGAGTGCCCAATGTACCGGAGTATGTGCGGAGAGTGCATGCGACATAACATGGATGAGTGCACACGAAAGAGTGAGACACGGATCGACCCGGACTGGAGGAGTGGTTAGTGTAGCGGACCGGAGGGGCGAGCCTCTTGAGCGGGACAGAGCTGTATTGGAAACCACGCCGGTGTAACAGTTTAACTACCCCCCCCCCCAGACAACTCCCCCCTCCCCCACCCAGGGGAATAGAATACATATACAAAAAAATAGAAAACGGATAAAAAATAGTATGTAAAGAACATGAACACTGAGAGGTATATATTTTTAGTATAAATCTATTTTTGGCCATAGAGGGGCAAGTTATCCAGGAAGGGGGGAGACATCCTAGGACAAGTACCCCCCCTGGGGGGGGAGTTGTCCAGGGGGCGACTTATCCTGTTACACCGGCTTCCCAGGACTTTGCGTACGAGGTACGGGAGTGTGCGGGGTCCGTGCCCCGCAGACTGCCCAAGCAAGGGACGGTGGCGCGATGTGTTAATGCTTTCAGAGGGGCCGGCGTGTAAACGCTCCGTGACAGATACATCACTGGAGCACGGACAGCGAAATAGAACGGATTTGGCTGCAATTGTTTTCCCATGGGGACCAGATGTGCAATATGCACGGTACCCCCGGTACGAGCAATGGGTGTGGCGAGCACGGCTTGGTTCTCCGTGGGAAACCCCCAATTCCCAGTGGCAAGAATTCAAACGCAAATTAGCTTGCAACAGACATGTGAATGAGCACCTCCGCGGATGCAGAGGGCTCATTATCATAGGGGTAAGTGACAGTGACGGGGCGACGTTATGCCCTCCTGTATCGGCCAAACCGAAGGGCGAGTGCGCTGTCGACCACCGCCCTGGAGGTGCAAGGGCTGCCAAGCCTTGCCACGAGTACAGGAAGCCCAGCCAGGTGTTTGGTTTGTAAATGTCTCTTCAATTTCACTGGTTTCAAGCTTTCGTGAGCAAGCACTTCTGAACACAGAACACACTGTGGATATTCCACTTCATTTTTTGGCTAGGCATGTGAATCCGTACTGCAGAAAATCAGTCTGATATTTCCGACGCTTGTTGGAGGCCAAATCTGCCGCCGGCGCCTTACGTTTTTCAGTTGAACTTGTAACAGTTGGCCCACCTTCACATGTGTCGTCTTGGTCTGCATCTTGAGCTGGCAGACGCTTTTTGACAAGCCACCGATCCATATGCAGCCACCTTGTAGTAGTTAGCTAGCGCTAACATTGACTTTCAGCACCCGCCACTGTGCTGCACGTGTGCTCTCGCTCTCACTCTCACTCTCGCACACACACACACACACACGCACGCACACACACACACACACACACACACACACACACACACACACACACACACACACACACACACACACACACACACACTAATTTCACTTGCTGCTCAAATCTGTTTCATAATGACTACATTATAACATTGGTATGGGAGATTTCATTGACAAATCATTTTCAAAAAATATTTATGAATTTCTTTATTATTTATTTGTTTTGAAAACAATGTCGCGACCCCCAGGTTGACAACCGTTGATGTAAGCGACATTTTTTAATGATATGATGATGATGATAGGCTTGGATGATAGGGGAAGGGTTAAAATAGTGCTATATGGCATTAACTCCAAAATGGCCGATGTGGCCCTTGCATCAATCCTCCTCGCAGCACCTCATATATATATATATATATATATATATATATATATATATATATATATATATATATATATATTTGTATACATATATATTAGGGTGGTCCACAAATATTTTTTTTCCGAATTTCCCGTGTCCACAAGGCTTGATTTTGTCCACTACCACTATGGATTTATTCTACTAAATTTCATGGCGATTGGTGTATAACTCGGGGTCTCTCAGAAAGTCAACTTTTGACCAAAACATCAAAAAACATTCGAGAATATTGGATTTTTTTTGTTTCAAACACTTTATTATTCCACAAGTTACATAAAAAGATGCAGCACGCTGCACTCTGCACTACAACACTGTCATAACACACGTCACATTTCTCTGTCCGTTATCCTGTCCTCGGCCTAGTTCATCAAAAGGGCCTTTGGCTCAGGAAGGGCCTTGCGATGGTTCGAAACAAGTCTGAGTAGGTATTGTTTCTGTTCCTCGTCTTTCGTGAGTGTCTCGTTGTACTGCTGGACGAGTCGGATACCGTGCTCGGCAGTGTCGTTTACGACTTTCAGCCTCCTACATGCCTGCTGGAGCTCTGTGTAGCAGAGATGGCTCTCCCACTCATTCGGCGCTACCTTCAGGAATTCGGAGGCCTTTTCGCAGATTTTTTCCCCCAGCAGGGAGAAGAAGGTCATCGTTCGTTCTGTAACCAATCCTGGGATTTGTTCAGGCCCCGCAATCATGTCTGATGGAGGAATTGGTCAATGGTACTCGACAGCTTTTGGTCTGGACAAATTGGTGACCATCTTCGACTTTGTCTCCTCGGTCACACGATCGTCGAAGAAGGCAAACCCCACCAAGTGTTCCGACAGGTGGTTCGAGAACGCTTTAACTGTCTTGTCCGATAATTTCCGATCCAGGTAACGTTTGAGCACATTCATGAACTGGATATCGTTATAAGGAGCCCGGACCCCAATGGGTGCCTCGTTCCAATATTTTAGGTATGCCAGGCTCACAAACAAGGCAAAGTCCAGAATATTCTTGCTTTCCTTTTTTGTCAGTCTGAATTGATGGCGGAACAAGTACATTTTTATAGTGTTTATTCCTTTAGCCATCCATCGAGCGTGATGCATCGCTCCTGGAGCCCGGAATCTGAAGGATCCGGCATCCGCATCGCCACCTCGGAATAGGAGAGATATCTTCAGCAATTCCAGGTAATCGTCCCTCGGTTGTTGTTGGATGATTGCCATCGGTAAATAATCCAACATCTCCACTCGCAGCTCAGCGAGTACTGGATCATCAAAAACCGTACACACGTCGTACTGGTTATGATCCAAGTCTGCCCATTTCTTCTGGAAGCGTTTGAACAGAAGATCGTCGGGACCAGAAGTTCCACCTAATGTTTAGGCATAGCGTGCGACAGAACTATGCCATGCATGTGGTGTCTACATGCAACCCACACAATTTCTCTCTCCATGTAGTTCTCCAGTCTGATGCAAGTGCCTCAATGTAGGCCGGTATTGCTGCTCGTAGTTTCAAAGACAATGCCATGAACCTGATCTTTTGACCAAAACATCAAAAAAACATTCGAGAATATTGGATTTTTTGTTTCAAACACCTTATCCTGGTATGGTTCAGGATTACGTTGGTATCGCGATTGAAGACGCGTGACCCGAGGCCTGTGCCGAGCTCGCCGGCGTTATAAACCCCAGAGATGGCGGTGGTGGGGGTGGCGCCAAGAGTCGGGTGAGAATCCCGCCACCCCGCATCTGCAACAGTTTGGTAGTCAGGAGCGGGATATTTGGACCTGTGGTGCATTTCGCACCCCGGACATTGGTTACTAGAAGCGAAAAAAGAAAAAAAAAAACGGTCCAAATTTGATTTGATTTTATGTTTGAGCGGATCGAAGGAAAAACTTGCAAATTATTAAGAAAATGGAGTCGCAAAATGGCGGCTTGAAATTTTACAACAGCTGTGGCTCCACCTTGGCGCGACACGAAGCGGGAGTGGGCTATTAAGAGCGCAACGAATGGCACAACACGAGGCGGAGGCTCCCAGCCACCGGTTCAAACCACATGGTCACGGCATGCGCCATTGCAGGTATGGCAGGACGACTCCGTGAACATTGGCAAGCTTCAGACACAATTGGGGGATGCCTTGGAAGAGGTGAGGAGTTATGAAAATTATATAAAGGAGGTACAAATTGAAGTGGACGAGGCACAACGGCACGCAGACGAGCTTCAGAAAAATTATCTGTACTCGGGGACACAACGATTGGCCGATGTACGGGAACAAATTCGGTGGCTGAAAGAGGACTTAGCCAACAGTCGACGAACAGTGGAAAAAAAGAATTTAGTAGTATTGTATACCCATAGTTTGGAATATGAGAAGAGCAAACAGACCAAAAGAATAGAGGAAGAGCAGACTAGTAACTGCCAGATTAGGGAGAACTTGGAAAAAGAATGGAAAAAAAAAAGCTAGAAAAGGAAAAATGTGAACACGATTTGGAATTGAAACAACTGAAGGAAGAGGTAAGATCAGGCAATCAGTTAAGAGCCTAGAACAGAAGATAAAAAGAGGAGAGAAATATCTGGAGCAAAGGAAGGAAGAATAATTGTTGGAAAAGTCAAGACAGTTCGAAGAACTACATGGAGAAATGAGGGAAGTAGAGTGGAGTACCCATGAGTTGGAACAAGAGAAGAGCGAACTGAACGAAAGAATAAAAGAAGAGCAAATTCGTAATTCTCGGGATAGGAAGAACTTCGAAGAAGAATGGAAAACAAAGCTGGAAAAGGAAAAACGGGAACACGATTTGGAATTGGAACTACTGAAGGGGAAGGTAAGAACAGGCAATTGGATAAGAGAAATCCAAGAAGAGACTATAGAAGGAACAGAGAAATATCTGGAACAATTGAATGAAATGACAAGATTGGAGAACGAAGAACAAGAGAGACAGTGGGAGAGGAAACAAAAAGAACATTGATTTGAAATTGACCAACTAAAGGAGAGAACAAGGTTGGAGGACGCGGAAATGTTGGAAGAACAACGAATGAAGCAGGAAAGATAAATCAATAAATTGAAGGAAGCGAAGAGATTGGAGAATGAGGAACAAGAGAGACAGTGGGAGAGGAAACAAAAAGAGTATGAATTTGAAACTGAACAACTAAAGGAGAAAGCAAGGTTGAAGTTCGAGGAGATAGTGAAAGAACAACGAATGAAACAGGAAAAGGAAATCAAGAAATTGAAGGAAGCGAAGAGATGGGAGAATGAAGAACAAGAGAGACGGTGGGATAGAAAACAAAAAGAAAACGAATTTGAAACTGACCAACTAAAGAAGAGAGCAAGGTTGGAGTACACGGAGATGGAAAAACTCCGGAAAGATAACGAACTAAAAAGGCTCAGAGAGGAAGAACGACTCAAATGGAAAGGAAAATGGAGCCAGGAAGTAGAACAGCACAATAATGTGGGATGTGACATCACCACAGGGAGTAATGTTGGTGGTGCGCAACTTGATTGACATCAATTGCCCGATGAAACCACAATTGGAGCAAACCCTGGTGATGGAGACATTGAGGGACAATATGGGGTTGACGAATGAAACACATTTTGAGCAGGTCCAGCATGTGGAGCTGACTGCCCTGGAGGAGTGTGGCGAATCAATGATGAGCAACCTGCTGGGGAGAAGCGACCGGACAGAGGTGACTGGAACGAAGCAGGTACGTGGGTACATGCATACATGGTGTGGACGATGAGCTTAAGGTAGGAATTGAATTTTATGTTAACGAAGAGACTGTCCGATGGGGTACACGTATGCGTGACCCCTGAATGTGTGTGTGGAGTGCCTGTGAAGGAATGCTGTGAGCCCACACTCCAGACTACAGCACCGGTATGTGCTGCCGAGGCCGAAACTTGTGTGGGTACTCACCTGGCGGTCGAGAATGTAACCCTGCAATGCGAGGCGGTTGGTCAGTACGCAGGCAAGGTTGAGTGGGTGGAAGGTCAACACATAACCTTGGAATGTGTGCAACCTGCTGTGTGTGGGAGTCCTGAGCTTGGAATGAGTGGTGACATAGGAAATAGGTTTGAGGTGCAAGGGGAAATAGAAATGCCACGAGGACAGAACTTGAGCCAGGGGACGGAAACCATAATGGACAGCTCCGCAGGGGTTCTTACAGAGTTGGAGGTGCTGCATCCAGGAGCAGTTTTAGATTGGATTTTAGAAATCCAATTTAGAAATTGGATTTTAATTTCTCTATCAGCCTCACAGGAACTTTGGGGTAGAGCGCAGATGAGTTGCAAGTGGCACTGGCGTGTGTCACTTGGTCTTCGGACCTTTCTGAGCACACGAGTGGGTTGGCTAGCTGAGTGGGGTTTATCTGTCTTCAGGGAGTTATGGAGAAGAGGGGGAGGCCATTCCAACAATTGGGGTTTACCTGATTTCTGTGAACCCTGGAGAAGAGGGGGAGGCCATTCCACAGATTGGGGTTTACCTGACTTCCGCGAACCCTGGAGAAAAGGAGGGGGTAGATCACAGCCCTCCATTGAGGCGTGACCCCTTTGAACCATGGCGGAAAGGCGGCGGGGTCATGTAATGGGAAATGAGGGATTCATTCCCTCACTCCCCTTCTAATGAGCCAAAGAAGTAGGCCATATGGGGATGTGAAAATCTTGATTGAGTGTTGCACCAAAAGTGATTGCAAATTGAGAGATGACAGAAGGCATAAAAGTGGCACGAGTGGATTTGGGTGATTATTGAAAAAAAGCGGTGCAGACATAACAGGCAGAGCGTTAAACGCACCTGAAACAAGTGGATGACAAAGGGTGGCTTGTTTGAGGAAAGACTGAAATGCCTGGTTAGAACCATGCAGAGGTTCCATGGGGCTGGTGAAGAGATTTGGATGTTTCATTTAAATGGTTGGAAATAAACGATTAGGGCAGTATGGAGGAGGCCAGCGGACGACCGACGTAGTGACAAATTAATTGGGGTTTGATGAAAAAGTGTACTGGTTAAATGTGATGACCAAGCGGTATCCGAGGGACTGGTGTGTTTTTATTTTCACATAAACGTGATCGGTGTTGGATGGTGTTGTGGGCTGGGTGTGCGGCAAGGTGGAATGAATGACGAAAGTGTTTGGGTGAATGGTGTGATTGTGCGAATGAAGGGAGTGAGTGCAAACAACGTACCCTGTCGGTAGGAGTCTCTTAACCAAGTTAGTGTAGCTTAGGGGGACTTAGAGGATTTGACATGGATTCCGGCTGCTGTTCCATTGTACAGGTGGACTGTGATGGGTAGGTGCAGGCCAAGGTATGGGGATACTGGCTGGTAGTGTGACATGGTATTGGAAGTTGGTGAGTCAGGAAATAGGGCAGCAGGGCTTTGGGGGTTCCTGGCAGGTGAAGGCTGTCAGAGGTGCCAGGAGAGCACCGTAGGGTTCAGTGCCAGGAGAGTACGGTAGGTTCAGTGCCAGGAGAGCACAGTATGGGTGCTATGAGAGCACAGTATTGGGGCTAGAGAGAGCCACCCCTAAGTTAGGAGCGCCAGAAGCATGCTCAGGTGAACCCCGAGGTCGCTGGGTGTCCAAAAACCCCCGATTGGAAGCAGGCAAAGAGGCCGAGTAGTAGTCACACTCCCCAGCCAGTGAGTTATGTCTGGCACCACCAAATGGAAAAAGACAAAGACAATGGCCTTGCCCAGGTTTAATAGAATGGAACAGTGTGCCAGGTCGGGAAAAAATGGGTCATGAGGATCATTCCAGCCATAGCAGGGTTTGTTGCATTGTCTGGAGTTAAAAGTAAATGGTGAGGTTCGATGGACTCTCCTCCGCACCATTCATGCGTGACACCTGGTACGAGTAATGTTAATGGGAGAATTTGTTAACAAGGGCCGGGCTAGGTCACCCTCTCCAAGTGCCAGATAGGCCACCAGAATGTCATGAGCACACAACCACGAAGATAACAGTTGAGTAAGAAACACACCATCCTGTCTGTAAAAGAAAAAAAAGAGGGAAAGAAAAAATAAAGAGAGAACTTAACCAAAACAAGTCAGGCAAGGATGGTTAAGGGTACACTCCATCTCACCTGGTCTGAGGTCATCACACCCACTTACGTCCTCAAGAACACCTCCAAACTGCATTTGCTTACAATCGATATCACCGTGCCACCATTGCTGTGTCACCTGCTGTCCAATGCAGGGCTTGTTGCCTGCTGCTGCTTGTGAATAGGCCATATGGCCGAAGCATTTTTGTGGGCCATTGAGGCCAAAGTGCTTGTCTGGGCCATTGCGGCCTTGGAGGCCTCATCTTGGAGGTGGTTCTTCGAGATAGCGACGCATCGACGGGAAAGATCGGTGCCTCGTCTCACCAGCACGTGTTGAGAAGCGCGGGAGGATTCGCTGGAGCTCAGGAAGGATCGCGGCTCACGGTGATTGGTTCCAGCTCGCTCTCGCTGGAGCCCGGGTCCGAACAACATGAAGACCACACGAGGTGGAAAGGTTCTAATCAAGCTCTGAGTTCCAGCTCACTTGTCCTCCGAGCTGGAGCCCGTGATTAAAGGCCTCAGCCACCATTTCTTGTGTGTGTGTGTGTGTGTGTGTGTGTGTGTGTGTGTGTGTGTGTGTGTGTGTGTGTGTGTGTGTGTGTGTGTGTGTGTGTACGTGTGTCCGTGGGCCCGTCTAATAAGTAGGAAATTTGGATGTGCTTTGTGTGCTGTAAATGTTTGCATTGCATTCCGTATAGTCGGTATAGTTCTGCTATTACGTGCTTTCCCAGTTCCCCATTATTATTAATAAATACCCAAACTGTTAAATGTTTTCAGCTCGTCACGTCGATTCTTTCATTGACTGAGCATTTCGTGTGTTGGGAATTCGAAAGCCGTTGGTTTTCCGTAAAAGGGGGACATTTGGACCGACTGTTCTCGGCGATTAAGCCGCTCGGAATCGCGCACAGGACAGGCTCGCCTCAGTGGCTTGTTCCGTACGAGTTCCGTCGAGGGTGGAATACCCCGGTAGTTGGATCACGTAGGTATTTAGGTAAATTGAAGATTGGCAATCGACCCTACCCCACGTGGTCTGCCCATTGGCGTATTTCGGTTCTTGTACAAGGACCCGTCGACTCGGACTTATCCGGGCGGCGATCTATATTCCGGGCGATCGGTCGGTTCGCGGCCGACCCCGGCACTGTAACAGTGGTTGTCAGGTGTGGACATACGAACTCCTCCGCCTCCGTAGCAAAATTCACGGAGTCTGATCAGGGGTATACGGAGCAACCCCCCCCCCCTCGTGTGTTTTTTTTATTACGAGCTTTATAAATTTTATTCCCAGCACACCAAATGTTCAGCCAAGGCGAGTTGAACCAGGTGGGTAGTGAGGTGGACTTGGAGTTAATGGAACCAGAGGCCCAGGATGAGATCACCATGCAGGATTCCGTTATGCAGGTTGATTATTCCTCGCAAATAAATGCAGAGTCCGAAATAGGCGCAGTGGCTGTGGCGGTGGATGAACGCCCCCCCCCTCCCCACGTGCGAATCCGCCCATGGATCGGATGATGGAAATGTGTATGCGGATGATGCAAGAGATGATAAACGATTTGCGAACCCAACGGGGTGAAAGGCAGTGTGGTGAATTGAAGGTCGTGACGTGTGATCACATGTTGCCCGGCTCGAGCACAGAAGAGATAAAGCTGAGGTTCGGCACGGTCGGGGGGATTGTCCCAGGGGCATTGTCGTTTTATGTCGGCGGTTCACTTGGTGCTCGTTGAATGGTGAGAATTGAGAGTATATCGGACTCCGCGCTTATACTGATTTATTTTGCGGTGATTAGTTGCGCGTGTATACCTTACTGCTTATGTACTCCATGCTGCGTCTGTATTTCCTGGTGTGCCCGTAGAAGCGGCTCCAATCAAATGGAATAAAGCCTACACTCTGAAGGTTCATCTCTCGTTTTCATTTCAATTTATTCCATTTGATTTTCTCGGCTCTCTCAACCAACGATGGACGAGATCTACAAACCAGAGAGGTTCGACGCAGACCCAAACGCGACTGACTCAGAAATGAAATGGTCGCATTGGTTCCGTTCCTTCTCACGCTATCTGACCATCATCGAAGAGGGAGCTGACAAATTGGCCGCCCTCGTGAATCATGTCTCGCCCGGCGTATACAGGCTCTTCTTGGAGTGTGACACCTACGAAGCAGTGATCGACGTGCTGCAGGCGCTCTACGTGAAGCGCAAGAACGAGGTATACATATGACATCTTCTCAACACACGCAAGCAAGCAGCCGGGGAGACCATCGATCAGTTCCTGCAAGCTCTGAAACAGCTGGGAAAAGACGGCAGCTTCCGGGCCGTAAACGCCGAGGAACACCGAAATGAAGCGACCCGGGAGGCATTTATCCAAGGACTTAGATCAGCCCACATACGGCAACGCTTACTAGAGAAAGCGCAACCCACTCTTGAAAAGGTAGTCGATCAGGCTCGAGCGATGGATACGGCTCAGCAGCAATCTGAGTCATTTGGGACACCGATGCTGCTAATGAACGCTGCTACGGTGGAAACTCAAGGAACCCCACAGACACAGACACAGGAAATGGAAGATCCACCCGACAGACAATACGGTATGCATGGCCGCCACATCACTACAGTCCCGCATACGAGGGTACTGCAATGTTGAATTGGACGTAAAAGGGTACACGCATCGGGATGTAAGGGTACTGGTGCTTCGTGATTTATGCGCAGACGTAATTCTGGGTCATAATGTCCTCAAGCAGCACACGAGCGTCGAAATACCCTTTGGAGGAAGCAAACCTCGTCTAATTTTAAATGCTTTGACCACCGCAGTTGTAACATCCCCCCAGCTGTTCGCTAACTTGTCGCCGGTCTGCAAACCGATAGCGATCAAATCGCGGCGATATACCACTGCTGACATGAATTTCATCACTTCAGAAACCAAGTGATTACTGGAAGAAGGAATTATAGAACCGAGCGATTCGCCATGGCGCGCACAGGTGTTGGTGACCAGCAGCCAGAACCATAAGAAACGAATGGTTGTCGATTATTCCCAAACGGTCAATCGCTTCACCCAACTCGACGCCTACCCTTTGCCGCGCATAGACGAGATGGTCGAACGCGTGGCCAATTATAAGATATTCAGCACCATCGATTTGCGAAGCGCCTATCATCAAATTCCCATCCGAGAGGAAGACAAACCTTACACCGCATTCCAGGCAGGTCGGCGCCTCTACCAATTCAGGAGGATTCCATTCGGTGTCACGAATGGAGTAGCTTGCTTCCAACGGGTTATGGACAACATCATCTCAGATGAAAACCTCAAAGACACTTTTGTTTACGTGGACAATGTCACAGTGTGCGGTAGGGATCAGGGGGAACATGACATGAATCTGGACAGATTCTTGAGCATTGCTAGAAAATATAATCTGACTCTCAACTACGAGAAATGCGTATTCTCGGCAAGGTCAGTTGACCTTCTCGGCTACACGATAGCCGACGGCACGATTAAGCCTGATCCTGAACGATTGCGCCAACTTCGTGAGCTACCCCCACCTCAGGACCTGCAGACAATGCGCCGGGTGATAGGCATGTTCGCTTACTATGCTAGATGGATTTCGCAATACTCCGAGAAAATACATCCCCTAGTGCATTGCAAAAACTTTCCACCAGATGCCGCTGTTGTAACAGCTTTCCACAACCTCAAAGATGATATCAGTAATTCCGTGGTATTATCGATCGATAGCTCGGTGCCCTTCGTGGTGGAAACAGATGCTTCAGATCACGCGATAGCTGCTACGCTTAATCAGTCTGGGCGGCCGGTCGCGTTCTTTTCGAGAACTCTTTCTGGAAGCGAGCAGAGACACTCGGCAATAGAGAAGGAGGCGTACGCCATCGTCGAAGCGCTGCGTAAATGGAGACATTATTTACTGGGAAACCACTTCACGCTCGTTACGGACCAACGATCCGTGGCATTCATGTTTGATGGGAAAAATAACGGGAAAATTAAGGATGAAAAAATTATGAGATGGCGGATAGACCGAGCTTGCTATAGTTACGACATAGTCTACCGGCCCGGGAGGGAAAACCCTGCTGCAGACACCTTCTCTTGGGTCTACTGCTCGGCGACAATCAGTCGGGCTTTGCAAGACCTTCATGTGTCTCTGTGCCACCCGGGGGTAACCAGAATGGCACATTTCGTGCGCAGACAGAATCTTCCCTATTCTATTGAAGATATTAAACAAATGAATGCTTCATGCCCTGTTTGTGCTGAACTAAAACCCAGATTCTATGGCGCGGCTTCTGGCAGATTGATCAAGGCCACTTCTCCCTTCGAGAGACTAAACATTGACTTCAAAGGGCCCCTGCCGACCGAGACAGACAACAGATACATATTCACTGTTGTTGATGAGTATTCAAGGTTCCCTTTCGCATTTCCGTGCTCGGATATGACCTCGGGCACTGTCGTGAAATGTCTGTCTGACCTCTTCGCTATGTTTGGGAAACCTTCGTACATACATTCAGACAGAGGGCCGTGTTTCATGTCGGCCGGGCTAAAACAATTCCTATTAGAGCACGGCATAGCAACTAGTCGAACGACGGGTTACAACCCACAGGGTAATGGGCAGGTGGAACGATATAATGGAGTTATTTGGAAAGCCGTAACTCTGGCGCTGAAATCGAGAGGACTGGGCCCCAAGCGGTGGGAGGTTACCCTTCTCGACGCTTTGAATTCCATACGCTCTTTGCTCTGCACGTCCACCAATGCAACTCCTCACGAACGAATGTTTGCTCACCAACGACGTTATGTTGACGGCCAATCGGTGCCCAACTGGCTAACCCATCCCGGAACAGTGTTCATGAAACGCCCGGTACGACAAAGCAAGTATGAACCCATGGTGGAAGAGGTCGAACTCATCGATACTAATCCAGAGTATGCTCATGTCAGGCTCCCGGATGGCAGGGAGACCACTGTGTCGGTTCGCCATTTGGCTCCCTCAGGAACTCCTCCCGCAGGTACACCACCATCTGGCACACCTCCCTCTGACATCCCCTCCCCAGGTGTTCCCCCCCCCCCCAGGGACTCCACCCGAGAAGGGTGACGACGGAGCTGCCGCGTTCCACCCGAGAGCGATCGGGGAGTCATCTCCTGCACGAGTCGAGGCTCACCAAGAGGATCGGAAGCCTTCCTCAAGTGAAACCGCCATCTACTCCCGGAGAGGTCGACGAATAATACCCCCTCGCCGACTCAATCTGTAAAGGGGATTATCGGCATCCTCGATGCTCATGCTCCTATATGCTCGTGACATAATATATCGATGCTCTTGACCATGCTCCTACAACTCAAAATAATCCTCACTGCTTGGCATGTATGCTTCTGTAGTTTAGATAGTTCGCGTTGCTTGAAATGTATACTCCTGTAGTGCTGAAGTAATCATGGTGCGTTAGTTGGGCCTCTAGTTACATTTTAAAGATGGGGAAAATGTGGTGAATTGAAGGTCGTGATGTGTGATCACATGTTGCCCGGCTCGAGCACAGAAGAGATAAAGCTGAGGTTCGGCACGGTCGGGGGGATTGTCCCAGGGGCATTGTCGTTTTATGTCGGCGGTTCACTTGGTGCTCGTTGAATGGTAGGAATTGAGAGTATATCGGACTCCGCGCTTATACTGATTTATTTTGCGGTGATTAGTTGCGCGTGTATACCTTACTGCTTATGTACTCCATGCTGCGTCTGTATTTCCTGGTGTGCCCGTAGAAGCGGCTCCAATCAAATGGAATAAAGCCTACACTCTGAAGGTTCATCTCTCGTTTTCATTTCAGGCAGTGTATGGGGCGAGGTCTCCAGGCGGGCATAATGGCGATTGCGCGCGACGAAGCGCGGACGGTGAAGTGCAAAATGGCGGCGCCACGTGGCAGAGAAATCGAATCAGCGAAAGGGAATGTAGAAGGTGTGCGGTCCGCGACGGAGGTGGGCGAGAAGGACGTGACAGGCGAAATAATGACAGTCGGACAGGGGGTGAAAGAAATTAAAAAAGAAAGACAAGAACAATTAAAAAAGAAAGCAAGGTTGAAGTACGCAGAGATAGTGAAGGAAGAACGAATGAAACAGGAAAAGGAGATCGGCCAATTGAAAGAAATTAAAAAAGAAAGACAAGAACAATTAAAAAAGAAAGCAACATTGAAGTACGAGGAGATAGTGAAAGAACAACGAATGAAACAGGAAAAGGAGATCAACAAAATGAAGGAAACAATGAGATGGGAGAATGAAGAACGTGAGAGACGGTAGGGTAGAAAACAAAAACAATACGAGTTTGAAATTAACCAACTCAAGGAAACAGCAAAATTTGAGTCCACGGAGATGGAAAAGCTGCGGAAAGAAAATGAACAACTAAAGAGGCTCAGAGAGGAAGAACGACTCAAATGGGAAGGAAAATGGAGCGAGGAAGAAATGGAAATAGTGGACGAGGAGACAGAGACGCGGAGCGTAAAAGAAATAACAGAGACGCGAGAGATATAAACGGTAGCGGAGAAACTACATGGTAAGGACGAACACACACACATGGAGGTAGTGGAGGACAATGGAGGTGAGCTGGCGGAATGTGTCGTGACCCGGTGCGAGCAGCAGGATAGCCTCCTTCAGGAACGGAGGGAGACGATATGCTCCCTTGAAGCGGATCGCGACGAGGTGAGTCTGGTCGTGCCGAACGAGGTAGAGTGGATGAGTGCTGTTAACAGGTACACGCGGAGCTTGGGGGGTAAAGAGACCCCGGGACCCCTTGTCGTAGCGCGAATCCCCAGTGTAATTGTCCCGGTGTGCATGGTTAAAGGTGTGAGTGCAGCGAGTGTATTGAAACGTACGCATAGTGTGAGTGAAATGGCGTGCGTGGAAATGGACAGACGGGTCCAGACAAGGGACGGGAACAGCGAGCCGAAAGGGCCGCTTGTAGATGTTTCGAGA
The DNA here is from genome assembly GCF_056783735.1 of Eptatretus burgeri. Lineage (NCBI taxonomy): Eukaryota > Metazoa > Chordata > Myxini > Myxiniformes > Myxinidae > Eptatretus > Eptatretus burgeri. Next base: position 40,533,343 of record NC_140966.1, on the reverse strand, counting down.
ACCACGCCGGTTTCACGGGACGTCGTGTGCGGGGCCCTTTCGGCAGGTAGCGAACGGCCCTCGCGCGTGCGTTTTCGTACAGGGAAGCCGGTGCGGGAACGTCCCACGTATCGAAAAAGGCCGTTGCGAGGACGGTTAAGATGGCGAGTGTTGGGTGGATTTGGAACACGCGGTTCCCCACATGTACGCATGTTCGAGACATTTCGTGCTGCTTATCACATGTTCTGTTTGCGGAGCGGGTTTCCGGGAAGTTACGCGCGCGCCGCTGCAGGCTCGGTGCGCGCGTGACGTCATCGGCATGAATCTCGCGGCACGAATGCGGGACAAACAGTGCATATCCCACGTGGGGAATTCCCCGCGAGCGAGTGCTATTCGGAATTGGCGGAGTGACGTCATTGCTGCACGGATCAGCCATTGAAGGGGACGTCGGTAACGCCAGTAAGGACGAATGGGCGACCGTAAACCACCCCCATGTAGATGCAGAGAAGGCGGAAAAGCCTCGCTTCGAGTAAACAGGATTCCATGGGCAGAGGGTAGAAGACCCCCTTGCAAGGGGGCACAGGAAGTACTAGTTAGGGGGATCGGTTAGTGATAGTTAGACCGGCTTCATGGGGACATGGGTCGTTCCTCATGGAGCCCGTGGAATGGTTTAGGTAGAGGGATTTCAGTTTAGATTTTGGAAATGGGAATTTTGGGGATTTTTGGAAACATGGACAGACTGGAAATGTGTAGTGGAGACGTAGCTTAGCTACGTAGAGTAAATGGAACGTGCATGAGTTTTAAGGGATGACGAGGGAGCACGAGTTAGTCAGGGGATTTAGTTAGAGGATGGCAGTATAGAGTGTTGGTGTGAGTTGCGAAATGGAAAGTGTGTGAGGAATGAGTGTGGGACAGTGGGCCCAAGTGTGTGAATGGAGCGAATGTGGTATGCATGGTGCGATGACTGATTGGGGGGAGGAGTGATTCCCACCCAAGTGACCCCGGGGTCAGTTTAATGTTTAGTTAGTGGGTAGTTCAATTTACTAAAAGGAGGTCGTTTTGTTGTTGGTGTCGAGAGAAGGCACGAAACCCGTTTGGAGGGGTGCAAGAGTTCATGGACCGGCTGGGAGCGTGGCTGTGGAAAGGTGAGTTTTGTTTAGTGGGCACCGGATTAGTCGGCCAGAGTAGGCCAAGGGGCAAGAGGGGCCGGGATGGTGTAGTGGGCACGGGCGACCCGTCGGAAATGGGAACCGTAGCAACAGAATGCCACGGGGGCAGTGTAGTAGGCACGGGCGGCCTTCGGAAAGGGACCCGGGGCATCAACATGCCACGTGGGCAGCGGAGGGGGGCAATGCCAGAGAGGGCAACCCCCCACGTTCATAGGGGGCAGCTAGGCTCGGAGGCAGCCTGCGGGCCTGGGGGTGCCACGGTTCGAGTTCGGCAGAGGGGGAGTTCCTGCCAGTTGAGCCACGCTGCCCAGCCAGGAAATTGTGCGTGGGCACGAATGAAAATTTGAGGGCAAGGCCCAAATTTATAATGGACACCAACACAGGCGATGGGAATCATGGTTTTTAGAACCGATAGTTTAAAAGTGTGAGGCGTTTCTGGAAAGCCCCGGAGTAGTTAGGAGATGTACCCCTTTGCACCATCCATCCCTTCGCTCGTTGTAGGCCGCTGGACTCACCTTGGTAGATCGCTGAACTCTGAGGAGGCCATTCTGAGGCTTCATTGGGCCTCGAGACAGGACGCTAGTTTCTCCCTATTCCCCTCTAAAAAGGATTTTAGGGGTTGGGAGTAGGCTAGCCGGACAATGACGATAAAGGGGTAAGGGAGCCAATTATAAAAGAGAAATAATCAAAATAAAAAGGGGCTAACTAAATTTTGTTGTTGTGTGGCAAATTAAGGGAGTGGGTATGGACAGCGATAGGCAAAGGCGATAAGTGGGAGGGAGACAGTAGGCTAGGTCCGAGCCTGCCTTCAGAGCGGCCAGCACCACCGCACTCCCTCCAGACCTGTTGGAACCACACCAGAGGCCGCCCAACTTCACCTGCCAGCCTGTTGTGCTGCAGCCACCTGTTCTGCATGGGCTTGCCTTGCCATGCCTAGTTTGCCTGCCTCTGCCATGACCCCATGCCTGCAAACCCTTGTTTGCGTTTGCCCCTGTGTCCATCCATCACCATGTGCGCCAGGACCATCCACTTTTGCAAGTACTGCCCTGCAGGCAGCCCATGCATCCATCATGTTCATTTTGTGGTTTGCGACCATCTCCATCCATTCCCCTGCACCAATGACTTTGAAATGACTTTTGCCTTTCCCTTTTCACAGATCACAGGTCCTGGGCCATGGTTAAGTCATGGATAAGTTGAGTGGAAATTGTAGATATGTGAACCCCCACCTGCATGTTTGTTTTAGTGCCGGCAATTTTAGTTAAGTTGTCTGAATGAGTCTGAGAGTTTGTTTAATTAGTTACGCAGCACATTAGGTTATTTATTTTTGGGACACGTATAAAGAAATGTCACACTCAGGAATCCAAAGGTAAAACGTACTAGGGGAAAACTTACACATGCTGGTCACACGAAAATTTGACGACTCGGGATGAGTCTGTAAAAAGGGGAGGGGGTAGTGTTACGAATTTGGGAATTCGATTGCACACAACATTCAGGTTCCTTTAGTCAGTTATGTCGATAAGTGCTTGTTCCCTAGATGGCTTACCTTCCATTGTTTAATGGGCAGAAATCGATTTAAGTGCGCTGCGCGATTCAATTTAATCGTAAGGAAGCGATCATAACACGATGGAGATGCCCTCCCACTCTTCTGCGAAGATGAAGTGGAGCCCTCCCGTCCCGTGATTCATGACGTCAACAACTCCCTCCCACCCGTGATTGAGCGGGGGTCCCAAGGGCATGGATCACAAGGGCATGAGTCACGCTGGGAGCGGGGGAGGGGGCGGATAGGAATAAAAAAGGGATACTCTGCTTTGTTCAGGCTGGCCTTCAGTAGAGCTTCGGCTTCTGCTTTGGCTTGGCTTGGGTTAGGGAGGTGGCTTTCAGTAGATCTTCAGCTTCTGATTTGGCTTGGCTTGGGTTAGGGTCGAGGCTTTTTGAAGGCTTTCTGCTTTGGCTTGGCTTTTAGTAAGCTTTTTGCTTCGGCTCGGAGTTCTTGGTCCTCGCTTTGTTCATCGGAAGAGAGTTGAGCTGGTTGCTCGGCTCGAGCTGCTGGTGGTGGTTCTTCTTCTTCTTGGTTCGTGGAGCTCTTTGTTCTCTGCTTGGTTCCCGGCTTGGTGCGACTCATCGGCCTCATCTTGGAAGTGGTTCTTCGAGATAGCGACCCATCGACGGGAAGGATCGGCGCCTCATCTCACCAGCACGTATTGAGAAGCGCGGGAGGATTCGCTGGAGCTCGGGAAGGATCGCGGCTCACGGCGATTGGGTCCAGCTCGCTCTCGCTGGAGCCCGGGTCCGAACAACTTGAAGACCACACGAGGTGGAGAGGTTCGAGATAGGTTCTGGGTTTCAGCTCACCTGTCCTCCGAGCTGGAGCTCGTGATTAAAGGCCTCAGCCACCATTTCTTGGGTGTGTGTGTGTGCGTACATGTGTCCGTGGGCCCATCTAATAAGTAGGAAATTGTAAAGTGCTTTGTGTGCTGTAAATGTTTGCATTGCATTTTGTACGGTCGGTTTAGTTCTGCTCTTACGTGCTTCCCCAGTTCCCCATTATTATTAATAAATACCCCAATTGTTAAATGTTTTCAGCGAGTCGCGTCGATTCTTTCATTGACTGAGCATTTCGTGTGTTGGGAGTTAGAAAGCCGTTGGTTTGCCGGAAAAGGGGGACATTTGGACCAACGGTTCTTGACGATTAAGCCGCTCGGAATCACGCACGGGACAGGCTCGCTTCAGCGGCTTGTTCCGTACGAGTTCCGTCGAGGGTGGAATACCCCGGGAGTTGGATCACGTGGGTATTTAGGTAAATTGAAGATTGGCAATTGACCCTACCCCAGGTGGTCTGTCCATTGGCGTATTTCGGTTCTTGTACAAGGACCCGTCGACTCGGACTTATCCGGGCGGCAATCGAAATTCCGGGCGATCGGTCGGTTCGCAGCCGACCCCGGCATTGTAACAATATATATATATATATATATATATATATATATATATATATATATATATATATATATATATATATATATATATATATTGATAAATATATACCTTCTTCTTCTTCTTCTTTCGGCTGCTCCCGTTAGGGGTCGCCACAGCGGATCATCCGTCTCCATTTCACTCTATCCTCCACATCTTCCATTGACACTCCAACCACCTACATGTCCACCCTCACCGCATCCATGAACCTCTTATTTGGCCTTCCTCTTCTCTTCCTACCTGGCGGCTCCATCCTCAGCATCCTTCTCCCGATATACTCCGCTTTCCTCCTGTGCACATGTCCAAACCATCTCAATCTCACCCTCTCATTGTCTCCAAACCGTCCTACCTGCGCTGTCCCTCGAATATACTCTTTCCTTATCCTGTCCATCCTCATTACTCCCAACGAGAATCGCAGCATCTTTAACTCTGCCACCTCCAGCTCCGCTTTTTGTCAGCGCCACCGCCTCCAAACCATACAACATAGCTGGTCTCACTACCATCTTATATACTTTCCCCTTCACTCTTGCAGCTACCCTTCTGTCAGAAATCACTCCTGCAACTCTTCTCCACCCACTCCATCCTGCCTGCACTCTCTTTTTCACTTCTCAACCACACTCTCCGTTACTTTGTACAGTTGATCCCAAGTATTTAAACCCATCCACCTTCCCCACCTCAACTCCTTGCAACCGCACCATACCACCACGCTCCCTCTCATTTTCGCACATGTACTCCATCTTACCCTCCTCCTGACTATCATTCCCCTTCTCTCCAGTGCGTACCTCCACCTCTCGAGGCTCGCCTCTGCCTGCTCCCTACTCTCGCTACAGATCATGATGTCATCCACGAACATCATAGTCCATGGAGACTCCAGTCTGATCTCATCCGTCAACCTGTCCATCACCATTACAAACAGGAAAGGGCTCAGAGTCGATCCTTGGTGCAATCCCACTTTCACCTTAAACCGGTCCGTCGTTCCTACCGCACACCTCACCGCTGTCCCACTGTCCTCATACATATCCTGCACAATCCTCACATACTTCTCCACCACTCCAGACTTCCTCATACAATGCCACAACTCCTCTCTTGGCACCCTATCATAAGCGTTCTCTAAATCCACAAACACACAATGTAACTCCTTCTGGCCTTCCCTATACTTCTCCATCAACATTCTCAAAGCAAACATCACATCAGTGGTGCTCTTTCCTGGCATAAACCCATATTGCTGCTCACAGATCGTCACCTCTCCTCTCAGCCAAGCTTCCACTACTCTTTCCCACAACTTCATGGTGTGGCTTAACAGCTTTATCCCTCTGCAATTACCACAGCTCTGCACATCACCCTTGTTCTTGAAAATCGGAACCAGTACACTTAATCTCCACTCCTGCGGCATCCTCTCACTTTCCAAGACTTTATTAAACAATCTGGTTAGAAACCCCACTGCCATCTCCCGTAACACTTCCATGCCTCCACTGGAAAATCATCTGGGCCAACCGCCTTACCACTCTTCATCCTCTTCATAGCAGTCATCACTTCATCCTGACTGATCCACCCCACTTCCTGATTCACTATCTCCACCTCTTCCAATCTTCTCTCTCTCTCATTTTCTTCATTCATCAGCTCCTCAAAGTACTACATCCACCTTCTCAACACGCTCTCCTCACTTGTCAACACATTCCCATTTGCGTACTTTATCACCCTGACTTGCAGTACATCCTTCCCAGCTTGGTCCCTCTATCTTGCCAATCGGTACAAATCCTTTTCCCCTTCTTTTGTATCCAACTTCTCATACAGCCCGCCATATTCCTTTTCCTTCGCCTTTGCCACCTCTCTCTTTGCCTTGCCGCCACTCATTGTACTCCTGCCTACTTTCTTCATCTCTCTGGCGATCCCACTTCTTTTTCGCCAACCCCTTCTTCCTTATACTTTCCTGTACTTCCTCGTTCCACCACCAAGTCTCCTTATCTTCCTTACTCTGTCCAGATGTCACACCAAGTACTTTCCTCACTATTTCCTTCACCACTTCTGCTGTAGTTGCCCAATCATCCCACCCCTCTTTACCACCATCCAAAGCCTGTCTCACCTCCTCCCTAAATTCCACGCAACAGTCTTCCTCCTTCAGCTTCCACCATCTTGTCCTTTGTTCAGCCCTCACCCTCTTCCTCAACCTCACCTCCAAAATCATCCTACAGACCACCAATCGATGCTGTCGAGCTACACTCTCCCCTGCTACCAACTTACAGTCTCTAATCTCTTTCAGGTTGCATCTCCTGCTTAATATGTAATACACCTGTGTGCACTTTCCTCCACTCTTGTATGTCACCCTGTGCTCCTCCTTCTTCTTGAAATACGTATTTACCACTGCCATTTCCATTCTTTTGGCAAAATCCACCACCATTTGCCCTCCCTCATTCCTCTTGTTGAGACTGTACCTACCAATCACCTCCTCATCTTCTTTATTCCCTTCCCCAACATGCCCATTGAAATCTGCTCCCATCACCACTCTTTCATCCTTGGATACACACTCCACCACTTCATCTAACTCACTCCAGAAATCTTCTTTTTCTCCATCTCACACCCCATATGCAGGGCATATGCACTGATGACATTCATCATCACCCCTTCAATTTCCAACTTCACATTCATCACTTGGTCCGACACTCTCCTCACCTCCAATACCCTCTTGACATAATCTTCCTTCAGGATTACCCCGACACCATTTCTCCTCCCATCCACACCATGGTAGAACAGTTTGAAACCACCTCCAATGCTCCGAGCCTTACTCCCCATCCACTTGGTCTCTTGTACACACAGTATGTCCACCTTTCTTCTCTCCATCATATCAGCCAACTCTCACCCTTTGCCAGTCATCGTCCTAACATTCAGAGTTCCAACTCTCACCTCCACACTTCTACCCTTCCCCCTCTCCCACTGCCTCTGGACCCACCTTCCCCGTCTCCTTCTAATCCTTCGCCCAGCAGTAGCACAATTTCCACCGGTACCCTGCTGACCAACGGTACCGGTGGCGGTCGTTAGTAACCCAGGCCTCGACCGATCTGGTATGGAAATCCGTTTTATTGTCCAAATATTGATTTGGCATCGGTTTTTTTTTATGCCGGATGCCCTTCCTGACGAAACCCTGGTCACCTCATATGATACACAGGGATATGGTACACCTATTCTAACCGGGGCATACACCGGGCCCAGTACACTGGTACTCATTTCGCTGACCTCGGAAGGATGACAGGCCGAGTCAACCCCCTGGTGTATATTCATTCAGTGGCCCAACGGGGCTTGAACTCAGGACCTTTTGGGTCCCAAGCCGCTGCCCTTACCACTGCGCAAACACCAGGTATATATATATATATATATATATATATATATATATATATATATATATATATATATGTATATGTATATATGTATATATATGTATATATATATATATATATATATATATATATATATATATATATATATATATATATGTATATGTATATATGTATATATATGTCTATACACTGGGGAGAACAAGTATTTGATACACTGCCGATTTTGCAGGTTTTCCCACTTACAAAGCACGTAGAGGTTTGTAATTTATATCATAGGCACACTTCAACTGTGAAAGACGGAATCCAAAAGAAAAATCCTGAAAATCACATTGTTTGATTTTTAAGTAATTAATTTGCATTTTATTGCATGAAATAAGTATTTGATCAACTACCAACCAGTAAGAATTCCAGCTCTCACAGACCTGTTAGTTTTGTCTTTAAGAAGCCCTCCCTTTCTCCACTCATTACCTGTATTAACTGCACCTGTTTGAACTCGTTATCTGCATAAATGACAGCTGTCCACACTCAATCAATCAGACTTCAACCTCTCCACAATGGGCAAGACCAGAGAGCTGTCTCAGGACATCAGGGACAAAATTGTTGACTTGCACAAGGCTGGGATGGGCTACTGGACAATAGGCAAGCAGCTTGGTGAGAAGGCAACAACTGTTGGCGCAATTATTAGAAAATGGAAGAAGTTCAAGATAACAGTCAATCTCCCATTGTCTGGGGCTCCATGCAAGATCTCACCTCGTGGAGCCTCAATGATCATGAGAAAGGTGAGGGATCAGCCCAGAACTACACGGCAGGACCTGGTCAATGACCTGAAGAGAGCTGGGACCACACTATCAAAGAAAACCATAAGTAACACACTACGCCATCATGGATTAAAATCCTGCAGTGCACACAAGGTCCCTCTGCTCAAGCCAGCGTATGTCCAGGCCCGTCTGAAGTTTGCCAATGACCATCTGGATGATCCAGAAGAGGAATGGGAGAATGTCATGTGGTCTGATGAGACCAAAATAGAGCTTTTTGGTTTAAACTCCACTCGCTGTGTTTGGAGGAAGAAGAAGGATGAGTACAACCCCAAGAACACCATCCCAACCATGAAGCATGGAGGTGGAAACATCATTCTTTGGAGATGCTTTTCTGCAAAGGGGACAGGACGACTGCACCGTATTGAGGGGAGGATGGATGGGGTCATGTATCGCGAGATCTTGGCCAACAACCTACTTCCCTCAACAAGAGCATTGAAGATGGGGCGTGGCTGGGTCTTCCAGCATGACAACGACCCGAGACACACAGCCAGGGCAACTAAGGAGTGGCTCCATAAGAAGCATGTCAAGGTCCTGGAGTGGCCTAGCCAGTCTCCAGACCTGAACCCAATAGAAAATCTTTGGAAGGAGCTGAAAGTCTGTGTTGCCCAGCGACAGCCCCGAAACTTGAAGGATCTGGAGAAGATCTGTGTGGAGGAGTGGGCCAAAATCCCTGCTGCAGTCTGTGCAAACCTGGTTAAGAACGATAGGAAACGTCTCATCTCTGTAATTGCAAAAAATGTTTCTGTACCAAATATTAAGTTCTGTTTTTCTGATGTATCAAATACTTATTTCATGCAATAAAATGCAAATTAATTATTTAAAAATCATACAATGTTATTTTCAGGATTTTTTTTATTAGATTCCGTCTTTCACAGTTGAAGTGTACCTATGACAAAAAATTACAGACCTCTGCGTGCTTTGTAAGTGGGAAAACCTGCAAAATCGGCAGTGTATCAATACTTGTTTTCCCCACTGTATATGTATGTATATATATATATATATATATATATATATATATATATATATATATATATATATATATATATATATATATATACATATTGTTGTGGAAATGGCCCTTCATGTGTTATTAAATATAGGATTAGCCCAGATCCCCCATTAAATGCATGTTTAGCCAGGTTGTTCAGTAAATGGACACTACATGTGTGTCGGGAGGTGTAAGAGGCTGTTCATCGTTGGTACATTGGTGGTGGACCGAGAGGTTCTTTTTCTTCCTTCCTCTCTCCGGACAATAGTCCCCGCCCAGCTCTGAGAGGGGGAGTGGCCTCGAGAAGGAAGTGAAACTGAAGGGAGGAGTTTGTCGGCTTCGTAAAGGGGTGCGCCCCAAAAAGAAAAGGTGGTAAAACTGAGAGCACCGAGTTGGGCAGTTGGTTTTGAGGCGAGCGAGTGAAGAAAAAGACTGCAGGAGCGCCGGGAAGACGGTGGTGAAACTGAGCGCCGTTGTGGGGCGAGATCGGCTTTCGTGAGGAGACATCGACAGGCTCATCCGGAGTCCAGTGACGGAGCCTCTGACTGTCCCTACTCACTTCACGGCTCGACGACGTCTTGGAATCCCATGGATCCAGCCTGCAGAGCCCAACACCTCGATTTGGCCTGGTCTGGTGAACAGGCCAGGCCTGGACTTGTATACTGGACCTTGGGAGAAACCAGCTGAAACCCACCATTGATCTGACGGTCTTGTGCCACCATCTATCTGGGTCAGAACACGTGGAGGCCGCGTGCATAGGCGGTGCGACAAAAGGAGAACGAGCGCCATCTTGCCATGCGGCGTGTTTGAGCTTGGGTGCTCGAATCCGTGGACATCGGCTTGTCACGAGCCACATTCGTGCCTTTGACACTTTCCTCTCGTCCATGAACATCACCAAGTACTTTGTGTCTTGACTGCATGTTGTTTCAGGCTTATCTCGTTAGGGTCCCCTTCGAAACTCATAATCTGTAGCTCCCCAGTTAAGAACGGGTAATAGATTAATTATAACATTGTCGTGAATGTTTTGCTTGTGTCGTGTTCCCCGATTTCCCCAATAAATCTGGCTGATTCGTATGAAGTTGCCTCGTTGAATTAATTTGTGCCATGTCGAGGAACGATCCGCTCAATTTGGATATAAAAACCAAAATGGTTACAGACTGGTAGACTCTGCTCGGTCTCTGACAAAACCAGTCTGTAACCGGGGTCTATTCCCACAGCTTGCAAGGTGCAGGTGTATTTTAGTATCGTGATTCGAGATGTGTAACCCGAGAATTGTGCCGAACCAGCCAGCGTTATAACCCCGGAGACGGCGATGGTTAGGGTGGTGCCGAATCTGTAACATTTAGCTGTCGCGAGTAGGGTGCGAAAACCCAAACTGGTTACGGACAGTGATTGACGCACTCGTCCGAATCCCCCCACCGTTGGCTCCTCAACAATATATATATATACATATATATATATATACATATATATATATACATATATATATATATATATATATATGTATATATATATATATATATATATATATATATATATATATATATATATATATATATATATATATATATATATATATATATATATATATATATATATATATATATATATATATATTACAAGCACCCTGTGTTGATATCAAGACATTTGTAGTAAGTGCTTGTGAGGCACACAGGTTCATGGCTCCATAACAATTGAAATGTGGATATTATGATGCAATCATAGATTTAAAATAAAAGAAAGGACCTCATTTCCTTCCTTTGAGACATGATATTCTAAAACTTAGCTTTAAGAGAATTCCCAAATCAACAACAGACAGACATACCATGTCTGTTCATGATATTCACATCTGTGTACATCAGATGCATTTGTGGACAATTCTTTCATGAAAAAGGGTGTCTCATGACTGGATATGAAGCTTAGCATGATACTGCAGATTTTGGGATTGGTAAGACAATTCATCACCTGATTGTCTTTGAAAACAATCATGTATTGCACACTTTGTAACCTCTTGCTTTCTGCATCTTTGCAAAAACTCATTTTGCATTCATGTTGTCTTCCTCGATCCTTTTGATGGACAAATGAAAAGATTGAAGTCGTGGTTTGTGTTAAAGTCACAAAGCAGCTATTATTAGTGTGCCTGCAGTGACTACTAACAGGAAAGATGTCTGCTCTACTTGTCTCTCGGTAACCTCCGACAAGAGGTTTGGGCGAACATTACTTTGAGTTGTAGCAGAAATAATGGAATCGTCGTTTTGTAAGCTCAGCGGCACATACGATGTTGTCGTTGTCAGCCGGTCTGTGTGACGTTACAACGGGAGTTGACGAAGTGGTCTTGAGGACTGGTTTAGATGCTTGGCCATGATGTATTGTATTTCGTTGCAGCAGGACAGTAAATTGCTTCTCTGTAAGCGTAGGTGCTAAATGTAACATGTAGGTTGGATACAAGTCTCATATGATCTTTTGTTTATTTGAATTTAGAGTCGTATAAAACTGACAACAAACACTGCTCCCTCCTGAAAGTCCAAAACTCTTCTGAAACTGGCAGAATGACAGCTGTGCATCGTCGAGAGTCTGGTAGGTCAGTGGATTAACAATTTGTACACGTTCACATAAAGCCGTGCACACAAATCAATTCGTAATATATTTTCTCACATTTTTCGAGGTATTGCGATTTCAAAATGTGTCATGTTTAATTCTACGTTTCATCTTTTATGTCGATTATATATATATATATATATATATAGTCGATGGGAGTTTGGCTAATGGATGTGCTAATGCAAGAGCATGCGTATTACCATATACAGTCCTGTGTTGTGTGAGGTCTCCATGTGATGTCACCCCTGAGGCTGTTCATTAAAAAAAAACTTGCATTGAAATCTGTCCTTGAGATAATGTGGTATTGGAGCAAATGGAACAGAAACTTGTCTTCTTGTATGTGTTATAGTTCGAGCAATTGTGAGTAAAAGTGAGCAACGCTTGAAGATGGGTGCATTGTGCGTGAGTCAACTGTAGAATCCCATCTCCATTATTAACTAACATAAACGACCAAAGTTAACATTGGGTTAATTTGCAAGCATTTCAAACAAATGATAAACTGCAACTATATAATGCACCTACATTTCTTATACTCAGTCTCATTAGATGTATTTATATATTCTGGAAGTGATGAAGGTTCTCACTTGGAAGATTCTGCTTCTGGTTCTGCTTCTTCTTCTTCCACCATTATCCCACCTTTCTTCTGGGGTCAGCCGGGGGAATCTTGGCCCGAGTCTTCACAAACTGGCTGGGCAGGCCTGTCGTTCGACTAAGTCGTTAGGGCAGTAATTTTGGAATTTGCTCATGGTGCCGGCGGGCGATACCTCGCTTACTCTTCAGGAAGGACACCTGAGGATCTTAAACATCCACCATATAATGCCAGCAGATGTGACACCCAGTTTAACGTCCATCTGAGGGACAGCACACACATTGATGAATCACCCGACTGACAGTTTATAACTGGGTCAGGAATCAAACCCAGGCTAGACAGCTGAGAGGGTAAATGTCTGTACCTCTTGGTTATACTGCCAGCCCAAGGTGAAGATTCTCACTTGGAATAATATAAACAATGAGGTGAAGAAGATTCACACAAAATGTTGAAAGACTGTACAACAAAACAGTGAGATGAAGAGCCTGTAGTATATTAGCCCACCCACTTGCTGACCAACCTTAATATGTGAGGGTTTTTGTCAGCAAATTTTGTAGTCTGTCATGATGCCAGGTGCAGCGGAAACACAAGACTCACAACAACAACTCAACTATTAAAAAATGTGTGAATGGTTTGGCACGTTTCAAAGGCGTCTCACAATTCCAAATGTGACAATAGTCCATGTTTGTCGAGGTGTCTAAAGCATGAGACATTTGCTCTACGGCTAGGATACGGTGGCCGTACCCCCCCCCCCTGAATTGACAAACGTGCGGCGGCCACAGAGTTTCTGAGGTGGCCTCAGGGTGGCCCTACGCCGTATGGCTATCTTTTACAGGCCGTAGGGGTCTCCGTAGAATTAAAGCGTGGAGTTGTAACTTTTTTCATTTCTAGGTTGGCCGTAGCAATTCGACAAGCCGTAGCCATGACGTAGACGTGTTCCACGTCTACCGTACGTAGGGCGTACAGTGGGCTTGCGTTATTCGTGCGTTTTCCGTAGGCTCTTATCAATGAAAAATGAATTTTGCCAACCCCCCCAAAATTACAGCGGCCGCACTATTTCCACGTTCGCCTTAGCCCCCCCCTGCGGTCGCCTTGCGGGCACCTTGAGGCTACGTTGCGTCTGCCTTGAAAATTCTATGGCTGCCGCAGGGACGCCCTAAGGTCACCGTACGACATCAAATCAAAGACTGTACGGCACCCCACGTTTTCGGTCTCCACAATTTCTAAATACCCCGTGCGACTACCCCAAAAATAAAAACATATGTGACTGCTACATTGTGTGACCGTGGAAATACTGCGGCTGCCCTATAATTGCTGGTGGCCGTAGATTTTTTTGGACACTACGGCTGCCGAGCCAAATGTGACTGAAGCATGAGCGAGAAGTCAGGATTGCGAAAGTTTTTCTTTTGCAATCAAACGGAACAGGAAATTAGTTTCGAAAGAAGAACGAAGTAATAAAAGAGGGCTTTATTAAAATGGAAATGAGCCATGAGTGAAGGGTCTATTTCCAACTCTTGAAAACACCTGAGAACCACAAGGTCACTCTTCGACGTCGACAGATGTTCCTCCGCCCACATTATTACATCATTATACACACTTGAACCAAGTTTGATTTAATTCCCTGAACCCAGATGTAAAATATTAAATAATTCTTGGTTGCCAGACCATGCGTCCCATCAGTTTGAAATTTATAGCATATTGTTATAGTTTTGGAAAACACCCCAGGAGGAGAGCATACATGGACACGTATGTGACCCGAGGATCACTTCAATCCCTCTGTTACTTTCAATATTCCCCCCTTCACACCATCAACCAGTTTCAACGGTCCATCAATAATCTCCTCTCCATCAAACATCTTTTCAATCGTCCCTCCTTCACCCCATCGGTCTTACCTTCACCCCGGCGGCCGTTCGGTCGTCCCTCGGTCCGGCGGAATTCCTCCCCATGTTTCCTCCATTCACACATTGTTTTATTGGGCTTGTAAAGGGGGGGGGGCAGGGGCTGCGTTGAAACTTCCCTCAGAATGGCGTGGTATATTCCACAAGCTATGTCGTGCACTCACCCCCATCGGCTGTGGACCAGTGGGGAGAGAGAGATTGTGGGAGGAGGAAAGAGAGCTGACATGAGAGAAGAAGAGGTTAGAACAGAACGCAATGTAATTTTGCCTGTCAGTGAACGTTCATGCCTTGAAAGTTTATGATTGTGAAGAAGAAATGAAAAGGCAGAAGCAAATGGGGGGAAAGCTTGTGTGAGCAGGGACAAAAAGAGCTCCTGAGCAGATGCCTCAGAGAGCAGAAAGGCTGAGAGAAGTAGAGACGACGAATCAAAAGGCTGAGAAGGCTCTTGAGGGAAGAAACAAGAGCGTGTGAGGGTAAAGAAAGGAAGGATTTACGAGCAGCTGGTGTTGAGCTTCTGTGGAAAAAGAACACTCCTTCCACCAGCGTCATCCTGCCTTCTTGATCCTGTGAGCCACGAAGGATGAGGAGGGTGAATGGTGGCACCTCATCTCTGAGGCAGAAGAGGGCAAGTCGCACATCGAGTTCGCATAACTGAGATGCCGGAGTGGACTCGCCGACTGGGTCTGGGCATCTAAGAAACACTGCTGTGTCCCCATCACGTCACATTGCCACTGCCCATCTTCCCCATCCATTTTCCTCCGCATTTTCTTGTATATTTGGGTTATGTGAGGTGAGAGAGAAAGGAAAAGCCTTTTTATTTTCTCCATATGTTACTTTTATTTTATTTTCAAGTCGTTGTTTTTTTCTTTGCCCCTGAGTCAATGATGGCCAAGTCTTTTGTGTAAGTAAGATTGAATAAGGTTAAACCTAATCTGGTTATGTTAAATGTTATGGTTAAATCTAATCTAATGTGCCTTTTTGCTTTCTTGCTTGCTGATAAATACTTGCTTTTAAATGATTGCTTGCTTGTGTGTTCATAATAAATAATTGTTTGCTGTCATTTCCAATCTGTCTCAGTTGTCTTTTCCTTCATTGTTCCGACACAGTGCATAAGTATAGTTAGATGGGAAGTTCTACCCCAATAATTTGCTTTGTTAGCCAGCGCACACTCGATGTAATGCAAGTGTGCGCTGAGGGCACGTGACCCCAATTAGCTGGCTGTGCATAGATAAGGTAACAAGTGAAGTCGTGTAACCTTGCCCAGTTTGGCCGGGCCAATCAGCATTCATGGTTGCTTAGCAACCTGCCAGTGCGCGGAGTTATCTGTGCCCAGCAGCCTCAGGACCAGGCATTTGGGAGGGACTCAAGTGTTCCCCTTCGTGGTAGGACTTGAACCCCGGATCTACGACACTATATATTGTTAGACTGCTATATTGGTTCACGAAAAAATATTTTCATGAAAAAAATAAGTGACCACTATATTCGTTATTGTTGTCTGTCTGTCTGTCTGTCTGTCTGTCTCGAGCATACCTCCGTGGGTTTTGATCCGAACCTGACAAAATTTTGGTGGGAGGTTTATATCATGATCTAGTTGTGTTTTCCTGAAAATGGGCGTGGTGCGCCAATTATTGGCGGAGCCATGCCCAAAAAACATGTGTTTTTAGGGGGTAGCTGATTTAAATTTGCATCTTCTAGGGGGTTTGTCGAATCTGACAGGGGTTTTGGTATTTGGTTAGCCCAATGGCACCTGCATAGCCCCACGGGGCTCGATTTTTCATTTTCGTCCCAAGGTCACAAGGTCACGAACTTAGGAAATTTCGAATTTTGACATAAAAATCATACGACTGCCCAAACTTTGAGAGCTAGGATGACAATATTTTTATGCACAATGTTGAGGTCATTCCCCACCTAAAGTCTTGAAACCATTTTTCTCTATCTCAAACACCTTGCCCGTGGCGCCCCCTTCAAGTTTGTTTTTACGCTGATTTCATCAAAGTATGGATAATATAATCTGAGGAGTGTGAAATGCCATATAGCCTATATGACGTTATATTGTTCCTGGAATGTTCCAGAGGAAGTTTTGCACCAAAGGTCATAATCCTTGACCTTTGACCTTTAAAGTTCACAAAGGTCAAATTTTAAAAGTTGTGGGAATCAAACTGGGTTTTCGACCTTCTTCGACGAACTAACTCCATTAAGCTATACCACGTATCCTGTTTCCTTATTTTAATGTCCACAACATTGTTTTGTGACCTTTAAAGGTTATGCAAAGGTCAAATTTTGAAAGTTGTTGAACGAAACCGGGTTTTCGACATTTTGCAGCTAATAACCTATCACTCGTACCACATCATGTTGATCATTTTTATAACTTGGTCAAACATTATCACATTGTCTCATCCTTGACTTCTGAAACGATCTACATCGTCAAATACCGCTCGTGAACCATCGTCGTCTTCAGACTTGTATATTGTTAGAATTCCCCATGACTGCGAGATCATAATTGTGACGTTTCACGTTGATTGATGGAGCAGTTCAAAATAATCTAGAAGGGCACTCAGAAGAGCGCATACCTCCACCAGGCTGATTAGTTTACGCTTTGTATCCCACCGAGAGGCCAGATCTGGATTCAGACCTGAACTAAAATTTAATTGCTTTTTCTTGTCACCTAACCAACTCATCCACCATGTTTCTTCCGAGTCCATCCATAACTTTTTCAGATATCATTTTGTATATCATTTCAGACCGATCACTCAATGGTGAAGAATCACTTTAAAAATCCTTGCATTGAGATCTTCACCAAAATCGAATAAATTATTCCTTATTACATACCCAACCTGCCCACCAAGGTTCATCCAAATCCGTCCACAACTTTTTGAGAATAAATTCCTGCTATATGTCCACAACTTCCTGCTATATGTCGTTTTAGACCCTATCTCTCAATGGTGAAAAATAACTCAAACAAGCTCAAATGAGCTAAGATCCTCGTCCTCTTAATGATGACGTCATAAAAACGAATATGACGTCATTGTGATGTATCAGGTTTGCGATAAATTATCTGTGCTAATGCCCGGCTTGATTCCCGCAAACAAAATTCAAACAGCTTGCCGAGTTTCGGAGATAATGGTATAGGCGATTTCCATTTGCGGCGATATTATGACGTCAACTTTTTTTCTTGGAAGAATTTCCAAAATCGGAGATGGTTACTGCCTGCACGTGGGCTTTCTGCATATACATGGCAAGTTTCACGAATATCCGATGAAAACTCTGGATTGTGAAACAAAAAATGTCAAAAAATAGGAATGACGTCATAAAAATTGATATGATGTCATAGTGATGTATCATATGTGCGGTAATTCATCTCTGCTAATGCCCTGTTTGATTCCCGCAAACAGAATTCAAAAAGCTTGCCTAGTTTCGGAGATAATTTTTTTGGCGATTTCCATTAGCGGAGATATTTTAACGTCGTAACTTTTTTTTCTCGGAGGAATTTTCAAAATCGGAGATGGTTACTGTCTGCGCAGGGAATTTTTCATGTATACGCCAAGTTTCAGGAAGTTTCGATGAAAACTGTAGGCTGCGAAACAAAAAAGTCCACAAGAACAGCAACGTGAGTAAGACTTGGAGATCCTCCACAAGGATCGAAAAATTTTCAGATCGAAATCCGCATTCAGATCTTCACCAAAATCGAATCATTTCATCTGTCACACACCCAAGCTCTCCACCAAATTTCGTCTGAATCCGTCCAAAACTTTTTAAGATATCCTGTTCACAGACAAACAGACAGACAAGGGTGAAAACATAACCTCCATCCACTTTCGGTGGAGGAGGGAATAATTTATTTAAGATTTTCATTCAATCTAATATGGCTGCCAGACCATGTGATCTCTGACTTCATAGGTGAATAACTTTTTGTTCCTCATGGATAGGTGATCATGCCTGCAAAGTTTCGCCTCGATCTGTTCAGCCGTTTCAGAGAAGATTTTAAAGGTTTTTTTTGTTAAAAAAAACATGGATGCGAAAACTACGTGACTGATGACAATTTTTTCCACCACACAATATAATGCTAGATGACCCTCAAAAATTTCATACTGATCAGATAAAGTGTTTCACATATGCAATTATGACTTCGTAACGAAGCCACCTATGACATCATCAAAAAAATCACGCTGTTTCGCATGGGGAGGACTTCACATGCGCCAAGTTTCAATTTTTTCCATGGTGTGGTTTCGGAGATACAGAGGTCCAAAGTTTTTCATTTTTTTTCCAACATGGCTCCCACGCCATGTGACCTATGACGTCAGGTCAGGTCAAGTATGGAGGCATGTGCCGGAACAGCGTGTCGCTGCGTCCACTTTCCGCGGTACTCCAAGGGCCTCCGTCTGGCCATCCCCCAGGCAGATGCCAGGCCCATCCCCATCTTGAGATGATGGTCAACCTGCTGCAACCAGGAGGAACGTGGTCGGCCCACTGGCCTCCTCCACTCATGAGACTCTCCCGCTGAGAGAATCTGGTGAGCAGGATCAGCGTCAGGAAAACGAGCCACATGTCCATACAGCCGCAACTGACGCTCATGGACTATGCAGGAAACAAATCTCATCCGAGTCTCTCTCAGCAACCGCTCGTTGGACACAAAATCCGACCAGCGATAGCCAAGGATTCTATGAAGAGACCTGGTACCAAAGGAATTAAGTCTCCGTCTCAGATCCTTGGTCAGAGTCCAAGTCTCGCATCCATAGAGCAAGACTGGAAGTACCAAGGACCTGAAGACTCGGACTTTCGTCCTCCCGCACAGGTACCGGCAGCGCCACACCCCATGATCCAGTGAATCCATGACTCCCCAGGCCCGACCCAGACGTCTATTGACCTCTGACTCACAGCCAGCAGAGACATGAATATCACTGCCAAGGTAAGTGAATCTCTCCACGACCTCAACATCCTCACCACAAACAGACACAGGCAGGACAGCAGCATCCAAGATGTCACCGAAAGCCTGGATCATAGTTTTGACCCAAGAAACCCGTAATCCCAGCGGCTCCGAATCCTCATTCAGCACCTCGAGAGCCCCCAAAAGGATATCTAAAGTCTCCGCAAAGATGACTGCATCATCTGCAAAATCAAGGTCCGAGGTCTTGGCATTCCCAAATTGATGCACCGCAGCTTGATCTCTCCTACATCCTCCCTAAAATCCAGTCCATACAAGTGCTGAAAAGTGTGGGGGCCAGTACACACCCATGACAAACTCCAGTCTTCTTCCTCTTTCGGCTTGCTCCCGCTAGGGGTCGCCACAGCGGACCAACTGTCTCCATTTTGCTCTATCCTCCACATCTTCCATTGACACTCCAACCACCCGCATGTCCGCCCTCACCGCATCCATGAACCTCTTCTTTGGCCTTCCTCTTCTCCTCCTGCCTGGCGGCTCCATCTTCAACATCCTTCTCCCGATATACTCCGTTTCCCTCCTGTGCACATGTCCAAACCATCGCAATCTCGCCTCTCTCACTTTGTCTCCAAACCGTCCTACCTGCGCTGTCCCTCTAATACACTCATTTCTTATCCTATCCATTCTCGTCACTCCCAACGAGAATCGCAGCATCTTTAACTCTGCCACCTCCAGCTCTGCTTCCTGTCTTTTTGTTAGCGCCACCGCCTCCAAACCATACAACATAGCTGGTCTCACTACCGTCTTGTATACTTTCCCCTTCACTCTTGCAGCTACCCTTCTGTCACAAATCACTCCTGCAACTCTTCTCCACCCACTCCATCCTGCCTGCACTCTCTTTTTCACTTCTCTCCCACACTCTCCGTTACTTTGGACAGTTGATCCCAAGTATTTAAACCAATCCACCTTCCCCACCTCAACTCCTTGCAACCGCACCATACCACCACCCTCCCTCTCATTTACGCACATGTACTCCGTCTTTCTCCTACTGACTAACATTCCCCTTCTCTCCAGTGCGTACCTCCACCTCTCAAGACTCGATTCAGCCTGCTCCCTACTCTCCCTACAGATCATGATGTCATCCGCGAACATCATGGTCCATGGAGACTCCAGTCTGATCTCGTCCGTCAACCTGTCCATCACCATTGCAAACAGGAAAGGGCTCAGAGTCGATCCTTGGTGCAATCCCACTTTAACCTTAAACCGGTCCGTCATTCCTACCGCACACCTCACCGCTGTCACACTGTCCTCATACCATGACAAACTCCAGTAACAACTGGAAATAAGTCAGAGATGGTACCACCACACTTCACAGCACTCTCAGTACCAGAGTAGAGTTCAGACATCAGATCGATCAGTTTTGGTGGCACCCCACGAAGACCAAGAATCCTCCAGAGGACATCCCGATTCACTGAATCGAACGCTTTACAGAGATCAACATAGGCTGCAAGCAGCCCCTGCCGAAACTCTCGTCTGCGTTTGGTGAGGACACGAAGAACAAGGATACGATCAATCGTTGACCTCTTTGGTGTAAAGCCTGACTGCTCTGGACACTGGTGCTCATGCAGATGGTGGCGAACCCTCTCAAGAATTATCAGAGCAAAGACGTTGCCCGGCACTGAGAGCAGCGTCACCTCTCGGTAGTTGGTGCAGTCTTGGCGATCACCCTTCCCTTTCCAGAGAGGAACAACAAGGCCCCTCTTCCAATCAGTTGGGATGATGCCTGTGTTCCAGGCAGAGCACAAAACTGCATGCAATGACATGAGTGCAGCATTTCCACCAGCCTTGAGAAGTTCAGCATGGATGTCACAGATCCCTGGAGCTTTGCCCCGTTTCATCCGGTTCACCGCAGCCCGTGTTTCCACAAGCGAAGGTGGACCACAGTTGATTCAAGGGTCAGCAACAGGGATTGTAACACCCTTGACGTCCAACACGACAGCTGGGGGATCGGCCTTCACTTCAGACTCCTCTGTCAAGAGCCTATCACTCTCTGCTCTAACTGCAGTTCTCCGAGGGATGGGCTTGGATGAACGCAATGCGCAAATTCCCCTGTGAGCGGGATGAGAATCACCTGTCCACAGGTGATGCTCTTCCCCCTAACAGATTCCTCGCACATAGGCCTCCTTGTCCACCCTTAAGCGCACTTACAGTTTTACGCCTCAGCTCCCTGAACAGCTCAGCTCTGCCATTCAGCCTGGCCCTGCGACTCTGGTCAATGGTATCCAGTGTCCCTTGAGAGACAAAATTCTTCTTTGCCCTGCGGTGAGTTGCGAGACATCCACCGCAACATCAAGGACGGTGGTCTTGAAGGCACTCCACAACTCTTCAGGACCCCCCAAAGCACCCAGACCCCCCAAGTGTCCACTCAGCCTGTTCGCAAACTCCTCAGCTACTCTCTCATCACTGAGCTTGCCAACATCCAGCCGAGGCTGGGATGGTACCATTCTCCAGGATTTAAGGTGCAGCTTTAGAGTTTCTACAACAAGCCTGTGGTCAGTATAGAAGAACTGAGCACTCCGGTAGACCCTGCAGTTCTGGATCATCCTCCAACGACCGTCAATGAGGACATGGTCAATCTCCTTTGCCACACTGCCAGCGTTGGAATACCAAGTCCAGCGATGAGCTTGTGGGTGCTGAAACCATGAACCTGCCACCCTAAGTCCATGACTTCTTGCAAAGTCAAGGAACTTAGTGCTATTCTGGTTCATAGTTCCTGACCCATGGGGACCAACACACACCTCATAACCATTCCTATCAGTTCCAGTCGATGCATTGAAATCCCCCAAGACTAGAAGTGTATCTCGTCTGGGGCACTGATCAACCACAGACTCGAGCGTGGCGTAGAATGTGTCCTTCACGGTGAGATCACTCGCCTCAGTCGGAGCATAAACAGAGACCAGGGAAATGACACCTAAGGAGTGACGAATCCTTAATCTCATATGCTTGTAGACCGGTGTTATCTCAATTATCATTGGAGTCAGCTTATTGGACACAGCTAAAGCAACTCCTTGGGTATGGTAACTATCAGAGCGACCAGACCAATAGTAGGTGTAACCACCCACCATTATCTCGCCGCAATCCGGTCTCTGAACCTCAGAGAGAGCTGCAATCCCGATGTCCAAACGCTTGAGCTCAGATGATAACAGAGACAGGTGATCATCCTCTCTTAGGGATAGGACATTCCAGGCACCCACCGGAAGGGACTGCCTCAGGTTAACCCAAGGAGACCGCCGTCTGGTGGACGACACCTCAGCACCACTCCAACCAACTCTCCCGCAATCTGACCCAGGGATGTTACCCCGTGGTTTCCCTCCTATCATCTAAGATTGGGGGTCCTGAAGGCTTTGCCCCAATCCCGTCATCCGGTGAGCTGCCCTGCGAAGGGAAGCTGTACAGGAGGTACTCCCACGGACTGGGTTTTCAGATTTTTTTGCGTTTTTGTGTTTTGCGGAATGAAGGGTTTTACTGTGGCCGGAGTGCAAATCCTGCCACCAACCTCCTAATAAAAAAGTAACCCAACTGCAGGAGGGCGTCTGCAGTCACAGTTGGGCATGAGATATGGCTCACAAGGAGCTCCTCCGCCCTTTGACAGGTTTTGTTTTTAATCCTGCTGGGTGTCCATATCCAAACACCCTCCTCACCAGAAAACCTGGTGGGGGAGACGGTTTAGTCGCCGACAACCCGACCATGGAACAGGTTAATACAGGTTTACATGGTACCTGTAGCAGGTCACAGTTCTAACCTGACCTGACACTGAACTATGACGTCATAAATATTTAAACATTCTGCATGAGTGGTGAAAATTTCTGCACACCTGCACACCTGTGGTGAAAATTTCCTGTCAATCGTATAATCGGTTGCAGAGAAAACAGAAAATTAGCATGGATGGATGGACAACCTGAAAACACAATGCCTCCAGCAACTTTGACAACGGAGGGATAAAAACAAGTACTATGCCTTTGAAAACAAACAAGTGGATGTAATCTTTCATTCTTTTATATTCCCATTAAATCTCTCATCTTCCATGGTTTCCCTTTCCCTATACATTTCATTAATATTGTTACAGTTGTGGAAATTCACAGAACACCATTCAGGTTTCCCAGAGATCAGTTATGTCGATAAGTGTGTGTTCAGATTAGATTTCCCCACCGATGTCTGTCTAAAGGGATTTATTCGTGTAACCGGGCTGTGATCTTTGAGGTAGTATTATTCTTTTGCTCTCTTTATTTTGGAACAACTGCATCTCAACAACCACAACCGCATCTCAACAACCACAACTGCATCTCAACAACCACGCCATCCCCACCACAGCACCAACCACGACATCTCCCCATCTCCTCAACAACATCTCCACAAACGAACAACATCGCCTCACCTTCATCTCCATTGCGCCGCCATCTTTTTGCCAGCAACGGCATTCCACGGACGAACGGCATCTCCGCCGACAGGCGCGGGGACTCCCTCGTTGGGGCGGGAGCCGATGATTTCCACAACGTCCGCTCTCTCCGCATTTGGCGACGAGATCGGATAAAAATGCCAAAAGGGGCGGAGCCAGCGGGGGGGTGAAAGGTTGAAGGTGGAAGATCAAACTCACCCCCCCGGGCTCCATAAAAAGGCGCGCTGGAACGCCAAGCGAGCAGTCTGTCGGGGATCGGAGTCTGTCTTGAGTCGAGCTGGAGTCGGGGTGGAGAGCGCCAAGGTTCGAATCCAGTGGAGGGCAGTTGGGGTCGTTGGAGCACAGCCAAGCCTGGAGCGCAGCCAAGCCTGCAGTACCGTGCCGAACTGTGGGTCGGTGGAGACGGCTGGAGAGAAGTTGCCAGCCAGCGACAGAACGGTCCGAGCAAACGCCGAGGAATGAGCGGGCTCGTAAAAGAGCATCAACTCTTGAAAGAGCAAAGGCCCGTTCATTCCTCTGAGGCATTGTCGGATAGGCCCGATCGACCAGGCCGCAGGCAAGGCCCGGACCAACCGAGTCGCCATCAAACCAGCTGCCGTGTTGATGGCGAGACATCGAGGGTCGTCCAGCGAGTCTCCACGAGGGTGGCAGGTAACCTGCGCGGTCTCGCGGAGCTCCTGCGGTCTCCACAGCTCCGCGGAAACATTAAAGGCCTACGGGTCCTGTTCTCTACCCTTTCCTTTCCTGGGGTTTTCTTTGAATGGAAGTTGTGGCGCCGTGTCCGCTAAGTAGAATTGTGGTTAAGTGATTGTGTACATATTAAATAGATACTGCTGCAGGTCTTTGGTTTGATCATGTCTTGTCCCTACCCCCATTCCTTGCATTCAATGCATTGCATACGTGCTTGTATATCTGCATTGCTTCATTGACTGCATACGTGACAAATAAATGGCATTGTTTGAATGTTCACCTGCTCGTTGCGTCCTCTTCCTCCATTGAGCTGCTGTAATTGCGTTCGGAATAAATAGCTGGTTTTTAATACCGATAAGATAATCGGGTCCAACGGGGCCTCGCGATAATACACTGCTTGGCAAATCGCAAACGGAGCGAGCTGCTTAAGTGGCTCGTTTCCAAGCAGGTCCCGTTGAGGTACAATCTCTCGGTAGTCTGCCCGCGCGAATAATTAGGTAAATCGACCATTCGGCGATCGGACCCTGTAGCGCACGGGTAGAGTATTGACAAGGTTGTGGTGTGCTTAAAAGCACCCCCGTAGCTGGATTTTGGCGTTGATCCGAAAGCTGCGACAAGGATTGCCCGTCCGGTGGGCGCGCGGCCGCAATTAGCTAAAAGCGGTCGCTCGCACGCCGGCGTGGTGGAGATCCACAACAATATGTTCCATTACTCTATTCTCTTTTTCTCCCACTTTTATGATTCCTGTATTTATTTATTTTTCATACAAAATAGTTTTGCTACAAGGTGAGGCCGAAGGCAAAATGGATCCTGAATTATTTTGGAATCAACCATGTCATGGACCATGACATGTTGTTAACCAATGTTTTATTTACTTATTCGTATGCAGCCTGTGGCTGGTTGACTGCATCAATTTCTGGAAGCGCAGCTGTGCCGCTGATGCAATTCCCCCTGTTACTAGTAAGCTCGTACTCATTTTGCGACTTCGGAAGGATGACAGGTTGAGTCAACCCTACCTGGTGTTAATTCAATGCTGCGATAGGGGCTTGAACTCAAGATCCTCTGATCTTAAGCCCTGCATTCATTTCCATCTCGAGCGACTAACTTTATTTTCAAGAACATTTTTCCTTCCTGCATCTGCAGGGAATCGAAATGCTTTGAAACCCTTCTCTGATCGATTGGTGCATCTAATGGCCCAGCATCCTGTCTTTTTTTTTGTGTTTTTAAAGATGAGCCACCGTGTGCTCATTCAATGAACTAATGATGGAAACAAAATGGTGCCCATGACCCACGTGGCCAAAAATTGAGAGGACGCGTCATGTCGCTACTCTCAGTATTTCGAGACTCGATTTCTGCCAACTCCACCCTCAGAGTCCGTGACAAATTTGTTCAAGACAGCGTAAAATGTTGGTCAAGTACTGCTAAACTGAAAGTTTTTGAAACTGAAAGCGGAGGTGAGAGAAGTAAAGGGGTGAGAGAAAGAGGAGGGAGAAGAGAACGAGAAAGAAAGCGAGAGTTGAAGCCCGCGAGGGAAGAAGCGAACCAGAGAGGAAACGTGCAAGCGAAGAAGTGTGCAAGTCCGCAAGTCCGCAAGTGAGCAAGCGAGCGTGTGGTGTGCATGTGGGTGTGAACAGCACCGACGGTGAGTGAGGCACGGGTCGGTCACCAACAAGTGAGGAGCAGGTCAGTCACCGACGGACCGTGTGGGTCACTGGACGTCACCAGTTTCGTGAAGTGTGAGGAACTGCCCGTGTCGCAGCACCTGGGTCTAAACCTGCGACAGACGATCTCGGTGCCCTCCCAGACGTCCACTGGCATTCAAGGCTGTTCGCGAGAGGGTGAACGGCAAGGCTGGGTGCTGGCGACGGACGTGACACGCACACACACACACACACACACACACACACACACACACACACACACACACACACACACACACACACACACACACACACACACATTTCAGGATGTTTTCGCTTCACGGACGACGAGCTGATTCTTCTCCCCCCCCCTCAATCCTGAATGATCTGTTGGGTACCAATGTTTGTGTTTAGCTGTAAGTAAGTCAACCCCTGATAAGCATCTGCTCTTTGTCTCTTTCATGGCATTTCGATTGATTTTCCTTTGAAATTAATTCATTTATTTACCTCAGAAAACAAAAAATTCTTTTTATTTATTTATTTTATCATCAATAAATCATTTGTCGATTTCCAACCTGTCCGTCTTTGTCCTTTCCTTCCATTGGTCTAGCGTTGTCCGAACTTCGGTAGACTGGGAGGTAATTACCACAGATTTGACCAAAAATAGTCGGCACACACCAGCGGTTAAAACGCTCGGCCGCCTAATTCAAATCTAATCGAAATAACATTGGTACTTTGCCGAGGGCGCGCTCCCCGCTCAGGTAGCCATGTGACCTCTAGTTAAACGGAATAATTAGACGGTAGACACTCGAACTCATGGTTGACTGGGTGGCGTTCGTGGTTCTAAAACAACCCACCGTACCACAATGTTAATTGTGAGCGGTGGCCCCAGGTCTTGCTCTACGGAGGACAACCTGGGATTAATCCCTCTGAGTGACAAGCTGGTGTCTCTGTACCCATGGCCACAACAAAATAAACATTCACACGAACCTCATAGGCATGGGATGCTTCTGCACAGTACCAACTACCTGTGAGAGAGAAAGTTTCCTTCGGCTCTGCATGGCATGCCAGTGCAGATACGGCAATCCAAAGCTTGTATAAGTGCAAAGTCAAATGCAGGAGCCCTGGTATCGGGATTCAAGGGAGGAAATGGAGTACTTGGACTTCATCGAATATATAGTCACTTACTTGAGTGGAGTGCAATGTAATATCCCTCACAAAGTAACAAGCAGCACTGATTTTCAAAACGATTCTAGAATTCTGATATGCTCAAACTCAAACACAACTGCAAACAGGCCATGTTTTATGTTAAGGCCTAGGCGATCAAGAGCTTGTTCAATCCTTGGTGATGGAGCCTTGGTTTTGCTATTTAACTGATGAAACACATTTAGCCATGTTGTAATTTATTTTCTACGATGTCTAAGAAACATGAAGGAGCTTGTATACTTATATCAAATGTAGGATAAAGTGATAAGGAGACAGACTGTGTATATGTACTAGATTACAAAGATATTAGTAGACAACTGACAAATCGGCGCCATACATAAGATTTCAACATGGGAAATGCTAAACCGGCCAGCTCCTATCGAATTATACTTGCAACAACAAACAAGTGCATTGTGGCTGAAAGATAAAATTGCATTATGTTGCCATTAACATGACAAGGAAGATAGATGTGTATCTCTGATTTGGAACAGCTCCACTGTTGACGGTCTCTTGGGAGTCAGAATTTGTACACAGCAAAAACCAGTGGGAGGGAAACCTTTGGTCCTTCACTATTGAATAGAGGAAAGACCAGAGTTGGTGTCAAAGCCACCCAATGCTCGCCTGTTTATACATTTATCGTTTTTAAAAGACTAGTCAAATAATATTTTTTTATAAAGCATTGCAGTGAAGTTTGATCCAAATTATTTTAAAGCAATATATGTATTTGTATATTGTAATCAGTAACAAGAGCGCAAGTGAGCACAATATACACCCGAACAAGAAGGTATATACAGAATTGTGCTACTACAAAGAAAACAGCATCCTGGTTGCCATGGCAACCACTTTAGATGATGAACATATGTCACGACACACCGTCTCCACAGTCTGTACTTATGTACCAGATATGAAATGTGAAAGTTGAAAACTTTGGGATTAAGGGTGCGGACAGGAACGGATGGAAAACAGCATCCTCGTTGCCATGGCAACCACTTTAGATGATGAACGTATGTCACGACACACCGTCTCCACAGTCTGTACCTATGTACCAAATATGAAACGTGAAAGTTGAAAACTTTGGGAGGTCGAGTACGGACAGACAGAACGACAGACGGATGGACGGACGACCGGTATCACATAATACGCCTTGATATGTATATATATATATATATATATATATATATATATATATATATATATATATATATATATATATATATATATATATATATATATATATGTATTGTTACGTTTGAGGGGGGGTATGCATTCAAAGGGTAATTAGGATGTTTAATTAGGTATGCCATGCTGTTCGAGTTTACCAGGATCTCGATGTAATAAGTAGCAATTCAGTGGTGATAAGTTGTCTAGTAAATGTTCATTTCTTCAAGGGGGAAATGATAATTGTCATGTAATTAGATAGGGACACGGGATAGGGTAAGTGTGTCTGCGTAAACCCCTTTTAGTAGTCCCTGGAGGCTGGCCGTGACGTCACATGACAGGGCTGCGGATGGCTCCGCCCCGTGATCACGATTGGCGGAAGGCGACGGCGGTGGGCCAATAAAACGGCTCGATTGGAAGTGACGAGGACGGGAGGATAAAAAAGGTTCTGTTCGGGGTCGAAGAGGAAGAAGATCGGGACAAAAAAAGATCATGTTTTTTTGGTGTGGAGGCTGTTGCGCGGAGAGCGTACTTGTTGTTGTGCTGATTCGATCGTGTTCTTCATCGTGTCTTGGAGCCTTGCTGAGCCTCGTGCCTCACCTTGGTTGGCTCTGGGGTTCTGCTGACTGGGAGTACGGGGTCGAACGGCGGGCGGACCTGCCTCCCTCTCCTGCTCGCAACTTGGCGCCAGAACTGGTTCCCTGGTGGCTGTGAGCGGACTTGGGCCAAGACCAGGAGGTCGACAGCACCACGGTTTCTCCTGCCCCCCTGACGAGAGCAAGGCCAGCTCGTCCGACGCCGATCCAGGGACAGTTGCGTCCACACCACGGTCCAGCCTGACCACCAGAAGTAGCTACGTTTTGTGTGTGTGTGTGTGTGTGTGTGTGTGTGTGTGTGTGTGTGTGTGTGTGTGTGTGTGTGTGTGTGTGTGTGTGTGTGTGTGTGTGTGTGTGTGTGTGTGTGTGTGTGTGTGTGTGTGTGTGTGTGTGTGTGTGTGTGTGTGTGTGTACTTGGCGCCTTAGAGGGTTTGAGAATTGTATATTCATTGGAATTGTCTGTGTTTTTCCCCACGCCCGATCCCACACCATCCCGTCAAATCGCCCCGGATCCCTTTTCTTGCCGAGTCTTGTTATTTCTGGATAATAATAAAAACAAATAAACATCATCAACTCAGTGAAAAGTGACTCGTGCCACCTTCCTCGTCCCGTTTGCGGTAGAGCGATTAGAACCGCCATGTTTGGGTTATAAACAAATAAACTGCCTCCATCGTTTCGGCTCATTCTACGTTGGCGGGACTGTTCAAGTCCCGTGGACGTCACATTGGTGTCAGGGTGTTGGATGTTCGAACCCCTCTAAATTATATTTGGTATCGGGAGAATATACCAAGATTAGAATCTCGTCACGAATTGGAATATAAAATTACTGCAAAAAAGCGCGCGAGCGCGGGAAAATTTTGGCGGGATTTTTCAAATTAAAATTAATTGGCGGCAAACGGGACTTCTGCACCATGGCGGATGTGCAGATGTTTGAGGAGGAAGGCCACGTGTCTGGCAGCGAGTCGGGGGAAGAAGGGAGAGACGGGGGTAGGGTTGGAACCTCCCCCATTCCGAGCGTGGACCGTGCTTCATCGCCCGTAACGGGGCCGGCACGGCCGGAAACCGGCACGATGACGATCTGGACAATGTTGGAACGTTTAATGAGTGCAATTACAGCACAGGGGGCAAAACTGACGGCACAGGGGGCACAAATGGCAGAAATGACGGCACAGGGGGCAGAAATGACAGATCAATTGGGGGTAATGGGGGTACAGTTGGGTGCACGGATTGATTTAATGAGGGATGAATTGGGGGAAAAGATGGAGAAAATGAAAATTGAGATGAAGGAGTGTGTGGATTTTAAATTGGGAGAAATACAAAGTAAATTCGAAGATAGATTGGAGGAAACAAAGGTAGAAATTACATTGGAGGGGGAAAATATACGAAAAAAATTGGTAGATAAAATTGATGCAACGAACATTCGGGTTGATAAAGTGGATGAAAGCCTGGAACGCCATCGTGCCTGTGTGGATGCTCGTATGCAGCTGCAAGTTGAAGAGTGGGGAGAGCTGAGGAAGCAAGGGATGAATTTGGCGGAGGAGGTAAAAGGATTGGAGGCTCGTTTGGACGAACAAGATAAAATTATGAGCCAAGATGAAGACTTGGATAAAGGCCTGGTAGAGCCGTCTTTTGTAAGTAGAGTGTCCGGGTTGGTTGAGGAGCAGCTACAAACTCGCGACGGAGCCTTGGAGGAGGTTGTGCGGGTCCAGAAGATCCTGCGGGAAGAGGTGAATCGGTCCATTCAACGTTTGGAACAGGAGGCAAAATTGACCCATGAGACCCTCACCACAAAACATCTTTGGCCACAGTGGGCTCCGAAATTGGATACGCAGCCACAAGGGTGTTTGATCCCTGGGCCGGATTCGGACAAGGGAGTA
Organism: Eptatretus burgeri; assembly: GCF_056783735.1. Classification (NCBI taxonomy): domain Eukaryota; kingdom Metazoa; phylum Chordata; class Myxini; order Myxiniformes; family Myxinidae; genus Eptatretus; species Eptatretus burgeri. Next base: position 40,502,500 of record NC_140966.1, on the reverse strand, counting down.
ACCGAGAAGCGGGCCACCGTAAAAGTGATCCCCCTGGTAAATTTTGACGGGTCAGGGAGCCTTGAAGCTTTTCTGACGCAATTTGAGTGTATTTCCCGACTAAACGGGTGGAATGAGCGGGAACGTACAGGGAATTTCGTGGCAACGTTGCGGGGACCAGCCGCAGATGTGTTAAACGTGATCGCGGAGGGATGTTGACCAGCTCCCACATCTGCGAGGCGTTGAGCTGTCGGTTTGGGTTCGCGACAAACTGTGATCTGGTGCGGGCCCAGCTCCAGCACCGCAGATTAAAGCCGGGTGAGACAGTGCAGGAGCTGGCACAGGACATTTACCAATCAGTCAGGATCGTGTATCGGGACCTTACAGTGGAGGCGTGGGACAGACTGGCACTAGAGAAATTTTTAGCTGCTCTTCCGGACCCTGAGGTCCGAGCGCTATTGGAGCTACAGGATCCACCCACCGTTCACCGAGCGGCTGAGTGCGCAGCCCGGCTGGCCTCGTGGAGGCGGCCGGGTCGGGTGCCCGAGAGGCCATCGATGACGGTCCGACAGGCGGAGATTCAGGATCAAGGAGAGGGGCTGGGAGAAATTGGCATTACCCAAATGTTTCAGGAAATTTTCCAGAAACTGTCAAGTTTGATAAAGGGTAATCCGGTAGTTAGTGCGCCAAAGCGGCGGGGTCCAGCCCAGCCAATAGAGCAATTTGATTATGGCCGAGGGGGTCCGGAACCGGAAGAGACATTTCACCGATACTCACGGGGGCCTTTTATGGGGAGTTGTTTCCGGTGCGGGCGAAGAGGACACATGCAACGATATTGCCGGTACCCGGCGATGGAGAGACCCTCCAATAGACTTTCAAGCCCGGAGAGGATAAATCCTCCTGCTGAACCGCCAGGTCTATCCGAGATGCCCTTTCATAGGTCGGGTCCGGAGATCACTGTCGGGGGTCGGGGAGACTAGATTGGGCTGAGCATATTGGGCCATGCTCGGCTGCTGAGATAGTGGCGAAGTACCTCCTTTGGGTAAAAAAATTAAAAAAAAAAATTAATTGTGGGAAAATTGGCTTGTGTTTGTAAGTTCTGCTGGGTTTTAGAGTGACAGTAGGGACAATGGGTAATTGGTAACAAAGCGGGCACGAGTGGCTGTCCAATGGCTGGTGCGTGGATCGGGTGAGGAGAAGTGCTGTGTGAGTTGTTTCAAGTTAAGAAGTGAAATGTATGGTGCACACATTGATTTTTATTGGACATGGTGTGGTAACATGGAAGGTCATGGTCGGTGAAGTGTTAGAAATGCAGGTGTCACATGTAAGGCCGATGGGGTGGGGGAGTCATGTGGGTTTTGTGGGTGGGGATGATGTGCTTGTCCACAGGGATTGCTGAAGCTCACGGTGAGCGTGAATTGCGACCCCCTTCAAGGAGATTCACCACCTGGTGGCTAATGGTGACAGTGTCTGGAGGCAACTGGGAGAGGGTCTGGTTGGGCGACCAAGGCGGGTATGACCTTGGCGACCCAGGAAGGCCAGAGGAGCCAGTGAGACCCCTTCCAGAGTGTTGTACAGGATTAGAGCTGATTGCTACCAGGGGGGAGGGAATCAAAGGGAGCGGGGCAGAGAAACGTCCGGGTTGGATTAAAGCTTACCTGTGGGCATGGTTGCACCTGAGATGCCCCCATCATCTTGTGGTAACCCACCCCACGGCCACGACGGGATTCAGCCTGCATGATTAAAATGAGGACCATGACCTAGAAATGTGATGATTACCATGGTGTTGTGAAGATGTACGAGTCCCACTCGATCCCGCACAACTTGACATGTGCAGCAAGGGCATGATGTCCGCATAATTTTGGGGCAAGCAAATTTGAAAATTGGCTCCCCAGGTAACGCTGGGTCTATTAGCATCCACTGGGGGAGGCGGTCAAGTGTAAATATCCTGTGAATAGTGTCGTTAAGGCTTAGAGTAGGAATGTAAAGTCTAAGTGTTGTGTTTTTGTGGAACCTTTTGTTTCCCCTCCCCAGATCACTGGAAGAGTGTTGGGCAAGAGCGATGATCCAGAAGATGGAGTGCAACTTCGCTCAGTGCTATCGTGATAAAATTAATAAAAAAAACAAAAAAAAAACGAATGATTGTTTAGGCGAGGATAAGGCCATAAGGGGGTAGTACATTAAGCA